>NC_135235.1:81520208-81842708 GCF_051348905.1 Ranitomeya variabilis | reverse complement strand
GATTGGTCGATGCAACCTTTTTGACATCATCGTCGCCATGGCAACCATTATGACATCTACGTCGTTACTGTGCCTGTCGCTGATTGGTCGAGGCAACCTTTTTGACATCATCATCACCATGGCAACCATTATGACATCTACGTCGATACTGTGCCCGTCGCTGATTGATCCAATCAGAGATGCGGGATTTCCATTATGACATCATCGCCATGCATTTCTCCCCAGGGAGAAATGGCTAAATGATGCTATTTCTCCCTGGGGAAGCCGCCTGGTTTGCGGCGATACGTGTGGGATCCTATCCTGCACCTGTTCTTCTCCCCCTCTGCTCATGCTGGTTCCGTCCCCAATATCTGGACTCTTGGTATCTGGGTATATTTATCCTTAGATTCCGGCATGCTTTATTTCTATTTTCTCCATCTGCTTTCCTATCGTTCATTGTGCATTGCATTTTCCTTGCAAGGATGTTATTTAACATCTTTTTGCACCCATACGGTACTGTGACATTGGTTTAGGCATATATATTTTCCATCTGCACATTGTGTCTGGATATATGCATATTGAGACCTGTATGGTTCATTACTTAGGAGCCAGTCTTTGTATTTTCCACATATTTTGCACGTTTGCATTTTTTTTGCACATTATTTGCATATTGTTTTCTGTGTGAAAAATAAGGGGGGAAGGGGACTCTGGGTGCTGGTCGTCATTGCCCCTATACTGGGGTATGGTTTCTTGTATAGGTATGTTTGTATTTGTGTTTTTAACTGTTGTTTGTGCTGTGTATTCCTACCAATAAAGTTTTTTTTGACTTTTATATAATCTGAGGCGTTCAAAATATATGGGCATGATCTTTTTTTCTATGTGTTTTCATGTTGTTTCCAAGCCCATGGTGAACTCTCTGGCTGATTAATCAGTGTGTGGTGCCCTCCATATCTCTTATCAATGCTGTTAAATCTTATTACTTGTCTGTCTGTAGGGGTACCGTCACACAGTGCCATTTTCATCGCTACGACGGCACGATTCGTGACGTTGCAGCGTCGTATAAGTATCGTTCCAGCGTCGTATACTGCGGTCACACGTTGCAATACACGGCGCTGGAGCGATAATTTCATGACGTATTTGCGATGTAGAAGCCGTTGGTTACTGTGCGCACATCGTATACAACCTGTGTCACACAATGCAATCATGCCGCCACAGCGGGACACTAGACGACGAAAGAAAGTTTCAAACGATCTGCTACGACGTACGATTCTCAGCAGGGATCCGGATCGCAGTAGCGTGTCAGACACAGCGATATCGTAAATGCATCGCTGGAACGTCACGAATCGTGCCGTTGTAGCGATCAAAATTGCACTGTGTGACGGTACCCTAGGGTCTAGGTCTACAAATGATATGGTGTTTTCCACTTTGGAGGAGCTTATCCCAGTGATCTTGATGAAAGTCTAGACTTTTCTGGCAGATGTTTAACTATAATAAATGAAGTGGCATTTTTCTCGTAACTGTTTTAAATTTGGTATCTCACTTTTAAACTTCCATCAGGAAATAATACATCTGCCACGAGAACATACCCATAAAGTTGCTCAGCTGTTCATCAACAGATTTCCATTGGTGACAATATTTATTTTATGCCCCAGAAGTTTTAGTGGCTGAAGTCTTGCCAAGGTCTTTTTCTTTCTTATTTTTGTATGAATATTTTTTATTTTTCTGTCATTGGAGCAGTTTGGACTCAGAACTTTAATGCTGATCTCATATACTTTAAGAATGGTCAAAATGTATGACTTGGAAGCCAGTACAGAAATTTTACTTTGCGAGCTAGAGCCCTGTCGGTTTGATCTGAGTGTTACCTCCATGCGTTCTCATTCGCTCGCATGAGAGAATCTGATCACTGGTACGGAGAATGCTGAGAACTTAATTTCTTCTCCATTTTATCCAGGCTCTGTGGTAAGCTGACTGCACTCAATGACAAGAGTGCAGTCCGATGTTTTGCACACCCATTGACTTGTATGGATGCACATGGTCCGATTATTATCAGATACCCTCAGTGTTCTGCGATAGTTTTTATGCTGAATTTTCATGAGAAAGTCTCTGGTCTGCACTTCCCCATAGTATAACATTGGGCTGAGTGCTATTCAATAGAACCGCACATAGCATTTAGCAATGTTATATGCTCAGGTGAGTGAGCCTGCAAATTCACTCCCTGTGTTCACTTGTCTGGAATGGCTAAATAAAGGACTGAGTTTAAGAAATGGTGAGTGCCGCATTTTTTTCCCGAATTCTTGTTAGATGGAGGTTGACTACTTTTTTTTTTTTTTTTCTTTGCGGAGCACCACCTCGATTTCTTTTACAAATGGTGATAACTCACAGGTGGTGTTAGAAGAATCTTTCCAAAAAAGTGCTCTTGATAAAAATTGCATATTTCCCCAGATATTCTGGGAAATAGCAAACATAATTTGCATCAAAATTGATAATGAATTTACTTGGCCTTTTTAAAGCTGAAAACTATAAACCTCGACGCATGAAATTTAAAGGGTTCCTCTCCATGAATCCAAAAAAATTCCATTATCCATACATTCCAAGATACTGCTTTTTTTTTTTTTTAAATTGACAAATTACATTTTTTTGGGGTAATCCATACAGTTGTTTAAAATGGCTATCTTGTTACATTGACAGTGATTTACTAGGACCTGTACCTGCTGAGGTTATGATGCACTGTTGCTCCAACCTGGAGATAGTATGACAGTACATGGTATAGGCCACTCGGCATTCATATAATGTGTGGAGAGCAGTGTGAGCAGCTTCTCTCCTATGCACCTCTGGTATCTCCAGTATTAGAACAGATGGGGTGAACAGCAGTGTGACCAGCTTTCTCTCCTCCACAACTCTGGTTTCTCCAGTATTACACTGTGTGCTGAATTATTAGGCAAGTAGTATTTTAGAGGATTATTTTTTATTATTGATCAACAACTATGTTCTCAATCAACCCAAAAGACTCATAAATATCAAAGCTTAATATTTTTCGAAGTTGGAGTGTTTTTTTTTTTTTTTTATGTGGCTATCTTAGGAGGATATCTGTTTGTGCAGGTAACTATTACTGTGCAGAATTATTAGGCAACTTAGTAAAAACAATTATATTTCCATCTCACTTGTTTATTTTCACCAGGTAAACCAATATCACTGCACAAAATTTAGAAACAAACATTTCTGACATGCAAAAACAAACCCCCCCAAAATTAGTGACCAATATAGCCACCTTTCTTTATGATGACACTCAACAGCCTACCATCTATTGATTGTCAGTCAGTTGCTTGATCTGTTTACGATGAACATTGCGTGCAGCAGCCACCACAGCCCTCCCAGACACTGTTCCGAGAGGTGGACTGTTTTCCCTCCCTGTTAGTGTTGAGCATTCCGATACCGCAAGTATCGGGTATCGGCCGATATTTGCGGTATCGGAATTCCGATACCGAGTTCCGATACTTTTGCGATTTCTGGAATCGGGATCGGAATGCATATTCATGTGTAAAATAAAGAATAAAAATAAAAAATAGGGATATACTCACCCTCTGACGCGCCCTGGTTGTAACCGCTGCAACCGGCAGCCTCCGTTCCTAAGAATGAGCGAGTGAAGGACCTGCGATGACGTCGCGGTCTTGATTGGTCGCGTGAGCGGTCACGCGGCCAATCACAAGCCGCCAAGTCATCGAAGGTCCTTCACGCGCTCATTCTTAGGAACGGAGGCTGCCGGTTAACACCGCTAGGTCCAGGGTCCGCCGGAGGGGTGAGTATATCCATATTTTTTATTTTTATTCTTTATTTTTTACATGAATATGGATCCCAGGGCCTGAAGGAGAGTTTCCTCTACTTCAGACCCTGGGAACCATCCAGGATAGCTTCCGATACTTGTGTCCCATTGACTTGTATTGGTATCGGGTATCGGTATCAGCAATATCCGATATTTTTCGGATATCGGCCGATACTCTCTGATACCGATACTTTCAAGTATCGGAAGGTATCGCTCAACACTACTCCCTGTAGATCTCACATTTTGAGGGACCACAGGTTCTCTATGGGGTTCAGATCAGGTGAACAAGGGGGCCATGTCATTATTTTTTCTTGTTTGAGACCTTTACTGGCCAGCCACACTGTGGAGTAGTTGGAGGTATGTGATGGAGCATTGTCCTGCATGAAAAGTCATGTTTTTCTTGAACGATACCGACTTCTTCCTGTACCACTGCTTAAAGGGAACCTGTCACCCCGTTTTTTGAAGATGAGCTAAAAATAGCGTTAAATAGGGGCAGAGCTGGGCGTTACATTAGTGTCTTTGTGTGCCTTTATAACCTACCTAAGCTGCTGAAATACCTTTGTAAAGTCGCCGTTTTCTGCTGTCACTCACGCTGGTCTGGTCCTATGGGCGTGGTGACAGCGCTGTTTCTCCCCCAGAAACCTGCTCATCATTACGTTGGTGGTGTAGTGGTGTGCGCATGTCCAAAGCGAAGATCCACTGCCCAGGAGATTCAAAACAGCGCGGTCTTCGCTGTTCGCCGTTTACCGGTGGGCGCGGCCATCTTTCCTGTGGCCGCGCGTGCGCAGATGGAGCGCTCTGCTGCCCGGGGCTTCAGGAAAATGGCCGCCGCGATCTCCATCTGCGCACGCGCGGAAACCCGCGGCCATTTTCCTGAAGCCCCGGGCAGCAGAGCGCTCCATCTGCGCACGCGCGGCCACAGGAAAGATGGCCGCGCCCACCGGTGAATAGCGAAGACCGCGCTGTTTTGAATCTCCTGGGCAGTGGATCTTCGCTTTGGACATGCGCACACCACTACGCCACCAACATAATGATGAGCAGGTTTCTGGGGGAGAAACAGCGCTGTCACCACGCCCATAGGACTAGACCAGCGTGAGTGACAGCAGAAAACGGCGACTTTACAAAGGTATTTCGGCAGCTTAGGTAGGTTATAAAGGCACACAAAGACACTAATGTAACGCCCAGCTCTGCCCCTATTTAACGCTATTTTTAGCTCATCTTCATAAAACGGGGTGACAGGTGCCCTTTAAAGAAGTTGTCTTCCAGAAACTGGCAGTAGGTCTGGGAGTTGAGCTTCACTCCATCCTCAACCCGAAAAGGTCCCACAAGTTCATCTTTGATTATACCAGCCCATACCAGTACCCCACCTCCACCTTGCTGGCGTCTAAGTGGAGCTTTCTGCCCTTTACTGATCCAGCCTCTGGCCCATCAAGAGTCACTCTCATTTCATCAGTCCATCAAACCTTTGTAAAGTCGGTCTTAAGATATTTCTTGGCCCAGTCTTGATGTTTTATCTTATGTTTCTTGTTCAAAGGTGGTCGTTTTTCAGCCTTCCTTACCTTGGCCATGTCCCTGAGTATCGCACACCTTGTGCTTTTTGTTACTCCAGTAACATTGCAGCTCTGAAATATGGCAAAACTGGGGGCAAATGGCATCTTGGCAGCTTCACACTTGATTTTCCTCAATTCCCGCTATCTCTCAGATAACTCTCTTCTCGACCCCCTTCAATCTGGCTTCCGCTCTTTACACTCTACTGAAACTGCCCTCACTAAAGTCTCTAATGACCTACTAACAGCTAAATCTAATGGTCACTACTCCATGCTAATTCTCTTGGATCTCTCCACAGCATTCGACACTGTGGATCATCAGCTCCTCCTCACTATGCTCCGCTCCATCAGCCTCAAGGACACAGTTCTCTCTTGGTTCTCCTCCTATCTCTCTGACCGATCCTTCACTGTATGTTTTGCTGGTTCCTCCTCCTCTCACCTTCCCCTTACTGTTGGGGTTCCTCAAGGATCAGTCCTAGGCCCCCTCCTCTTCTCTTTGTCTGTCCAATAGGGGCAGTATACAATCAGTAGATTTGGTTTCCAGTACCATCTCTATGCTGACGACACCCAATTATACACCTCTTCTCCTGTTATCACGCCGACCTTCTTAGAAAACACCAGTGATTGTCTTACCGCTGTCTCTAACATCATGTCCTCCCTCTATCTGAAACTGAACCTGTCAAAAACTGAACTCCTCGTGTTCTCTCCCTCTACTAACCTACCTTTGCCTGACATTGCCATCTCCGTGTGTGGTTCCACCATTACTCCAAAGCAACATGCCCGCTGCCTAGGGGTCATCCTTGATTCCGAGCTTGCATTCACCCCCCACATCCGATCACTGGCTCGCTCTTATCTGCATCTCAAAAACATTTCTAGAATTCGCCCTTTTCTTACTTTCGACTCTGCAAAAACTCTTACCGTTTCACTTATTCATTCTCGTCTGGACTATTGTAACTCTCTACTAATCGGCCTCCCTCTTACCAAACTCTCCCCACTCCAATCTGTCCTGAATGCTGCTGCCAGAATCATATTCCTCACCAACCGTTACACCGATGCCTCTACCTTGTGCCAGTCATTACATTGGCTACCCATCCACTCCAGAATCCAGTACAAAACTACTACCCTCATCCACAAAGCACTCCATGGCTCAGCACCACCCTACATCTCCTCTCTGGTCTCAGTCTACCACCCTACCCGTGCCCTCCGCTCCACTAATAACCTCAGGTTAGCATCCTCAATAATCAGAACCTCCCACTCCCGTCTCCAAGACTTTACACGTGCTGCGCCGATTCTTTGGAATGCATTACCTAGGTTAATACGATTAATCCCCAATCCCCACAGTTTTAAGCATGCCCTAAAAACTCATTTGTTCAGATTTTCCTACCGTCTCAACGCATTAACCTAACTATCCCTGTGTGGCCCATTCAAAAAAAAAAAACCAAAAAAAACACCAATCACGTTCCTCTCATTATGTTCTCATACACTTTATGCAGTTAATAGTTCTCTGTGTCTGTACTGCTACATACTTAGGCAGTTAACTGGTTCATGCAGCTTTACATGAACACCCGAGCCTTACACTATGGCTGGTCCAAATAACTAAAGCAATTGTTACCATCCACCTCTCGTGTCTCCCCTTTTCCTCATAGTTTGTAAGGTTGCGAGCAGGGTCCTCATTCCTACTGGTATCTGTTTTGAACTGTGATTTTGTTATGCTCTAATGTCTATTGTCTGTACAAGTCCCCTCTATAATTTGTAAAGCGCTGCGGAATATGTTGGCGCTATATAAATAAAATTTATTATTATTTTAATTCATGGACAGTTATTTTGCGCCTTTTTTGCCCAACACGCTACTTGCGACCCTGTTGGCTATTTGCCATTAAACGCTTGATTGTTCGGTGATCACGCTTCAAAAGTTTGGCAATTTCAAGACTGCTGCATCAATCTGCAAGACATCTCACAATTTTGGACTTTTCAGAGCCCGTCAAATCTCTCTTCTGACCCATTTTGCCAAAGAAAAGGAAGTTGCCTAATAATTAAGAACACCTTTATATAGGATTCTGATGTCATTAGACAACACCCCTCCTCATTAGAGATGCACAGCACCTGATTTACTTAATTGGTAGTTGGCTCTCAAGCCTGAACAGCTTGGAGTAGGACAACGTGGATAAAAAGTAACATGTGATCAAAATCCAACTTGCCTAATAATTCTGCACACAGTGTAGAACAGATGGGATGGACAGCAGTGTGAGCAGCTTCTCTCCTTCTCACCGCTGGTATCTCCAGTATTAGATCAGATGGGGTGGACAGCAGTGTGAGCAGGTTCTTCTTACTTCAACACTTCTAATAATTATTTGAGCAGCATATCCACTAGGAGTGCGACTTCTACACAAGAAGGAAGAGGACAAGGCTTACTACTGCACAGTACTCATAGGTTCCCAACCTATTAACTTTCCAGGGAAGGTTTCTGTCAGTGTAACAAAGCAGCAGCTTTTTTAATGTGCTAATCTTTGCTATTTTCTTGCCTGTTCTGCAGAACGTGGATTTTTGCTGGCAATTCTTCAAATTCTGCATATTCAGCTCGCCGATCTGGCATCAGTCGAACATCCCTTCAGTGGATATTAGCTACTCATAAATGGCACCCTCACAAAGTCCAGCTGCTGCAGCATCTCAACGAGGATGACCCAGATCGGCACGCTGAATTTGCAAAATAATAATTGGAACAAAACCCTCAGTTAACACAGAACATTGTTTAGTGATGAGGCAAGCTTTTTTGGGTGGGCCATTTATATGGATACACCTAAATAAAATGGAAATGGTGACAGTTTTTTGGCGTAGGGTGTCTTGCATTGTAATCTGCTGTCAATGCCCCGGGTAATGCATTCACCAGACATCAACACAATTTCTATCCGCTCCTCACGTGTTAACGTCTACGACATGTCAATGGCTGTAAACAAAGAGAAACTTGTAAATAACTCATGAAAGAATAAAGTTACGTTACAACCAAGCACACCATTGTTTTGCTTGTGAAATTCTCAATAAGTTTGATGTCACATGACCCTCTAACCATTGGAAAAAGTTGGATCCAAAATGGCCGCCATGGTCACCACCCATATTAAAAAGCATCCCCCCTCCCATATACTAATGTGCCACAAACAGGAAGTTGATATCACCAACCATTCCTATTTTATTTACGTGTATCCATATACATGGCCCACCCTGTAGAATGGGCAGGTGGTTGCTAACCAGTTAGCAGTACCTGCCTGTTTTTAGTGGGTTGTTTTTTTTTGGCTCATAGTTTAAAAAAAAAAAAAAAAAAAGTCCTGAATAACCCCTTTTAAGGCTATGTTCGCATGTTGTGTTTTTGCGAAGAAAAAATTCAGCAATTACTGTCCTTGCAAAATTAATTTCATGTCTGATATCTCGTGCACGTTTAGCTTTTTTTTTTCTTGCAGATTTGAAGCTGCTTGAAATCTGTAGCATGTTTTTTTCACCCTTTGTAATAGAAAAAATTGCATTAAAAAATGCTTGTTTTTATGCCACGTTTCTCGTGCCAATAGACCTTTTTTTCATGCAGAGATGTTTGCAGCAAATACTTAAGGTGTGCACATACACTGAATGTTACGTATGTATGACATAGTGTATTTTTAATTTTTATTTTATTGCAGCTGGAGTGGCGCTTATAATCTAAGCTCGCCTCTCCTTGTCTTTATATTTACCCACCGTCTTTACCTTCTGTGATCTGCTGGATCGCTCCAGTGTTTGCTGGAGCAAGCCGGGGGACACTTTTCAATTCAAGTCTACGAGAAGAGAACCTTGTCCTGGCTCTCCTAGACTTGCGTCGATCACGTGTGACTATTACTTCTGACTTCCAACCATCTGGAAGTTGTGGTCAGAAGATATTGCCGCGGGACTGGAGCAGTGCTGATAAAAGGTGGAGGCTATGGTGGTAAGTATTAGACTACATCAGGGACCTTGCAACCCCTGGCAAAAACTATGGAATCACCGGCCTTGGAGGATGTTCATTCAGTTGTTTAATTTTGTAGAAAAAAAGCAGATCACAGACATGGCACAAAACTAAAGTCATTTCAAATGGCAAGTTTCTGGCTTTAAGAAACACTAAAAGAAATCAAGAACAAAAAATGTGGTAGTCAGTAATGGTTACTTTTTTAAACCAAGCATAGGGAAAAAAAAATTGCGTCACCCCGTAAATTTTCATTCTCAAATCGAACACCTGCATCAAATTAGTTCTGCTCGTTAGTCTGCATCTAAAAAGGAATGATCACACCTTGGAGAGCTGTTGCACCAAGTGGACTGACATGATTCATGGCTCCAACATGAGATGTCAATTGAAACAAAAGAGAGGATTATCAAACTCTTAAGAGGGTAAATCATCACCCAATGTTGCAAAAGATGTTGGTTGTTCAGTTAGCTGTCTAAAATCTGAACCAAATACAAACATGGGAAGGTTGTTAAAGGCAAACATACTGGTAGACCAAGTTAGACATCAAAGCGTCAAGACCAGAAACTTAAAGCAATAGGTCTCCAAAACGGGAAACGCACAACCAAACAAATGAGGAACGAATGGGTGGAAACTGGAGTCAACGTCTGTGACCGAGCTGTAAGAAACCGCCTAAAGGAAATGGGATTTACATACAGAAAAGCTAAGCGAAAGCCATCATTAACACCTAAACAAAAAAAACACGTTTAGGGTATGTGTCCACGATCAGGATGGCCGACGGTATCGTGGGAGCGGCAAAGCCACTCGGCGCTAAGCCCCGCCCCCTTCTGGGACGCGATGATGCCGGATGTGTTCATTGTACACATCCGGGATCATCGCACCCCTCGCATAGGGCCCTGTGTTATTCCTTGCGACGACACTGCGTCGCCGCAAGGAACACGGACATGCTGCGATCTGAAAAGACGCGCAGCATGTCCGGAGTTGCAGGGCCGCCGCGTGCGTGTTTCCACGCATAGTGGACACGGGATTTCAAAAAATCCCCTCCACTATGCTGGAACATCTGGACGCTGCGTGTTTGACGCTGCGGCCCCACGCAGCGTCAAACACGCAGCGTTTCCTGACCGTGGACACGTACCCTTACAATGTACTAAGGAAAAGCAATCGTGGACTGGATTAAAGTCATATTCAGTGATGAATCGCGAATCTGCATTGGGTAAGGTGATGATGCTGGAACGTTTGTCTGGTGCTGTTCCAATGAGATTTATAAAGATGACTGCCTGAAGAGAACATGCAAATTTCCACAGTCATTGATATGGGGCTGCATGTCAGGTAAAGGCACTGGGGAGATGGCTGTCAATACATCTTCAATAAATGCACAAGTTTATGTTGATATTTTGGACACTTTTCTTATCCCATCAATTGAAAGGAAAAACTGAAAACATTCCTTGAAAAAAGACACAGAAGGTCAGTGTCATGGCTGCAAATAGTCCGGATCGTAATCCAGTTGAATATCTTTGGTGGAAGTTGAAGAAAATGGTCCATGTCAAGGTTCCAACCTGCAAAGCTGATCTGGAAACAGCAATCGGAGAAAGTTGGAGCCAGATTGATGAGTACTGTTTGACACTCATTAAGTCCATGCCTCAGAGACTGCAAGCTGTTATAAAAGCCAGAGGTGGTGCAACAAAATACTAGTGATGTGTTGGAGTGTTTTTTATTTTATTTTTTTCCCTCAGAATTAAGAGAATCCATAATTTTTTCCTTTATGCTTGGTTACAAAAAGCAACCATTACTGACTACCACATTTTGTTGTTCTTGATTTCGTTTAGTGTTTAAAGCCAGAAAGTTGTCATTTTGAAATGACTAGTTTAGTGCCATGTCTGTGATCTGCTTTTTTTTTCTACCAAATGAAACTGAATAAACATCCTCCAAGGCCGCTGATTCCATAATTTTTGCCAGGGGTTGTAGATAGGAAGCAGCAGTCCAGCTGTGGAATAAGAAACTCTGGATTGATGCTTTAGCAGATACTAATTTTTGAGCCCCGTTAGGGACATTGACTGATGGTGATAACGATGTCTATAAAGCACTGTATAATCCATAAAATTATTTGTCTCAATGTGTAGATTAGTAAGAAAATGACTGAGTCTCCTCTGTGTTTAATTTGGATTTTTTCAGAAGATGTGAATATGTAATACAAGCATTGCTGTGGTTTGCCTTTAGAAGCACATGTGCAATCCATTTAAACTGTGTGCATAATGATTTGGTTAATTACATTTGCCTTATCCAGAGATGTGCATGTATAGAGAAAAAGTTTACCAAATAAATGACTGTCTTTAGATGAGCCTAGTTAGGCTAACCCTTGTGACAAGGCACACTGGCTATTCGGCTAGCAGCTTACGCAAGTTCACGTTCTTATTTCTTGCTATGCCCTGTCCAAAATGGCTGCGAACCAAGGAAATGTACAAATTGACAGATAAAATGAAAAATGAGTATCCTTGTGGAATTTTTTTGCTTCATTAGCTTTGGGAAAAGAAATATGCTAACAGAAAGCTGTTTTTAACAAGTAGACTTCTATTTTCTACCACACTTGTCTCCCACATCTAAAATGCTGATTGGAGTATTGGATAACAAACGTTCGGGACTGATTATCTTAGCAGAAAGTGAGTGGGAGATGAATCTGGATCCACTAAGCATTTTGTGGAATGTGTTTCTGGAGTAAATGTACGTTATTAGTCCTGGAAACATTGTCTTCCAGCTCCAAACACTCCAAATGTTCTGTAGATTAGGAGCTTAATTACTTCGGGTTACTCGGCCGGCCCTGGCCAGATCACATGTTTTATACATTGACCTAGGTTTTAAATGGGGGGGGGGGTAATCCCTCTAACGGAAACTCCTTGGAATGACCGCTTATTATATGGAGGATTTGTCAGCAGAGAATTTAAAGTAATCGTCATTATTTCCTAATTCAATAATACCCATGAAAATAAGCAACTTTGAGAATGAAGTGTGGAATTCTCGGATACATAGGAGTTCATGTGCAAAATCTTTTAAAGGGAACCCGTCACCCCCAAAATGGAAGGTGAGCTAAGCCCATCAGCATCAGAGGCTTATCTACAGCATTCCGGAATGCTGTAGATAAGCCCCCCGATGTATCCTAAAAGATGAGAAAAAGAGGTTAGATTATACTCACCCAGGGGCTGTCCCAGTCCAGTCTCCGATGGGTGTCGCGGTCCGGTCCGGGGCCTCCCATCTTCATAGGATGACGTCCTCCTCATGTCTTCACTCTGCGGCGCCGGCGTACTTTGTCTACCCTGTTGAGGGCAGAGCAAAGGACTGCAGTGCGCAGATGCTGGGCCTCTCTGACCTTTCCTGGCGCCTGCGCACTGCAGTACTTTGCTCTCAACAGGGCAGGCAAAGTACGCCGGAGCCGCAGCGTGAATACAAGAAGAGGACGTCATCGTAAGAAGATGGGAGGCCCTGGACCGCCCGCCCAGGTGAGAATAATCTAACCTCTTTTTCTCATCTTTTAGGATACATCGGGGGCTTTACTACAGCATTCCAGAATGCTGTAGATAAGCCCCTGATGCTGGTGGGCTTAGCTCACCCTCCATTTTAGGGGTAACAGGTTCCCTTTAAGTGAAGACACTAGTTAGTTACTGAGATGGCCGTTGGTGTTTTTAAAATTCCATGAAAATGCGAGGAGCTAAAGGCAGACTCAGGTTATGGTTCTCCATAGAACTTTGAGCAACAACTGCCATCTCCTATCTCGGTAATGGGAAATTCTGTTTTCACTGAAGACCTACCGTATTTTACTTATGAAATTATAATTTTTGAAAATCAATCCAGTAGGAGAAAGAAGCAGGATGCTTTCTTATATATTTGTTAAAGTTTCTTATTTAAATGTGTTGTATTAAATTCTTGTGAAGAAAAATCAAAACAATGCTTACTTTTTATCGGACAATAAGTTTTTCTAAATTTGGCAACCAAGAGTTCTTTAGGACACTCCTGACATTCTTTATTGGAGGGGACTCCAATGGTTGGTAGCACAGGGCACGCGTTCAATGTTTCTTCTCATTCACAAGTCCGTTTTTTCCCTTCTAGTGCAATCCGGGGTTTTTTTTGTTTGTTTTTTTTGTACCTATGACAGTCTATAGGGATGTTTAAAGTCTGAGTTTTATTTCTTTTGCAATGTTTCACTGACTGGATATAGGAGGTGGAGAAACTTTTTGCTCATCTGTGAGGAAAAACAACTTCAGACTCCTAAGTCACTTGTGAAACACTGTTTTTCTCGTACATCAAAAAATCTGACTTTTGACTTGGCCATAATGATACTTTATTGACAGCTTTTATTGATTTATTTTTTATCGAATGTCCAGCATTAAAAAGGAAAAATGCTCTTCCAAAAGCGCCAGTGCACATATTTACAGAGTGAGCATGCTCAGTCAGCCCCTCGCACTTCAGTAAGGCTGCAACACCAGATGCTATCCATTTAACTTTTTCATCTCATGCAAAAAAATATCCAAGTTCACAATGTAAAAAATTCTCCCCCCCCCTAATTTTCCATAGGCACCAAAGCTAATAAAGCTTTGCATGCAGCAGAAGTTAGGCACTGGTAGTTTGCAGAACAGTATGACACTTTTTTATTATTTACTACTGTTGGTTGTGTGCCATGAACAAAGATTGATACTAGGATATGTACCCTCTGGGTATGTGTCCACGTTCAGGATTGCATCAGGATTTGGTCAGGATTTTATGCAGGTAAAATCCTGACCAAATCTGCACCTGAGGTCACTGGCAGATCACCTACGTTGTGCTTGAGTTTTTTCTGCAGTGTAAGAACATGCTGCGTTCTTAAAAGACGCGCCGCATGTGAGTTTTCTCAGGTGTGCCGCATGCGTCTTTTACTGCATAGTGGAGACGGGATTTCATGAAATCCCCTCCACTATGCTGTAACATCTGGACGCTGCGTTTTTTATGCATGCTTCTCAACGCTGCGTCAAAAACTCAGCGTTTCCTGAACGTGGACACATACCCTCTGGCTCCTGTATTTTCTACCGTTAAAACCATTTTCTGTTACACCCAATTTTTAGATGGTTCATGTAGAAGATTTATCGATATATTTGAGAAAAAAATATCATACTTTCTTGATTCAAAAATTTCTAAAGAAAGTCAAACCGGGAAGTATTTGTCTGGAGCTAACATTGATGGCCTGTCTGTAGAATAGTTCACCAATTCATCAGATCTGCTTACATCTTGCCACTATCTGAGCAATGTATGGCGGACAACACTGGAGCTCGCTACTTTTGAGTTGCCGAGTACTGAAGGTTCTCTCCCTCTCCCTTGAATTTGGACCCTCCTCGGGGTCTCCTCAAATGGCACAAAATAAAATGTGACTATAGTGCCTAATGGAGATTATGCGTCTAATCTGTTTTACACATTTTTTTTCTTGTTCATGGAGAAAAATGAAATTGCTGCCCAAAACCTGAATGGAAGAAGTTGTGAAATGGACTGAAAGTAAACAGTGGAGTCAATGCTAAGAATAATCGGAGTCTGCTTCCCTAAACTAATTTATGCTTCTTTCCAAAATACTCCGTGTGTAATGCTGAACACGGTTTACTAGCTTATTTTCGTAACAAGGCTTGGAACGTTTTATTGATGGCATTTCAGAGTGCTTGGACCATTTTTTATTAATATTTTGGGAATTTGTAGAAATTTTCCAATATGTTCATTAATTGTATTTGTTAGCGATCAACTGAAGTAACGTAATAATAAATAGTAGAAGGGCCATATTCACATCTGCATTGTAGGGTTCTAGTTCGGAATGCCAACACACCCCACCAGAACACCCCAGCCCCCCTCACACACACACACACACTCACACTCACACTCTCTCTCTCTCACTCTTTCACTCTCTTTCACTCTTTCACTCTTTCTCTCTTTTTCTCTTTCTCTCTTTCTCTTTCTCTCTCTTTTTCTCTTTCTCTCTTTCTCTCTCTCTTTCTCTTTCTTTCTCTTTCTCTTTCTCTCTTTCTCTCTCTTTCTCTTTTTCTCTTTCTCTCTCTCTTTCTCTCTCTTTCTCTCTCTTTCTCTCTCTCTCTCTTTCTCTTTCTCTCTCTCTCTCTTTCTCTCTCTCTCTCTTTCGCTCTCTCTCTCTTTCTCTCGCTCTCTCTCTCTTTCTCTCGCTCTTTCTCTCTCTCTCTCTTTCGCTCTTTCTCTCTCTCTCTCTTTCGCTCTCTCTTTCGCGCTCTCTTTCGCGCTCTCTTTCGCGCTCTCTTTCGCGCTCTCTTTCGCGCTCTCTTTCGCGCTCTCTTTCGCGCTCTCTTTCGCGCTCTCTTTCGCGCTCTCTTTCGCGCTCTCTTTCGCGCTCTCTTTCGCGCTCTCTTTCGCGCTCTCTTTCGCGCTCTCTTTCGCGCTCTCTTTCGCGCTCTCTTTCGCGCTCTCTTTCGCGCTCTCTTTCGCGCTCTCTTTCGCGCTCTCTTTCGCGCTCTCTTTCGCGCTCTCTTTCGCGCTCTCTTTCGCGCTCTCTTTCGCGCTCTCTTTCGCGCTCTCTTTCGCGCTCTCTTTCGCGCTCTCTTTCGCGCTCTCTTTCGCGCTCTCTTTCGCGCTCTCTTTCGCGCTCTCTTTCGCGCTCTCTTTCGCGCTCTCTTTCGCGCTCTCTTTCGCGCTCTCTTTCGCGCTCTCTTTCGCGCTCTCTTTCGCGCTCTCTTTCGCGCTCTCTTTCGCGCTCTCTTTCGCGCTCTCTTTCGCGCTCTCTTTCGCGCTCTCTTTCGCGCTCTCTTTCGCGCTCTCTTTCGCGCTCTCTTTCGCGCTCTCTTTCGCGCTCTCTTTCGCGCTCTCTTTCGCGCTCTCTTTCGCGCTCTCTTTCGCGCTCTCTTTCGCGCTCTCTTTCGCGCTCTCTTTCGCGCTCGCTCTCTCTTTCGCGCTCGCTCTCTCTTTCGCTTTCGCGCTCTCTTTCGCTTTCGCGCTCTCTTTCGCGCTCGCTCTCTCTTTCGCGCTCGCGCTCTCTTTCGCGCTCTCTTTCGCGCTCTCTTTCGCGCTCTCTTTCGCGCTCTCTTTCGCGCTCTCTTTCGCGCTCTCTTTCGCGCTCTCTTTCGCGCTCTCTTTCGCGCTCTCTTTCGCGCTCTCTTTCGCGCTCTCTTTCGCGCTCTCTTTCGCGCTCTCTTTCGCGCTCGCGCTCTCTTTCGCGCTCGCGCTCTCTTTCGCGCTCGCGCTCTCTTTCGCGCTCGCGCTCTCTTTCGCGCTCGCTCTCTTTCGCGCTCGCTCTCTTTCGCGCTCGCTCTCTCTTTCGCGCTCGCTCTCTCTTTCGCGCTCGCTCTCTCTTTCGCGCTCGCTCTCTCTTTCGCGCTCGCTCTCTCTTTCGCGCTCGCTCTCTCTTTCGCGCTCGCTCTCTCTTTCGCGCTCGCTCTCTCTTTCGCTCTCTTGGTGGTATTTAATGAACCCTTCATGTAAGTTATTATTATACATTAAACATGAGCAAAAAACAAGGCACACGGGTACATAAGGAGGGAGGCAGTTGATTCATTGTGCAGTAGTCAGGCACTGCATTGTGGTTTCCTTTTACATTTAAAGCTATTGTAGACAAGTGGAAGGTTGGATCTGATGCCACGCTGCCAAGATTCCACCAGAATATGTTGAAAGGACCACGAAGTATGTTTGAAATTGTAGTTCAAACTTGTTTGTCAACGTGCATGGGACAAGTGGTCCTTGCTGGTACTGATGATTTAGCAAGATATATAACAGCAGCTTATCAGGAGCCGAGATTCAGGGGGAGAGGAGGTGAGCAGATATGTTAT
Source organism: Ranitomeya variabilis (assembly GCF_051348905.1). Lineage (NCBI taxonomy): Eukaryota > Metazoa > Chordata > Amphibia > Anura > Dendrobatidae > Ranitomeya > Ranitomeya variabilis. Next base: position 81,825,614 of record NC_135235.1, on the reverse strand, counting down.
AAAAAAATCATTGAGCTGAGGAGATAGTAGGAATATAAGGAGTTAACCCCTCTTCTACAATATAACTACTCTGCACTCTCAGCCAGGTTCTGGGCATACTATTGACTGAGCTCCATGGAAATGAGCTGTAAACTATGAAAGATAAAGGCTCTCATTGCAGGGAATGAGAAATGGACAGCATGAAAATAAGCAAGTTTGCAGTTAACGTGCTTTTTCTGACTAAAGCAATTTAATAACTTGAGTGCCTATTTTAAAGCTCTCATGGTTTGGCTTGGGGCAGGTTATCGAGATGGATGTGGGTTTCATTTGCATAACCTGTATTCACAATAGCTATGACTCCTGTGGATATACCATAAATGTATGGGAATATATTTAAAGGGTTATTCCCAAAATAATCACCTTAACATAGTGGATGGACCCCATGTTAGGCTGTGAATTGTCTGCCTTTAATTGGGTTTGCTTACTTTCTGTATTATAGGTTAATTTTTATTTCAGAACACCTGATATCACTCAGTAACTTAAGTTATCTTTGGCTTACTAATAAGGATATGTCCTGAATGTTTTCATTGGACTGAGAGACTTCAACTGATCAGCAATTTAAAGGGCAAATGGATAATTTAGAGGCTGCACTGCAAGGCACAACCTCGTATATGAGCAAGCATCTGGGGTTATTTGAAACTGACCCCATCAATTGCACATTAATGGCCACCTTTTAAAGGGATTCTCATGCAACGTTTGTCTATACAGCGTATAGTCCATTTAGCTGCTGATCGCTTGGGGTCCAAGAGCTGGTGCCCCACTCCCTTTCACCGACTGAGTACTGGGCTCTAGAGTCCCCACTTTGAATGGAACGATGATCAGATGCGTACCACCAATCTAATCATGAACCTGCAATCTGTCAGTCCTGTAGACAGCGAGAGTAGCAGTGCTGGGTATAAATATACATCACATTTTGACCATGCAAACAAGGGAACCCACCAAGCTCTGATTTCAGGATAGACGGGGGGGGCAGCAATCAGACCCTCCATTGAGAAGTTGTTCATCTACAAGGTGGGCCATTTATATGGATACACCTAAATAAAATGGGAATGGTTGGTGATATCAACTTCCTGTTTGTGGCACATTAGTATATGGGATGGGGAATGCTTTTCAACATGGGTGGTGACCATGGCTTCCATTTTGAAATTGGCCATTTTGGATCCAACTTTTTTTTATCCAATCGGAAGAGGGTCATGTGACACATCAAACTTCTTGAGAATTTCACAAGAAAACAATGGTATGCTTGCTTTTAACATGTAAATAACTCATGAAAGAGTAAAGTTATAAGTTCATGACCACTTATAAAATGTTTTCAAAGTGCTGCCTGTTGTGTTGGATTGTCAATGCAACCATCTTCTCCCACTCTTGACAGACTGATAGAAACACCGCAGAAGAAATGCTAGCCCAGGCTTCCAGTATTCGTTGTTTCAGATGCTGCACATCTCATATATTCACAGCATAGACAATTGCCTTCAGATGACCCCAAAGATAAGTCTAAGGGGTCAGACTGGGAGACCTTGGTGGCCATTCAACTGGCCCATGATGACCAATCCAATTTCCAGGAAACTGTTCATGTACGGATGCTCGGACCTCACACCCATAACTGATGGTATGGTGTGGTATATGGGATACAAAGATAGTGGGGCCATTCTTCATCAATGGAAACTTCAGTGCCACTGGATATCTGAAATTGCTACATGATGATGTGTTGCCCTCTTTATGCACTGAAGATGGCACGTTCCTGGAGTTTTTCCAGCAAGATGGTGCAACACCACATTATGGATGCCAGGTCTGAGCATTCCTACAAGGAATCTGACCCCTTTAGACTAGCATTTTTTCTGTGGTGTTGCTATCAATATGTCAAGAGTGGGAGAAGAGGGTTGCATTGACAATCCAACACAATGGGCAGCACTTTGAACACATTTTATAAGTGGTCATAAGCTTGTAAATAACTCATGAAAGAATAAAGATACATTAAAACCAAGCACGTCATTGTTTTTCTTGTTAAATTCTCGATAAGTTTGATATCACATAACTCTCTTCCTATTGGAAAAAATAAAGTTGGATCCAAAATGGCCGACTTCAAAATGTCCGCCATGGTTACCAATCCATCTTGAAAAGTTACCCCCCTCCCATATACTAATGTGCCACAAACAGGAAATTGATATCACCAACCATTCCTATTTTATTTAGGTGTATCCATATACATGGCCCACCCTGTATATACAGAATAAATTGGGGCCAACTCCTTTAAGAAAAGGCAATTAAGGGTAAATATAATTCCTGAATATTTATCACACTTGAATTTCCTGAGGGTCTGGGGGATCTCTGTACAAACACCACCCCCCACTGATCACAATTAACCCCAAGCAGACAAGAGCCAAACCACAGCCAAGATAAGATGCACTTGAAAGCAGAGGCCACAGAGCATTTGCTATTTATTGAATTCATACTGAATTGTGTGTGCACTCGTCTGGATCTATTGTGTGGTCTGTCTCTAGGTAGACCCCCACCGGTTCTCGGGCAATTCAAGGTCCTACTGAATATGAAAGATCTATAAGTAAGTTTAGTTACACAAATTTTTGGGCTGCTCTTTGATTTTTCTATGTTCACAAGCCTTCTATTTCCATTCTAAAAGTATTGTCAACATACTGGAGAGGTTACAGTTCTGTGTATTCGGCTACCTTGTAGACTTTGTGCGAACCTTCTCAGTCTATGGAAGAAAAGTGGAGCCATTGGAGGTTTTTACCAGAAGTCCTTTGATAGTAATGTGTTATCATATTCCGTAGCTTAGAGGGTTGTCTGAGTAATGTTAATGGTCTATCGTTAAGATAGGTCATCATTATCGGGTCATTGCGGGTGCGACACTCGGCACCCCAGTCGATCAATGGTTCCCGGAGCTGGCAGCAGTTGAATGTGCTTACTGTTCTACCAAACTAGAAGCGCACAGCGCCATCCGCTGCAAAGCTGTTCTGTGCAGCTCCGCAACTGAGCACATCTGGACGTCATCGGGAGCAGGTGATCAGTGGGGTGCCAGGTGTCTCGCCCCCAACTATCCTATATCAATGGCCTATCCTGAAGAGCGGTTATTGATGTCTCTCCGAAAATCCCCTTTAAAGTATTCTGCATATTTTAACAAATTTGTTGGTTATGATTTTGGTAGTTGCTGATATAAAAGTATTAAAGGCCGTGTGCAACACTTCACTCCTGTATCTTATATGGTACCGTAAGTAATGTAAGATGTGACCAGACCTTCTCATTTTCTCATTGCTCAGCAGTTGTTCTAATAAGTGCGGATGGTTATTTCATTACATTAAGTGAGCGGTCTGAGATGAGTGACTCTGCTCTTCTTCTGAAATGTAAAGTCTTCTCTTCCAGGGACGGGATCTGTTTTTCGTCTGCAGTCTTAAACTTAACTACTTTCTCGCCTTAAATTCCTTACGTGTCTAGCATTAAATAATTTCTGATGCTGTCAGCCTTAGCCGTTGTAAGTTCCAGATCTGCATACACGCAGCACCATCCCATACACGGACATGCTTTGTCTTTATTAAATCCTTCGATTACATTTCTTCAATGCAACTTGTAAGGAATACGGCTTCAGTTATTGTATAAGGATTTAACCTCTGGGTTCTGTAGGGAGGATGCAAGTCTAGCTAGAATTAACTTGAAAGTCACAATTTCAAAATACAAACTGCAAATTATTAAATAGATCTCTAAGACCTGATTAGGCTGTTGTACTTGCTGTGAAAATCTGACAAGACTGACAAAGATGGTTTTGTGATCCTGTTAAAGAATAAGAGCTTATGAGTCGAAATATATTCAGTCATTGCCTACCCAGCTGACTGAAAGCTGCAGCTTGTATCAGATCTTGGAGGCAGCAGCAGGGAGGAAGAACACTGAGGATCTTTTAATCAGGCCCTTCACTGGCTTCCTATCGCCCAGAGACTCTAGTTCAAAACCCCTACAATGACATACAGAGCCATCCACAACCTGTCTCCTCCATACATCTGTGACATGGTCTCCTGTTAGTTAACTACACGCAACCTCCGATCCTCACAAGATCTCCTTCTCTACTCCCATCTCTTCTTCCCACAACCGCATCCAAGACTTCTCCCGTGCTTCCCCCACACTCTGGAACTCTCTGCCCCAACACATCAGACTCTCGCCTACCATTGAAATCTTCAAAATTAGCTTGCCTCTTTCAACAAGCCTGCAGTGATCCTCAACCTACTGAACCGCTGCACGACCAGCTCTAGCCCCTACTAGTGTATCCTCACCCATCCCTTGCAGACTGTGAGCCCTCGTGGGCAGGGTCCTCCCTCCTTGTGTGCCTTGTTTTTTGCTCATGTTTAATGTATTTGTCTATATTTGCCCCCTCTTTCACATGTAAAGCGCCATGGAATAAATGGCGCTATAAAAATTAATAATAATAAAAATAATAAGACAATGTGGGCTGAAATTGACAGTCCATGTCAGAATGGCTGTCTAATCCTTAGACAGTTTGATCTCTAAGTATGTCTACCAGATTCATCAGGTCTGGCATCTGATATTTGTATGTTGTATCGAGCAACATTATCGATTTTGAGCCTCATCCATGACTTTCTGTACTGAATACAGCGCATCAATTGTGTGTTTTTTTTTTTCATAATTGTTCCATCAGTGATTTTCTCTAATGAGAAAATATATATAGGAAATCCTCCTTATCCTTTGGAGTGTTAATCACTGACAGCACATTGATGCTGTCCATTGTTTTCTCTGACCATTACTTGTATTAGTAATTTTGAGCTGTGACATGGATCGAATATGGGCACTGTCTGTTTAAAAAAAACCAAAACAGAACAGCACAATGATTATAATGGATGTTTTATCCTTAGACCGTTTTTGTACAAATAAAATTAAACAAATTTGTAAGAATCTAAAATTTAAAAAAAGAGTAATATAAAAAATTACTTGTTTGTGGCTGCAAAAGAGTCATATCGGTTATGTACGTACAATTTGTTATGTGTTTATACTAACTTCTTTCACTTTTGATAAGTTTGGTACCTTGCCCAATTGTCACCATTTTATAAAGTGTTGCATGTTACAACACACATTGGTTATACTACCCCTGTATCCCTGTATTTTCTCTGATAAAATGAGTCCGTAAGTGTAGGGTGAAGTTCACGCAAGTGTATAAAACTAAAAAAAAAAGTAAAAAAAATAATCATCCGGGGAAAAAAACTTTCGTCAGTATTGTTGTCCGACTTTCATTATTATACATTGGTATTTAATAAAATTTACAGCACTAAATATTGAGATTCCCCATATTAAAACTTAAAATTTATTTGTAAAAAGCCCTTCTTTCCCCACTTTGGACATTTGTGTGTTCTGAAGAGCCTTATTGAGTAACATTGGTCTATATGAAGTCCATTTCCTCCATGAATGGCACTCGAACCAAGAAATAAAGTTGCTTTAACTTACCCTAATTGTGATAGACTTCTTCTGCGCCTTATGGACACAGACGCCGTAGATGAGTTTCACAACTGTAGTCCTGTCATACTCCCAATTGGCCATGTTTTCAGGATTTACTTCGTATTACATGTGATGTTGCTGTTGTCAGTGTCTCAAAGTGCCTCAGATGGTTTCCTGACAATCTCAGATCATGACTAGTGATGAGCGAATATACTCGTTACTCGAGTTTTCTCGAGCACGCTCGGGTGACCTCCAAGTATTTTTTTAGTGCTCGGAGATTTAGTTTTTATCGCCGCAGCTGAATGATTTACATCTGTTAGCCAGCATAAGTACATGTGGGGATTCCCTAGCAACCAGTCAACCCCCACATGTACTTATACTGGCTAACAGATGTAAATCATTCAGCTGCGGCAAGAAAAACTAAATCTCCGAGCACTAAAAAATACTCAGAGGTCACCCGAGCATGCTCGAGAAATCTCGAGTAACGAGTAGATTCGCTCATCACTAATCATGACCTGTTTGGGGAACTTGAGGAATCGAGTGCTGTACAATTAGGCCACATTCACACTTCCAGTATTTATTAAATCCTTATTTTTACTTAAAAATAGTGATGTCAATCAGAGGAAAAGTATAATAGAAACATGTCACCATTTCTGCATTTTTCACCCACTCCTGGTTTTTGGCTTGCAAATACTGATGTAAAATAGATGCCATGTTCACACATTCAGTAACTGAGATTATAGCATGAAAATCCCACCACATAAGCTTTAATCCAGTCCTGACATTAATGCTGTAGTGCTTTGATCTAGCATTACCACTTGCAGTGTCTACGTGTGTATTTAGCTTAGATGTTGGATGTGTAACATTTGTTTTGTGACCAGAATAAGGCCCCTTCACACATCCTGATGTTTCCGATGCTGGAAAAACCAGTACCCGAGAGGTCCGTGTGGCACACGTAGGTCTGTGTGCACCATACTGGAATAGAATGAAAAGTAAAAGTACCTATATTTAAGTGCTAGATGTGCAAAGAGGACTAAAGTTGATAAAAATATATGTGAAATTAAAAACACGGGTGAGGGGGGGGTCCCCCTAATTTTTATTAACCAGCGGATGGAAAGCAGACATCTGGGGGCTGGTGTTGTTTTAGGATGGTACTAATATCCATAAAGGTTTCCAACCTATTAATATAAGCTCACTACTGTCTACATAGCTTTAACTGGTTATTTAAAAGGGTTGGTCCCCCAAAAAATGACATGGGGGGTCCCCCTTATTTTTTTAATAACCAGCAAAGGCTGAACAGACAGCTGCGGGCTTATATTAATGGCTAGGAAGGGTCCACGGATAAAGGCGCTCTCCCAGAATTATAACACCAGCCCTTAGCTGCCCTAGAAATGTTGAATCCATTAAATGTTTTTTTGACATGTCAGAAAAAAAAAATGGCACAGAATTGGCACAACATATTGCTAACCTTTTTATTAAATGGGGGAAAAAAGTTAAATCATGTTCTTGAAAAACAAAACCATGCCTAAAACAGTTTTTTTTTTTTTTTTTTTGTTAAATACTGTCAAAACACTATGTATATGTTCTTTAAAGCAGGTTTTTATAGTCAATGAAATCTGTAAAGTTGTGTTTTTAGAGCTGGTAAAGACATCTGTGATGTTTCTCGTACACAAACAAAAGCTATTACCATAAAAACCTTCTCTGATGACCCCTGTGCTGTCTGCATGCAGGCTTCAATCCCTTTTGCTGCACAATATCTGATGGCCTCGGCACCGTCGATCAAGACAAAAGTGCGTACATAGGGAAAGGCTTTGTGAGGAACCATTGCCTGAATTTGGGCCCTGTGTTGGGCACTTGCTACCTAATTATGGATTAAAAGTTTGTTTTCTCTGCCATGGTATATCCATAATGAAGTTATCTCCTTATTAAACAGGTAACAGCCCTAAACTGTGAACTTCAAACCATTGATGCGCCTTTCTTAAAGGTATTCTTCATTATGTCATGGGCATTAAAGTGCTGGTCTATGTCCTTCACTCATGAATGAGGCAAGTGGTAACAATACAATGCCAGCTGCCAATTTGTCCCTGAGATTAATTTAGGACACGTTTTAGAAGTCTGTGAAAGGCTTCCCACGTATGGGCTGCGATGTGCGGACTGGTTGGGGTCTCCTAACGTGAGCTCGTAGCCTCTGTATGGAGATTTTGACACTCTCTTCATGTGAGCCAAGTTGACCTGAATGTTCCTATTGGTGAGCTACACAAACTGCTTTTGCATATTGATATTTCATGTTCGTCTTTTTTTTTCCTTCATGCGTCTAGGGTTTGGTGTGACTATGCAGTTAAGAACCTTAAGGGTATGTGCACACGATGCGGAAAACGCTGCGAATCCACAGCGTTTCCGCAGCTGTGGGTCCACAGCAGTTTCCCATGAGTTTACATTACAATGTAAAGCTATGGGAAACAAAAAACGCTGTGCACATGCTGCGGAAAAAAACGTGCGGGAACGCGGCGGTTTACATTCCGCAGCATGTCACTTTCTGCGGATTCCGCAGCGGTTTTACAGCTGTTCCAATGGAAAACGCAGTTGTAAAACCGCAGTGAAATCCGCAGAAAAACCGCGGTAAATCCGCGATAAATCTGCAGCAAAAACGCAGCGTTTTTGCCCTGCAGATTTATCAAATGTGTTGCGGAATAATCTGCAGTGGACCATTATACGTGTGCACATAGCCTAAGGCTACTTTCACACTAGCGTCGGGCTCGGCCCGTCGCTGTGCGTCGGGCCGACGTTCCCGACGCTAGCGTTGTCTCCGCCGCACAACGGGTGCAGCGGATGCATTTTTCCAGTGCATCCGCTGCCCCATTGTGAGGTGCGGGGAAGTGCGGGGAGGTGGGGGCGGAGTTCCGGCCGCGCATGCGCGGTCAGAAAAAGCGGACCGTCGTGAGCAAAAAACGTTACATGTAGCGTTTTTTGCTCCCGACGGTCCGCCACTGCACGACGCATCCGTCGCACGACGGGTGTGACGTGTGGCAATCCGTCGCAATGCGTCGCTTCATGTTAATCAATGGTGAAAAAAACGCATCCTGCAAACACTTTTGCAGGATGCGTTTTTTCGGCAAAACGACGCATTGTGACGGAATGCAGTTAACGCTACTGTGAAAGTAGCCTAATTGCCAGTGCTGAGTCAACAATCAAAAAAACAAAGTTAAGTGGCTTTGAGATTGAAGGTTAAGAAAATCCTTTTTTTTTTTTTTTTTTTTTCGGTTCTTTATCCTTGCACAACAATTGTAAATAATCACACTTCCTTGAATTTCAGGGCAGAAATAACAGCAGTGTGCTATCATGGTTTGGCCCCAGCATCCAGGTTAAATATTGCTGCTTAGCACATTCCACTTGGTTACATTGTAATCCCTTTCTGTCTCCGAGATCGTCTGGATCAGTCCACCATGCTAGTTTAGCACCAAAACAAAAGAAATCTGTGCTTTTTTATTTCTGACACACATGCGTTTATTTTTTTTTTGGAGTGCAGGCCATTTCTGTAGTCTGACTTGTGTGCAAATGTGTGAAGGTTCTTTTGCTTGCAAATCCTGCTTTCTCTCAAACCACAAAAATTCTTGAAATGGTCGTCTGTAACGTTAGAAATGAGGGAAGTGGCCTGCATTTATGATAGGTAAAATAAACATAATGCCAGAGTCCTCATGCTAAAAGTGACTGTAGATTTGTCTTGGGGTAAGAGCTGTTTCCTATGCGAGCTGTGTATGTAGTCTTGATGGGGACTTGTCCATTTGCTTGCTCTCAAAATAAATTGTCCTATATTTTTCTATTTCCTTGTTATGAAAGGATCCCTAGTAAGTGGCTGTAACTGTATAAATTATGATCTACAATATACATAATGTGTGGCATTTCATAGACTACCAACGGATGAATACCAAATTCCCCCCCGGCCACCCTTAGGAACGACGACACATTTAAAAAAAAAAAAATGACTAGAACAAGTGTTCATCCTAAGTCTCACTCGAGTGTTTTCATCGGCCGGGTTCTACTTGACGTTTTATGAGATGGCACTCAGCCGATGTTACAGTATGGGCCAGTGCAGTTCTGTGATTCTTTTTACATGCTGATTCGGCATGAGAAAAATTTGCGAGTGGCTCCACAAACCTGAGCTCGTGCAACCATTCAAGTCTATGGGTACGTGTGAAACGGCGGACTACACTAAAATGTCATTTATGAGGACACAGACAATGGAGGAGATGAGAAAATAATTTCTATCTTCTCCGCAGTTGTGCTTCTATTCTCATGCGAGAATCCGACCATGGTGCACGGACAATTGGGCCAAGGGTAGTTAGCATAATCCAGCACCTTATCTTGCATGAGTCAACGCTCCTGTGACCCCGATCAGGAACTGCGGTGGGTTTGTCATTGCGTACTTATGCAGGGTCAAAACTGCAGCGGCCCGATGTTGCAGCATAGTGGATGGGATTTCAAGAAATCCCATGTCCATTATGCTTGCATAGCCTCCTGTGGATCACCCGTGGACACTGACATGCGACGTGTCTTTCCACAAGTCTCCGCAAGAGAAATTAAATCAATAGAAATGTATTTAATCAATAGAATGTATTGAATGTGGTAAATCTGCACAATTCAGTGAACACGTGCAGATTCACCTGCGTTAAATAGAAAGCGCTTTGGATGCAGCGAACATGCGCTGCTTCTACTAGATTGTGGGACCTGGCCTTAAAGGACTCTTTTTGATGCTATAACGTACAAGACCTAAAGGTACCGTCACACTCAGCAACTTTGCAAAGAGAACGACAACAATCCGTGACGTTGCAGCGTCCTGGATAGCGATCTCATTGTGTTTGACCCGCAGCAGCGATCTGGATCCCGCTGTGCCATCGCTGGTCGGAGCTAGAAGTCCAGAACTTTATTTCGTCGCCAGGTCGGCGTGTATCGTCATGTTTGACATCAAAAGCAACGACGCCAGCAACGAGCATGGGGAGCGTCGCAGCGTCTCCTTCTAGCCAGTCGGTACACTCCGGCTGTTTGAGATGGAGCTAACAACCAGCGAGAACGAGAAGTGAGTCGCCGTTACGTCACTGGATCGCTCCTGCATCGTTCTGGAGTTGCTGTGTTTGACGTCTCTACAGCGACCTAAACAGCGACGCTCCAGCGATCTAGTTTAGGTCGGCTCGTTGTCTATATCGCCGCAGCGTCGCTGAGTGTGACTGCACCTTTAGAGTTTAGATCTGTAAATATTTAACATAAGCAGAGTGTTCAAGATTGCCAGGGAAGATGCTAGTTTACAGCTAGAAAGCCAAGAGTATTTTTAACCTTGAAACGTGTCTGCGCAAATCGTAAGCAGCACTACTGCTTGCTTTTTTTTTTTTTTTTTTTACATTATTAGAAGCTGAAAGTAATTCTAGTCTCATTCTTTGTTTTCTCTGTAGACTTTCTTCACCCTCGTCATTTTCTTGAATACAAAAGCCAGGGACATTTACCAATCTCTTTGGCCTAATCTCTGCTCATTTAGAGGGCCAAGCTTTATCTGTTCCTGCTTTATTTTAGTTTTCCATTCAATAATATTTCATCCATGGATGGTTTAGTCATATAATACTTATTCATTTTATTGGAATATTTCCAACAATGATGACATTATTATTATTTTTTTTTTTTAAACTGTTTTCCACAAAGGGCAGTGATACATTATGAAGGCTTCATTTGAAGTTTTTTTTATTTTGGGGCAAATAATACCGCATTTTACAGCAATAGCAAAATGACAGACTGCTGAAATCTAAAGTAAACTTTTCTTGAATATGAAACTTGGTTTTGAGAGCTTAAATGCTGCTTGTTAGTTTTTAATTTTCTTTATACTGCTGTTTTTCTGCATTCAGGCTACCTTCCCCTGATGAGATTTTGGTGAGGTTGTACTTTGAACAAAGTAAATGGGATTTATAGAAATCTCCTGCCCAATGTGTATTTTTTTTTTTAAACTCTGCTTAAGCTCACCTGCGATAAATGTTTGAAATCTGCAAAATGTCAATTTTTCTTTCCAGTGCAATGAGATTTATGTGGGTCTGTTTCCCATAGACTTGCAATAGATGCGGTAAAAAAATGTACATTCAATTCCGCTGCAGAAACACACCACAACACATGTAATCCGCACATGATCACTATGTGGTAAAACGGACCTGGACCTGACAATATGATTCTCCAGGTCAGTAAGTGTGCAGATGACAAACATTTTTTTTTTTTTTGCGACAGAAAATTTGGCAATTAATAAAAAAATTAAATTAAATAATCTTGCTTGCGTCACCATTTTCAAAGACCTATTTAACCTTTTCATTTTTAAGTATTTGAGCCTGTGTTGGCTAAATTTTTGCCCCCAGAACTGATGTTTTTAATGATGCCATTTTGGGGTACATAATGTTTTAATCTCAATGTAGTGGCAGCCAAAAAAATGCTTTTGTTTCCAGCGTCACTTTGTGTGTAAAAACTGCTTCCAACACAATATGACGCAAGTAAGTTCACAAAGGATAAATCTGCATAAGTGAACATTATATGTGCGGTGATACATGTTCCGTTTGCCCAATGCTGTGGGTGGGAGGTAGGAGATGAATATTGATGAAACACGAGCTTGCTCAGTGATTGTGTGGCTGTGGCGTGTTTTAGGACACTGGTGACCTTAGATGGCCATGGTTATTCTAGAGATGGATCCACTTTAATGGCGTAGTCATTAGGTGATTACATGTCACTGTGACAAAAGAAAAATGGTTAGGATCTGGTCCCATGTTGACTATTTAGTACGTTTTTAATGTTGTAGTATTTCTGCAACCATTGTTACCTGTGTTTTTTGTTTGTTTTTTTTGTATGTCATGATTTGCTGCTTTTGGTTTTTAGATTTTCTTTTAACTGGCATTGATAAATGTTTTATACAGACTTCTTGTTTTTGTTACTGTGTCTCTCTTCTGGTTTTCCATTTCTAATAGATGTCTAAAGGGAAAATCCGCACGTAAAACTCTTGAGACAAATTGGCAAACTACGGGTTTAACAAATGAATCGGAGGTCAGTTTATGCACTAAAAAAAACCAGTGGTCAAGAGATTTCTCTATATCCATCGATTTATGGAACTGTACAGAGCAAATGCGTAACTCTAAATGATTATTGTGCGAACTTGCCTAAAGTCCAACGTTGTGAAGATCACGATGAACCCCATGAGTGACCATGTCTTAGGGTATGTGTCCACGTTCAGGATTGCATCAGGATTTGGTCAGGATTTTTCATCAGTATTTGTAAGCCAAAACCAGGAGTGGGTGATAAATGCAGAAGTGGTGCATATGTTTCTGTTATACTTTTCCTCTAATTGTTCCACTCCTGGTTTTGGCTTACAAATACTGATGAAAAATCCTGACCAAATCCTGATGCAATCCTGAACGTGGACACATACCCTACACTAGAACTCCTGTTGGTGGAAAGCATACTGTACCTAGTTATACTTAATTCCCTAGGTGTGAAGAGTAGGAAGTAGCTAAACAGTATTTAATAAACCTTCATGAGTTTTGTATAAAGTTTATACCATGCAGTCTGTTCTGTACGGTCTTAGTTGCGCCTGGGACTGTAGTTCATGCGGTGCGTTAACCAAAAAGCCCTTCAATTACGAAGAACTTGGCAGTGTCTGTTACAAATATGTATTGTATAACTAGGGTTGATTATACATTGGTTCCAGGGCTTGAATGCTTCAATGATAACTTTAAAATTTCAATATGTTCTCATACTTTTCATTTGTTTCCTGGCCACTCGCGTTCTTTATCAGAATGGCCAAAGCTCCTAAAGGAAGTCGTTCCAATAATTAACAATCTTCTCACTCCAGTTTTCAAATGGGTCCCAGAGTTGCTTGGGTTCATTGGCGCTTCTGGTATTTTTGGAAGACAAGTGCTGCATGTATATTCAGGAGCATGGAGCCCAAACCTAATAAAGTGAGTATGAACGGAGCCTTACAAACACTATTTTATATTTTGTAACTTCTTGTAGAACTTTTTTTTAAATGATTTATATTTGTTTGTTGCTTTGCACTAAAAAAACCCTCATGGAAATCACTCGTAAGGCACTCTTCAAGGTGTCTTATAGTAAGTCGTTTGTGTGATCGTTGTGCAAGACTAAACTGATGAATGGCCTGTAACTTATGAAGAGATTTCATAAACATTAATGCCAAAACGTGTTCTGGAACCTAAATATAGAATATGGGACAGATAGAGCCATGATTATGAGTTATGACCGAATTACAACGTTTCCTATAGAAATGTGGATCGTTCTTGGCCCATGTGCTCAGATACAAAAGGAGTCTCAGAACACCACAAGTTCTAATTTAAAGCAGATGTATGTCGATTCTTTTATATTGGGATTTTTTTCTTTTTTTGCGTGACATACAGTAAGTGTAAATTTAATGAATTCCGTTGTAGACCTAAAAGACAAATCTTGACCATGGCTTTTCAGAGTTGTCGCAACTAACATTTTCTGTGACTCCACTTGGCTTTGAAGGAAAAAAAAAAAAAGCGGAAAACCCTGACTCTTAAAAACCGTACCAAGTAATTTTATTGTTGGTGACCATTAAGAGCGAAAAATCGAAAATTTACAATTTTAGGAGATTAGAAAAGCACTGGGGGCCAGTTACCAAAACACCCAGTCTCAAAAAAAAAAAAGACTCAAATTTAGGTAATGTTCATGGCATCCAAAAGTTAGTCTAAACGCTGGTTGTTGGATGTGATAATTGAGCTGCTAACTTTAGATAGAATTGTCTCGGCTGCTACAATGGAAAAATTGGTGGTTGGTTCAGATGTAGACACATGTAAATTGTCTGAACCTTTTTTTTTTTTTTTTGCTTGAAGGCACAATTAAGGGATATGCAAGTACAATTCTGATGTCTAGCGTTTACCAGTAAATGGGGACATTTAGAAATCGACCTAGACTGGAAATAGGGTGCAAATGTTAAGGACTAATAGCTTTCATGCCTAAAATGTAGTATGTGTACCAATTCATGTGTCACTAATTCTAGAATGACCTACTGTATATATCATTGTTTCTCCTTTATCAACTACTAATTTGAGCCAACACTACCAGCTTTAATGTCAATTATGACTGAGCATTGTTATTGCTGTAAGTGAGATTATTCTGTAAATCATTGTGGAGTGGCATAGGGTTTAGTGTCAGTTGGCATCACTGTGGATGTCATCAGGTCGTGTTCTAGGTAGCGACAAGAGATTGGCCTATCGATTAATATATGACCAAGTTAATAAGCATCTGCTCCTCCATATGTTCACTCACTTTTTAAAATATTTGCATTTTAAAATATCAATTTGCTTAATTTCCGAGCTGATACGGAGGCCTTGTTTTATCCATGTTGGTAAACTTGGACAGGTGGCGTTTATCGGCGCTCCGGGAAATAAAGAATTGACTTGTACTGTTGTGATGAGTACGTTTCAATGTGAAGATGAAGGCCATTTAGGTGCAATAAAATATGCTTCTTATTTAGATGATCAACATTGAATGGCAGAATGATCCTGATGGCTCCTGAGTGCTCACAGGTGTAGGGACGGTAACAGATGCCTATTACACATACTGCAGTACACGTGCTATTGGCTTTAAGTTGTAGCCACCTTCACATTATTGCAAGTTAAGGGATGACTTTTCATACATATTTAAAATAACATTTTCGATTCCTGACAAGCCTTAGTTTACCTGCGCCTGTGACAACTTGGAGGCCTAGATATTTCCCAATTTAAGTACATAAATATGGTGTCTTATCCGAAAAGGTAATATTACTTCTAATTTTTAGTTACATGTGGCCGAAGTGTAGTTGTGCTTAGAAGCGGCCTGTGATCTCTTCGGACATCAGTCTTAATTTATGTGCTCCCCATAAAGCAATAATTCTGGATAATTTTTTTTTCTATCATTTTTCATTGTGCGATTCTTGCTATGCTTCCTAAGATTTTGATGGTTTGACAAAGGACATGGTAACCAGTTGTCAAAGGGGTGTGATCCTCCAAACTCCTTGCCCAATCAGTGCCGCTCGAGTCAGAATATGTAGACACGCCCCTAACTCATAACATTCAGTTGTCTATTTTTTGGTGTGATCACAAGGGAATGGCACAGCACAATTGGATATTCACTAAGGCATTTGTAGCTATTTGTGTAGTAACTTACAGTAGCACATTTCCTTTAAATATAAAGTATACACTCACTGGCCACTTTATTAGGTACACCTGTCCAACTTCTTGATAACACTTCATTTCTAATCAGCCAATCACATGGCGGCAACTCAGTGCATTTAGGCATGTAGACATGGTCAAGACAATCTCCTGCAGTTCAAACCGAGCATCAGTATGGGGAAGAAAGGTGATTTGAGTGCCTTTGAACGTGGCATGGTTGTTGGTGCCAGAAGGGCTGGTCTGAGTATTTCAGAAACTGCTGATCTACTGGGATTTTCACGCACAACCATCTCTAGGGTTTACAGAGAATGGTCCGAAAAAGAAAAAAAATCCAGTGAGTGGCAGTTCTGTGGGCGGAAATGCCTTGTTGATGCCAGAGGTCAGAGGAGAATGGGCAGACTGGTTCGAGCTGATAGAAAGGCAACAGTGACTCAAATCGCCACCCGTTACAACCAAAGTAGGCCTAAGAGCATCTCTGAACGCACAGTGCGTCGAACTTTGAGGCAGATGGGCTACAGCAGCAGAAGACCACACCGGGTACCACTCCTTTCAGCTAAGAACAGGAAACTGAGGCTACAATTTGTACAAGCTCATCGAAATTGGACAGTAGAAGATTGGAAAAACGTTGCTTGGTCTGAGTCTCGATTTCTGCTGCGACATTCGGATGGTAGGGTCAGAATTTGGCGTAAACAACATGAAAGCATGGATCCATCCTGCCTTGTATGGAGCATCTTTGGGATGTGCAGCCGACAAATCTGCGGCAACTGTGTGATGCCATCATGTCAATATGGACCAAAATCTCTGAGGAATGCTTCCAGCACCTTGTTGAATCTATGCCACGAAGAATTGAGGCAGTTCTGAAGGCAAAAGGGGGTCCAACCCGTTACTAGCATGGTGTACCTAATAAAGTGGACGGTGAGTGTATATTGGATGGCCTGTGTTAAGTATGGTTTTTCTGGCTGGCACGAAGAGTATGTTTCCATGGGGCGTATTGCTGTGGATTGGACTCTGCGTACAGCCACAGCGTCCAATCCGCAGCGTCCTGATCTTACAGCATAGTGGAGAGGATTTTATGAAATCTCATCTCCACTATGTGTTCAAACACACAGGCGGCAGCACTGCGTAACCGGGCATGTGACGCGTCTTTCCAGACTGCAGCATGTCTATTTATCTTGCGGACACTCTCCGTCTCCACAAAATAAATAACAGTCTGTGGATAGGATACGGTGATCCGCTTGTATTCAATGAACCCAGGCGGAATAACTGCGCGTACAAAAGGGGGCGGTGCGGGGTATCCGCTGCGTCCAAAGAGCTGCCAATATGGACACATAGCCTTAAGGTGTGCTATAGTAATTACTAAATGTCAGGCTAGTTAATCCCCGGCTCTTTTGTCTAGTAATGAGTGCATTCGTTTGCAACACAAGTTGTTACCTTGCAGGTGGACATTGCCTGTTAGTGCAGCATGTGAACGCGGTCTTGATTTTTATTTATTTATTTATTTTTTAAATTTATGCCATAATTTTTAACCGATTTGTGGCATTCAATGGTTAAAGGGAAGATCAAAAAGTAATTTTGATATTTCAGTGCATATGTTCATTCTTGGCATTTAAGTGCTTTTCAGGCAGCTTTCGTGTACATATTCCTTACTTTTATGTTTCCTGTAAGCATTTAGCTGCTTTCAGATTTGGCAGAATGCTGCACATGTTCTTTCCCAATTCTGTATAGGATGACTCTGCCCCCTGTTATTTCCTAGTGAGAATATTTTTGCATCCTAGTTAGTCGGCAAAGTGGTGAAAATGTGAACAGTGTCAAATCCCAGCTATAGGAGCGAGTCTTCATTATGTGTTGCGAATTCTCACAAACTGTTGGAAGAAAGATTAAAATGTAAATAAATACGGAGTCTTACCATTCTTACTGTTCTTATTTCTTGCTTATATAGTGGATTACATCATTGGGACCCGCAGAACAGTAACGATGGGCACCACAGCTGTGTTTTTGTTTAGGCCTACACAGTCATATGGATTGCAGACAAGCAAATTATAGGTTATTTACTTTTTTTCCCTTTACTGTTGTTTCGGCTGCACAGCATGTGAACCAGAGTATTTGTCTGGTTTTAATGAATCTGCATATCCAGGGATGGTCACAAGGTGGCGCACTCATGGCTTAACACTCTCCTGCATTATTAGGTGTGCACCAGCTTGAGACCTGCGCCTACATACCGAAGATTTCCCAGACTTATAATAATAAGAAAAAAAATAATAATAAATATTTTCAAATGAAATTGTTTAATGCATATCATATAGTAACGATTTAATAAAAAAATTATTCTGCCAGCTATGTGAAATTGCAGGTGCCTTATTCTAGGAAAATATATATATATTTTTTTTTG
Source organism: Ranitomeya variabilis (assembly GCF_051348905.1). Classification (NCBI taxonomy): domain Eukaryota; kingdom Metazoa; phylum Chordata; class Amphibia; order Anura; family Dendrobatidae; genus Ranitomeya; species Ranitomeya variabilis. The sequence goes on along the minus strand of NC_135235.1, from coordinate 81,807,536 downwards.
CAGTCACATAATCTGACATAATTAAGAATGATCAAAGCTAATTTTGGCTTATTTATATACTAGAATGGGCTCTGTTCATGGTTTTTGTCTTTAATTCTGTTTTTATTATGATTGTGAAAATGGAGGAAATATGTATGAATAAATAAAAATATTGCTGGAAAATCCGGATCTTAAAAGACAAAACCCGTTTAAAGGGGTACTCCTTGGAGGCAGCCATTTCCTTAGTTCGACACCAATGCATCAGCTGATGGCCTCGGGTCCTGCTCTTGGCATCCATTCATTGGTCATCCATGCAGATGGATTACTGTTACAATACAGAGGTGCCGGAGCTTCTCATCTGGCTCATGGAAGGGCGTCCTGAGCACAATTGGACAGAACCTTAGACTCGTTGCATCTACTCCTCTCCCTCCAGGTTTCTTTTTCGATACGGAATCTCTACTATTTTGGAGACGCTAGACCTCAGAGCTGTAAATATTCTGAGAAGTCCCTAAATGCCTCCACCCTTTTAGTAATGTCGTTAGATGATATAAGCAGACACGCTGTGGGATAGTTATATAAGGTCAGCATGACTGGGTAAGCCATTTGCTTGCCACTTCTCGCTGTATTGTTTTGACCAAAGCAGCATTTTAGAAAAGTTAAATATCACGATTTATGAGAAAATCCTTAACTGAAGGTAACATGTGCATCATAAGTGAGCCAAGGCTATTCCCAGTGAATCTATATTACCTTTGTTGAGATTTTTATGTTGTATAATCACATGGTTGCCAAATGACTAATTTTGTTGAAAGCGGCAGTATTGCGTTTAGTGCTTGCTTTTTATTGAAAATATGCTGTCAGATATCCCAGAAGAGGGTTTTGATTTTTTTAGTATTGAGCTTTTTTTGCCAAATCTTCTCTAAGAAGCACTACTTTCCAGTGTCTTTAGTGAAACCATAACATCTACAACATATGTCAAGCATTGGTCTTCTGTTCCAATAATTTTTTTCTTTTTTTTTTTTGTAATGCCTGCTTAACCCTGTAAAAGCCGACATGGAATAAGGTGGAGGAAAAACAGAACACAAGAGCCATAATTTTTTTTTTTTTTGAATTTGGCTCGCACATAGCAGTAAGATGGCTTGTTTGTTGCTGGGCTAGTTGTAGTTTTGGTGGTCATATTCTTCTTACCATATAATATATACTGAAACTTATATATATATATATATATATATATCTCCATGAACAAGAGAAAAGAAATCGGACCGCACTAACAGTCTATGGAAAGCGTGGTGGGGAACCGCTCACCTGCACAGAGCTTGCCGTCGTCTTCAATCCTGGGTGCCGAACTCCACAGAAATCCAGTGTTGTAAATCAATGAAGAAAGAAGAAGGAGCGCACTCACAGGAGATCCTTTGCAGGTCACGGACCTGTTGAAGCGCCAGTCAAGCGCGAAACAGCTGTTGTCCCGCACAGCCACACTCCCTCCCCAGCACCCTCGGCCGTGAAGATGTACTACGTGCTTCAATAAAAGTTACCTGCAATGGATCTCCTGTGAGTGCGCTCCTTCTTCTTTCTTCATATATATATATATATATATTTATTTATATATTTTTTTTTTTTGATTAGTCTTGGCTCTTTTGTTTTGTTTGATTTTTGGTCGCCACTTACCAAAAATACAATTCTAGCGGTTTTTTTACCGTATGGTTTGAATAATTTTAATATTGTAATCTGACTTGGACTTTACTATACCAAAACATTTTTTTAAATGTTTCTTTGAAGGGTGATAATGGGATTGATTTAAACCCGGTACGTCAGTGTAGATTTGTGACGTCACGTATTATATACCGTAGCTTTTTCTTGTGAAAGCGCCTGATTGTAAGGGGTTAAAACATGGCTTTAGTGTATTCCTTAGTTTATAAACTCTCATGACCTTCAGTTTAAGGAAAATACAATTTTGTGTAATGTTGAAGTGTTTTGTTCTGAATAGGTGACTTGAAGCCATAGATGTTTGTGAGAATGTTGGTCGATGCCTTAACTGTCTTCTACTAAAATTAAGGCCTAAAATGTTGTAGGTTTTTTTTTTTTTTGACCGTTGTTTGTTAATTTAGTAATGAAGAATGGAAATCTGTTTTCAATCAGAGGGTCCGTGTGCAGAAAGTGCTGTCCTGGGCAAGATTTTTGAATACTTCGGGGCTTGGTAAAACAAAACCTGAAAGTGCACATGTAAAATGTCTTTTCCGGAGTTTTGATAGAATATAAACGGGAAGAAAAAAAAAAAAATGTTGAATCAGAAGTATGTGTGTTTTGGAACCTGCCAATGAAGAAAAGCTGCTGTTCTGTGTATTTTCTTTTCCCCCCTTCTTTTTCCTTAACTCTTTCTGGATAGTAGACAGTTCAGTTTATTTGTATTAATATTTGATAACACTCTTATGGAGAAGGTGGCCTTGAGACGTTTTGAAGTTTGTATAATTTTGTGGTCTCACATTTTTTGCGCAGTTACCCCCCCCCCCCCCTTTTTTTTTTTTTCCCTTCATTAAACACGGGTGAAACGGTCAATAAAATATAGAAAGATAATCTGAACTACATGTTGTTTAAACCTTTAGAATCGCACAATAGAGTAAATGAAATGATTTTTATGACCCATCCTATACCTTATCGGTGGAGTCTGACTCCTGGCACCCCCACCAATGTAGTGAAGTACAGCTTCGGTCAATGTGTAGTAAACGCAGCCAAGTACTGCAGGCCAACTCTTCAGAGTAGTATCCACTGTCAAGTACTGCAGATTATCTCCTTTTCTTTTGATCAGAGCTGTGCAGTGAATTCAAAGTTTACGTGTTGTCATAAGAGCTAATAACAGCTGATTGAGGGTAACTTGATATTGACGACCTAACCTATGAATACCATAGGTCTTTAGTATCATATGAGCTGAGAACTCCTTTAAAATCTACTGCGTGATCTGGGACAAAAAACCACCACTGATTTTTCTTTGGTTTTATTTTATTATGTCTCTGTGGTTGTGAATGTGACCAAAATGGTGTTTTGGTTGTACAGTTTTTCACTTCAGATGCAGAAAAATAATTGTAATATGTTATCCAGTGTAAATGGGATTGGTTTTTACTTTTATATAAATCTTACCTGTTAATGTCTTGTTCATCAGTCACCATACCAATGAAGCCATTCAGTGGTCGGTCAAATGACTGATAAAATGTCATTAAAGGCAGCCTGTCACCTCATTTTTGAGCTATGAGCTGTGTGCACTGCCTTTCGAGGCTTATCTACATCATTCTATAATGATGTAGATAAGCCCCCCCATCTAGCCTGAAAGGTAAGACAGTTAGGGTACCGTCACACAGTACCATTTACATCGCTACGACGGCACGATTCGTGACGTCGCAGCGTCGTATGAGTATCGCTCCAGCGTCGTAGACTGCGGTCACACGTTGCAATCACGGCGCTGGAGCGATGCCGAAGTCCCCCGGTAACCAGGGTAAACATCGGGTTGCTAAGCGCAGGGCCGCGCTTAGTAACCCGATGTTTACCGTGGTTACCAGCGTAAAAGTGAAAAAAAACAAACCGTACATACTCACCATCTGATGCCCGTCAGGTCCCTTGCCGTCTGCTTCCTGCTCTGACTGAGATCCGGCCGTACAGTGAGAGCAGAGCGCAGCGGCGACGTCACCGCTGTGATCTGCTCTCACTTTCCGGCCGGCAGACAGTAAGAGCGGAAAGCAGACGGCAAGGGACCTGACGGGCATCAGATGGTGAGTATGTACGTTTTTTTTTTTTTTTTTTTTTACTTTTACGCTGGTAACCACGGTAAACATCGGGTTACTAAGCACGGCCCTGCGCTTAGTTACCCGATGTTTACCCTGGTTACCAGCGAACGCATCGCTGGATCGCTGTCACACACAACGATCCAGCGATGACAGCGGGAGATCCAGCGACGAAAGAAAGTTTCAAACGATCTGCTACGACGTACGATTCTCAGCAGGGTCCCTGATCGCAGTAGCGTGTCAGACACTGCGAGATCATAACGATATCGCTACAACGTCACGAATCGTGCCGTCGTGGCGATAAAAATGCCACTGTGTGACGGTACCCTTAGATTATACTCACCCAGGGGGTGGTCTGGTTCAGTGTCGTGGCTCCTGTGCAGGTGTACGCCTGCGCAGGAGCCGTGACGAGAAGCAAGGAAGATGACAACATCGCATGAAGATGGGAGGCACCGGACCCTGCAACGCCCATCGGAGAATGCTGTAGATAAGCCCCGAAAGGCGGTGGCCGCAGCTCATAGCTCAAAAATGAGGTGACAGGTTCCCTTTAATCCTTACGTTAATGTCAGAAGGATATCTGTGGAGTGATTCCGTGCTGCTAATGGTGAGAAGACGTCAATACAGAAGTTTATTAAAGAATAGTGGTTTATTCAACATGTTTTGAAGTATTACTTCATCAGAATTAATACTTTGAAACATATTGACGTCTTCTCACCATCAGCAGCCCGGAATCACTCTACAGATATCCTTCTGACATTAAGGTTAGGCTACTTTCACACTAGCGTTTTTTTTGCATACGTCGCAATGCGTCGTTTTGGCGAAAAAAACGCAACCTGCAAAGTCGTCTGCAGGATGCGTGTTTTCCCCATAGACTAACATTAGCGACGCATTGCGATGTATTGACACACGTCGCAACCGTCGTGCGACGGTTGCGTCGTGTTGTGGCGGACTGCCGGCAGCAAAAAAAGTTACATGTAACGTTTTTTTGTGCCGACGGTCCGCCATTTCCGACTGCGCATGCGTGGCTGGAACTCCGCCCCCACCTCCCCGCACCTCACAATGGGGCAGCGGATGTGTGGAAAAACAGCATCCGCTGCCCCCGTTGTGCGGCGCTTGCACAGTATGCGTCGGGCCGACGCAGCGCGACGGCCCCGTACCGACGCTAGTGTGAAAGTAGTCTTAATGGTCACTGGCTGACCTGTGGATCAGCTGCAGCTGTCACCTATACGTAAAGCTCAAACATCGATTATATCACGTTGGTATAATCTGATATTTATTCAAGTCTATTGGGTAAGACCCTATTTGCACTTTTTCTCCCACAATTTCTCTCTGATTAATCCTTACGTACCATCTAAACAGCAGTGGTTTATTTAAAAAAAATAAAATAAATAATCCCTTCCCTTGGGCAAATTTATGAAGTCGTGAAAATCTCTTTAAGGACTCATCTAGAAGTCCTCATAAATAATTATTCTTTCTGACAATTGCAATCTGCGTTTTTCGTGGATAATATTCATACTTGTGTAATCCACATGTCCATTAATAACTTTTTTTTTTTTTATTGGAAAACAAACCTTTAATCATAACCGTAATTCTTCACTTGAGTATGCTTATGCGAAATTGTCCGAGGTATTAATTCATACCTGGCGATTAGTTTCTGCAACAGCAACAAAAAAATCCTTCCATCCATCTGAAATGGGTCCTTCAGCACGGATGTTAATTTGTGAGTGGTGGACATATAAATGAAACAGCTGCAGGCATCTCTGCAGCCAATCTGCCCCATGGAAATATAGCTCAGCCCTGGCAAGTCCCACAATTGAGACATTTGGGGCAAAATTTAGGTAGACAAAAAAAAAATTATGACAAAGACCATCAAAATGCTGCCAAAGGAATGATAAATGTAGAGGCAGAATTTGCTAATTTGGAAAGCGACTTCTGCTGATCTTGAGAAGCCTTTCTTTTATTTCATTTTGTGCTTCAATGTTTGTGTGGAATCGTTCCCAGGCTCATTTTTTGGCGTTAATATAGCAATTCAATTAAAGCGTGTGAAGGATAAGAAGCATACAGCGTGTCATTCTATAGATTTTTGATAACTTTCCTGGACTGTTCTTGTCGGCTTTTTTATTTTGGAGGTGGAGTTGCACTTGGCCGCCTTATTTTCACAATAGTCCTAGCCCCCATAATGGTAGAGTACCATTCCATGGAACAAGCTGGGCTTAGTGATTTATTATGAAGAAACATGTAAGCATCAAAGCTGAAGTTTGAGAAGTGAAAAAAAGTCTGTTTCATTTACAAAAATATGAAATATATAAAAATAGAATGCAATTTAATATGGTAGAAGTTTCTTTTGATGTCAGACATTATGTAAAACGTATAGACGTTTGGGGTCCCTGCTGCATGTCTGTCTTCTATGCAATGAAACAGAAAAAGTTGTTCATATAATGTCCATGTCCTGAGTAATTCCATGATGCATTACTTTGTGAAATGCCTGCACATTGAATGACTAAACCTCCAGAGTCTCTAGCTACAAAGACTGTGCGCCTTGGTGATAAGCCTCTGTCCATGTGGTCTCAGCTGTGACAGAAGTATCATGGAAAATACGCTTCAAAATGTAGAACAGATATTCTCTCAAAGATCAAGTAAAATTCATGTCCTTGTAATATATTGAAGGTTTCACACTGCAATGTAATGGAGATAAGAAGAAAAAAAAGGACTTAATTTGCTGGACCATTAACAAGTAGTGTTGAGCGATACCGTCCGATACTTGAAAGTATCGGTATCGGAAAGTATCGGCCGATACCGGCAAAGTATCGGATCCAATCCGATACCGATACCCGATACCAATACAAGTCAATGGGACTCAAGTATCGGACGGTATTCCTGATGGTTCCCAGGGTCTGAAGGAGAGGAAACTCTCCTTCAGGCCCTGGGATCCATATAAATGTGTAAAAGAAAGAATTAAAATAAAAAATATCGCTATCCTCACCTCTCCGACGCAGCCTGGACCTCAGCGAGGGAACCGGCAGCGTTGTTTGTTTAAAATTCGCGCTTTTACTTGGTTACGTGAAGTCCCGGCTTGTGATTGGTCAGGGCGGCCATGTTGCCGGGACGCGGACCAATCACAGCAAGCCGTGACGAAATTACGTCACGGCTTGCTGTGATTGGTCCGCGTCCCGGCAACATGGCCGCCATTAACCAATCACAAGCCGGGACGTCACGGGAGGCTGGACACGCGCCCATTTTAAAAAGCGCGCGTGTCCAGCCTCCCGTGACGTCACGGCTTGTGATTGGTTAATGGCGGCCATGTTGCCGGGACGCGGACCAATCACAAAGCCGGGACGTAATTTTAAAATCCTTAAGGACCTGAAATTACGTCACGGCTTGCTGTGATTGGTTGCGTCTCCCATGTGACTGCGACGCAACCAATCACAACGCCGGAACGTAATTTTAAAATCCTGAAGGACCTGAAATTACGTCACGGCTTGCTGTGATTGGTTGCGTCCCGGTCACATGGGCGGCACGCAACCAATCACAAGCCGGGACTCACGTAAAGGAAAGAAAAGCGCGAATTTTAAACAAAGAACGCTGCCGCTTCCCTCGGTAAGGTGCAGGCTGCGTCGGAGAGGTGAGTATAGCAATATTTTTTATTTTAATTCTCTCTTTTACACATTTTTACATTAATGTTGTTTCGATACCGATACCCGATATCACAAAAATATCGGATCTCGGTATCGGAATTCCGATACAGCAAGTATCGGCCGATACCCGATACTTGCAGTATCGGAATGCTCAACACTATTAACAAGTAATAACAAAACCATTTTTGTTCACAATTGCGTTTTATTTTTCTCTTTACAAGTGCCTTGAGTTTCAATGTATTTTTCCTTTGCTTTTCTCAGTTAGAATGATTGGTCTGTAGTGGTGCCCATTAGGGATGGCTAAACTATTAGTGTCAGACGTTTTAATGAGCCTTGCCATAAGACTTAGGTTTGGCTTTAAATGTCGAAACCGGAGTCTTCTCGGAGTACAGAATTCCATATTCAACAGCTTCTTTGGCGTTTCTGCCTCTTGTCAGGGCAGCAAAGTCCTCTCACCCAGGAAACCACTACCCTAGTTTTCAAAACATGAGGGCAAGAACCTCCAAACGGGCATCTTTGGATTGGTTTCTTTTATTTATATTTAGCTAAATATCCTGAATCGTCACCAAAAGGAAATGTGACCTTTCGATTAAAGGCTTGGACGTGGTTAATTGCCCCCCAATACTTAAAACTAGAGAATTCTTTGTCATCTAGTTGGTAGAAGTCTAGCTTTTGTGCAGAACTGAACTGAAATTAGGCATGTTGTCTTCTGTTTTATATCTACTTTGTGCTCTCTAAATGGGCAAAAAGAAATAGGACAGCATTTGAATGTTACTTGAAGTAAGGAGCCTGTGATTCACGGTAGCTTGGATATATTTGAGTCCATTATGGAATGGTTGGAACACATGCACAGAACATGCTGAAATAGACTGGAGCCGAAGCCCATGGATCTGTCCAGCTGGTTCCAGTTTACTTTGTATTAGTTCTGTAATGTTTGGAAAGTCCTTTATCCTGTTATAAAGTCAGATTGAGAAATTGTTTGGAATCGCAAAAAAAAGCAACAGTTCCTTTCTTAAAGTGGGGGAAGAAATTGTACAGAAAAGTTGTAACTATGTAGAGGAAGTGTTGCACTGCCCAGTTTTCACAATAATAAAATGCGTATGGTTTTGGATCCACACTAGAGAGAGAGAATGTCTTTAGAGGATACATTGTCAGGAATCATTCCGTTTTGTAAGGAATTTGTGAGATGTGGTGTGATTAAAGTTGATTAATTGGCCTGTATCCTGTAAGGAATATAAAAGCCTTAACCAAATATTTGAACAAGGCTTGGTTTCCATTCTTGTTATTCCAAATTTAGCTTCGTAAGAGCAATTAGCTCCAAGCTTCAGACAGAAGTCCATGAAAATGATCTCCAACTTGACCGGATTTGTCAAGCCCATGTCTCTTTAGTGGTTTCTTGTTTTCACACACACGCTCAATGAGTATTAGAGTATTACATTAGCAGTATAAAATATATATGTGTGTGTATGTGTGTGTATATATATATATATATATATATATATATATATATATATATATATATATATATATATATATATATATATATATATATTCTATATATATATATTCTATATATATATATATATATTCAATATATATATTCAATATATATATTCAATATATATATTCAATATATATACCATCTATTGGGTTACTTCTCAGTTGCCTTTTTTTTCCCTTTCAGAGTAATCGAAATGTTCCATCAAAAACTCTAAATGTTCTTAAGTACGCAATATTCCTTTTTTTTGTAAATCCCTAATTACTCATATGTACTTAGCTTCTTTATATTTGTGCTTTTTTTATTGGGGGGGGGGGGGGCTCTTTTTTTTCTAGCTATGGCTACATTCATATTAGGTTTGTCTAATGCCTTTCTCTACACTAGGAAAATATGTATGATGTGATGTACAGGTACTCAGGCGGAGGACTTGAATGGAGAATGCAGTACACCAGAGTACTAGGTGCACGTCCTAAACTGTGCACAGGGCCTGTTGCAATAGAACTAATTGGCAAGTACTCAGTCTACCACCATGTGGTCCCCTTACAAGTAGGGCTATAGGGTTTGTAAGCCAAAACTCCGACTCCTCCGTTTCCTCGACTCTGACCCCACAGCACTGGTTACTACTCAGCATGTACATAAAGTGCAGCACAGATTCATCTCAAGTAACAGCCAATATCCTTAGATCAGGGAGAGAACTGACAATTATAGAACATATCATGACTTTCCTAAATTCTTATGGAAACTTAAACAGCACTGAACCCAATTTATTATATATTGGGAGTCTATCGGTCAATATTTATTTATTTTTTTTTTTGTACTGACTGCGACTCCACTATAATGGACTCCGACTCCACAGCTCTGTTTATGAGATCCTGTGTTGAGGTGGCCATAAACTTCAGCCAAAACTCTTCTGACATGGATACACATGTAGTAAATCCTTCCTATGTATAGTTAATAGTAAGAGGGTGAAAAGATTCTGCAAATCGCCTTTTGGGAGCAACTTATCATTTTTTTAATTTATTTATTTTTTTATATAAACAAAACCACAGATTGGGTATGGGGAAAAGCATAATTGTTTTTACATAATCAACCCCTAAAATTTAACCTATAATAATAAAAAAAAATACTTTTAGTATGTGCATCAAAGACCTCTCAATATGTGCACTCACTGTAAACTAATGCCACAGCCAGTCAATGTGTTCCTCATATAAAGGTCCGATGTGGCAAACACCATACAAGTGATTACACAATGACCACGGGGAAAGAAAATTCTATCATGGACTTAAGCACCTAAGGTTTTATGGATGATCTCAATAATGAAAAATAAAGGACTGATGTGCTGTTCCTGTCTGAGGTGGGTGGGCGCACCCACTCGTGTGTAGGCTGTCCCTGAAACCCCCTGTAGGTCCCTATATAGGAGCAACCAGGACTGATGTGATAAATAAGCATGTGTAAAATATATATATTATATACATATATTCTTATTCTCCTATATATTCTTATTCTCCTATATATTCTTATTCTCCTATATATTCTTATTCTCCTATATATTCTTATTCTCCTATATATTCTTATTCTCCTATATATTCTTATTCTCCTATATATTCTTATTCTCCTATATATTCTTATTCTCCTATATATTCTTATTCTCCTATATATTCTTATTCTCCTATATATTCTTATTCTCCTATATATTCTTATTCTCCTATATATTCTTATTCTCCTATATATTCTTATTCTCCTATATATTCTTATTCTCCTATATATTCTTATTCTCCTATATATTCTTATTCTCCTATATATTCTTATTCTCCTATATATTCTTATTCTCCTATATATTCTTATTCTCCTATATATTCTTATTCTCCTATATATTCTTATTCTCCTATATATTCTTATTCTCCTATATATTCTTATTCTCCTATATATTCTTATTCTCCTATATATTCTTATACTCCTATATATTCTTATATAATTCTATCACAGTAAATGTATATAAAATTTTAAAAATATTATCCTATTTGTAAGATAATCTAAATTAAATATCAAATAAGAGGAAAGGATCTCAAACCCATAAGCGCAAGTATAAAAACCAGCAGATAAAATGCATAATTCGTGCAGTAGTTTGCACACCTATAGTATATAACGTGTGACTAAATGTCAGACTTTCACTTTAATCTCGCGAAGGGTAAGAAATGATCCAACTGATATATTATAATAAATCAAATAAATCCGATTAATAGTGTGATGAATAAGCACATATATAATAGACATGTGCCATGATACTTATTGATCCACACGCCGATCGTCCAGTAGATCCCGACTCTTTTCCCCTCCAGATATTAGTTCATCAGGAGATCTATGGGTCAGGGATCCATATGTAAATATCCTGCAGGTACAGTGACGTCATTTTCTTTTCCAGTGGTCATTGTGAATCACTAAATGGTGTGTCCACCTTAGACCTTCTCATGAGGGTCACGTTAACTGACTGACATTATAGTGAGTGCACATATTGAGAGATTCGGTCTTTGATGTGCTATTTCTTCATGCTTGTAACTTTTGTTTGTACTTAACTTCTAATAATAAAACTATATATTTTTACATAATCCAGTTCCTAAAATGTGTCCATACACTTTACAGTTATTTACACTTTGTTAGCTGAAAAGCAGAATTGGCCATGCGGGACTCGACATTTGCTGTAAGGGCTAGACTGAACACCTCCATACACATGAACAAGTTTTTCAAGTTCCTCTATCAGGCTACGTTCACACGATCCGGATTTTGATCCGGATCCGTAGCGGATTTTCAGCTGCGGATCCGGATCAGTTTTCCATGTTGGTTACAGTACAATGTAACCCAATGGAAAACCAAAACCGCTGTGCTAACGATCCGTTTTTCCGCTGGAAAATCCGCGCGGATTTTCCAGCGGAAAAAAGAAGTAGCATGTCAATTCTTTCAGCGGATTCCGCACCGGTTTTCCAGCAGCTCCAATAGGAAACTGCTATTGGAAACCCGCAGTGGAAAACGCTGAAGAAAAAGGATCAGAAAACGCAGCTCAAAATCACTGCGGAATTTAGCTGCCGTTTTCCAAAAACGGGCAGGAAAAAAAAAGGATGGAAATCCGGATCGTGTGAACGTAGCCTTACTGTCAGATTTGCCAACGTTAAACTATTGTGTATGGCCAACATTGCAGATATAATTTCCTTGAGAAGATTACCAAGGTAATGCCATATTGGGAACTTAATGACTTTTTTAGAGGACTAACATTTAGAAAGAATTTCTCTGTATATTGTTTTCTAGAATGTTTGGGCTGATACAACAGTGAGCATGCTATATAAAGGAATATGCCCTGATTGTACGTGTCTGCTAGTGGCCTCCATAACAAATCCTCTGTTCTCAAATGAGTATATTTTCATCTGCTTGCAATGAATCTGTTGAGTGGATTGTCTTAATAAGCACTTTGCATTAAAAGAAGTCCGGGAAACAAATGCATTTTTCATATGTATTAAAAATAAAAATCTCCAGCTGCTTTCTACGCCTCCTGTGAAGATATCTTTGGGGAACAAGCTTGGGTTATTTTAAAGAAACCTTAAAAAAAAAAAAATAATAATCCTCTTCCCTCACAGGTTACGCACACTGACATTTAGCATCACAGAATTTGTTGATAGTAGATTTCTTTTTACTGCTGTTTCCAATTTAGTGAATGAATGTCTGGACAGTTTACTTCCAGGAGTGATTTATACTGTAGTCTTAGATGTGATGATACATTGTTGGTTCTAGGTGGTTTTTATTTATACGTCAAAATAGTACCCTTCCTGATTGGACAGGTTACCCAGTGTTTTGGGTTTTATTATATATTTTACAGAAATTTTTCTACAGAATTTTTAACCTTCAATGTACAATAAGTGATATACTTGGTTGGTCTACACACAGTAAATAGTATATAAAAATGATGATAATCATCGTCATAATCACCATCATAAGCACCATCACCACCACCAATCATCATCATTCATCATCATCCATTTTCCGCAGCGCTTTACAGTTTTGCACACATTATCATCGCTACCCCCAATGGGGCTCACAATCTAAATTCCCTTTCTGTATGTCTTTGGAATGTGGGAGGAAACCGGAGTACCAGGAGGAAACCCACGCAAACACGGAGAGAACATACAAACTTTTTGCAGATGTTGTCCTTGGTGGAGTTTGAACCCAGGACTCCAGTGCTGCAGTGCTAACCACTGAGCCACCGTGCTGCCCCATATGGCATGTTATAGTACAAATGATTATATTCACGTAACTGCAAGTATTGTCCTACACTGAAGAGGCCCACTTTCAGGATGGGAAAAAGGGATTCTAAAGGTGTCTAACTAAAATAAAATTCTTCATCCTTTTCCATTTCTAAATCAAAGGGCTTAGAAAAGTAGAAAATCTTGAGTGATTCATTAAGACTGTTGTTTTTGTTTCCCAGTCTTTCTGAAGGCAGTGCTGAAGTAAGCTGGGTCCAACTCATGAAGAGGCAAGTGCCTCTTAAAGGTGTTGTCCACTACTAGGACCACTCATTCGTAAACTAAATGTTTGGCCCCGATGGGGGAAAAAAATTAGCTTGTACTTGCCTCCTCTGGCAGCACCACTCGCTCTCCCCTGGACTGTGTGATGGTTTTGTGACACACGACACCGGCGCCCAATCAGCGTTGGTGTCATGGTCTCCGATTTCCAACAAACTGAACATGAAGAGGAAGCCAGGGCTACAGCTCATCCTAAACTTCCTCTTCATGTTCAGTTTCTCCTAAGGCGGAGAAAGTGACGCCAGCGCTGATTTGATGCCGGTGTCACAACACAACACAGCCCCGGTGTGCGAATGCCGACACCACAGGAACAGAGCTGGCACGGGAGGTGAGTACAGGCTTTATTTTTTTCCAGGACCAAACATTTAGTTTAAGAAGGGGTGTCCTGGTAGTCGACAGCCCATTTAAAGGGAACCTGCCACCCCCAAAATCAAAGGTGAGCTAAGCCCATCAGCATCAGGGGCTTATCTACAGCATTCTGGAATGCTGTAGATAAGCCCCCGATGTATCCTGAAAGATGAGAAAAAGGTTAGATTATACTCACCCAGGGGCGGTCCCTGTACCATGGGCGTCGCGGTCCAGTTCGGGGCCTCCTATCTTCTTACGGTGACATCCTCTTCTTTTCTTCACGCTGCGGCTCCGGGCAGGCATACTTTCTGTCCTGTTGAGGGCAGAGCAAAGTACTCCAGTGCGCAGGTGCTGGGAAAGGTCAGAGGCGCCCAGCGCCTGCGCACTGCAGTACTTTGCTCTGCCCTCAACAGGACAGACAAAGTACGCCTGTGCCGGAGCCGCAGCGTCAAGACAAGAGGATGTCATCAGATGAAGATAGGAGGCGCCGGACCGCGACGCCCATTGGACCGGACCGGGACCGCCCCTGGGTGAGTATAATCTAACCTCTTTATCTCATCTTTTAGGATACATCGGGGGCTTAGCTACAGCATTGCAGAATGCTGTAGATAAGCCCCTGATGCTGGTGGGCTTAGCTCACCTTCGATTTTGGGGTGACAGGTTCCCTTTAAAGAATTTGGCACTTTTTCCAACTGGCATGTGCCTACTCCAGGAATGTTGTTACAGCCAGTGGCTGGTGTACATTTATGCCGTAATTTATGCCAAGTTCCTGTGGTGGGCCCTGATGAAGGAGTCTTGAGCTCTGAAACGTGTAGAATAATAAAGCCACATGTACTAATAATTCTGGAATTCTAGTGATTCAGCAGTGCAGAAATTTACCACAATTATCCCAATCTGTATATGACCTAACTCTGGCATTAGTCGCCAATGTAATTTGCACTGAGAACCCTCTAGTGTTTTCACTTACTGCCAAACTTATTTCATGGCTCACTTTAAGTATAATGCTTCCCAAATCCCCACCCCCACATACATAAATTTTTTCCTACCCAAGCACATTATAATGACCCCAGAGTGGTGTCATTGCAACTGCTCCATAGCAATTGCAAAGGTCTGCTGCTATGGATGCCCCTGAAGGGGAAGCCAGGGGCCCACCAGAGGATTGTCTGGTGGTCAGTCCAATCCTGCCTGTATGCTTGACAGACAGGAGAGCAGGAGCAGGGAGAGAGACGCCTTTGTCATCTAGAGGTGGATTACACATAGCATGCGGGGAACAAACTTTAAATGTGATTTGCAGATAAGTAATTAGAATATTATCATATGTGATCGATTTTCTCTGAAAGTGCAGTGTCAATTAAGAACTACTCTAGGAAAATGTTTTTATATGATGGGAAATAGGTAGCAGAATGAGCAGGATTATTGTACTGGGGTATCTGAGCAGATTGTACATGCTACTGCTGATTTCCACCAGTCAAAATATGGTAGACTATGATTGTGCATTTTTTTTTCTTTATATCTGACGTGATGTAGGAGTAGAAACTGATTTATTTTCCATCTTATGAGGTATGCCAGGAATATATTTAAAGACGTGTTAATCTTTCAGATACTCAGTAGCTTGGAATTTTCTTTTTCCATAAAGGCTGGCTAAATTTAATTTTTATGTAAACTGTCAGCTTTGGACACTGGCAAACTGTAGTGTTAAGTGAGCTGCAAACCTGTCCAGGACAAACAGTAGGTAGATTCTTTACACTGTAAACAGGTCAATCAGTTCGGATGCATTGGTTATGGAGCAAAGAAATCCAACAAGATTACTTCTCATTCTTTTCTCCATTCTCTGGCCTGGCTCATATTGTGTTCTCTGGATCATTCACCCTTCCCAAGCAATTAAACCTGTACCCCCACCTCAATGCTTACAGGAGCCCTTAAAGGGACCTTACCCATTTTTTTTCCTACTATACACAGCAGTGAGGTTTGAGAAAGACCCGAAGTGGGGTCGAAACGTCACTTTGCTCTTTATTTCTTTGCTATTTACCATCCTGCTGTATATACCTCTTTGTCAACACGTGAATGAACACATCACTACTTTTGCAAAGCATATTCCATTTGAGTGCAGCTGTGACTGTGACCCTGTTTCTCAAAGAAGCTTTTCTATCCTGGACATCACTTCAAGTTATTTTTATTGATTGAATAAAAACAGAAAATGGCGTACATAAGAATAGTTTGTGTGGATGCAGATTATTGTGTAATTCAAACATTGTAAACAGTCAGTGTGACGCTTATTGTGTTAATCCTTGTCATGCTTTCTGAAAAATTAGAAAGTATGTTGGTAACCATTTTGTGCTTTATGCTGGGACGTATAATAACGCTTTAATTTTACATCATGCTCTTCATATGACTTTTTTTTTTTTCCCTGTATAGTTGTATGGACCAGGTCATATGATTTTCAACACTTCTTACCATTAATAATCAAAAATCTTCGACTTTGAAAAGTTCTCTGAAAATGTGTTTTTTCAGCTGCTAACTTTTCCAAAGTCTTTCCAGCATGGTCTGCACTTCTGATGCTTTTCTTCTCATTACTTAAACAATGATTTCATTTCCTTTTTTAAGTATCCAGTCCTTTAAAGAAAAAAAAAAATCCGAATCATCTAATGCTACTTGGTGAATTACCATAAGGCATCACGGTGGATTTACATTTCGTAGTTTTTCTTGTTTTGCAAACAAGCAAAAAAAAAATTTTTATATATATATATATATATATATATATATATATATATATATATATATATATATATATATATATATATATATATATATCTAAATCTAAAAGGTACTTCCGTCTTTCTGTCTGCAACTTCTGTCAGTGGCCGGCGCCCGCTCCATACTCCCCGCAGTCAGTGGCCGGCGCCCGCTCTATACTCCCCGCAGTCAGTGGCCGGCGCCCGCTCCATACTCCCCGCAGTCAGTGGCCGGCGCCCGCTCCATACTCCCCTCCACTCACCGCTAACACAGGGTTAATGCCAGCGGTAACGGACCGCGCTATGCCGCGGGTAACGTTACCGCTGCTATTAACCCTGTGTCCCCAACTTTTTACTATTGATGCTGCTTATGCAGCGTCAATAGTAAAATAATCTAATGTTAAAAATAATAAAAAAACAAAAAACCTGTTATACTCGCCCTCCGTAGTCTGCCGATGTGCTCGCGGCTGCCGCCATGTAACGTTACCAGAGATGCTTTGCGAAATAACCCAGAAGACTTAGCGGTCTCGCGAGACCGCTAAGTCATCTGGGTAATTTCGCAATGCATCCTGGGAACCGAAGATGGCAGCAGCCGCGCGCATAGGGACAGCTTCGCTGGATCCTAGGGGGTGAGTATATAACTATTTTTTGTTTTAATTATCTTTTTTTAACACAGATATGTGCCCACGCTGCTATATACTACGTGGGCAGTGTTAAATAGCGCGTGGACTGCGTTATATACAGCGTGCCTGCTATATACTACTTGGCCAGTGTTATATACCGCATGGGCTGCGTTATATACCGCATGGGCTGCGTTATATACCGTGTGGCTGCTATATACTACGTAGCCAGTGTTAGATACTATGTGGGCTGTGTATGTACTGTGTGGCCTGTGCTATATATTACGTGGCCACTGTTATATACTGCATGGCCTGTGTTATATACTACGTCGCCTGTGTTATATACTGCGTGGCTGTTATATACTGCGTTGGCTGTTATATACTATTTGGGCTGTGTTATATACTGCGTGGCCACTGTTATCTATTGCGTGGCCTGTATTAATTCATCGGGTATTCTACAATATGTATGTATGTATGTATATAGCAGCCACATAGCATATAGCCACATAGCATATAGTATATAGCACAGGCCACGTAGTATATAGGAGCCGTGTAGTATATAGCAGCCAAATACTACGTGGCCTGTGATTTGCCTAAGTGGGACAACACTAGAATTTGTGTATATACTGGTGCTTCACACAAAATTAGAATATCATTAAGAAAGAAGTTCTAATTTCAGTTCTTCAATACAAAAAAGTGAAACTCATATATTATATAGACATTACTAACGGAGTTGTCTGTTTGAAGTGTTTATGTTAATGTTGATTATGGCTTACAGCCAATGAAAACCCAAAAGTCATTATCTCAGTAAATTCAGCCAATGAAAACCCAAAAGTCATTATCTCAGTAAATTAGAATACTTTATAACACCAGCTTAAATAATGATTTTGAAATCCGAAATGTTGGCCTACTGAAATGTAGTTAGGTCCATATATATTTGGACAGAGACAACATTTTTCTAATTTTGGTTATAGACATTACCACAATGAATTTTAAACAAAACAATTCAGATGCAGTTGAAGTTCAGACTTTCATTTGAGGCTATCCACATTAAAATTGGATGAACGGTTTAGGAGTTTCAGCTCCTTAACATGTGCCACCCTGTTTTTAAAGGGGCCAAAAGTAATTGGACAGATTAAAGAATTTTAAATAAAATGTTCATTTTTAGTACTTGGTTGAAAACCCTTTGTTGGCAATGACTGCCTGAAGTCTTGAACTCATGGACATCACCAGACGCTGTGTTTCCTCCTTTTTGATGCTCTGCCAGGCCTTCACTGCGGTGGTTTTCAGTTGCTTTTTTTGTGGGCCTTTCTGTCTGAAGTTTAGTCTTTAACAAGTGAAATGCATGCTCAATTGGGTTGAGATCAGGTGACTGACTTGGCCATTCAAGATTATTCCACTTCTTTGCTTTAATAAACTCCTGGGTTGCTTTGGCTTTGTTTTGGGTCATTATCCATCTGTACTATGAAACGACGACCAATCAGTTTGGCTGCATTTGGCTGGATCTGAGCACACAGTATGGCTCTGAATACCTCAGAATTCATTCGGCTGCTTCTGTCCTGTGTCACATCATCAATAAACACTAGTGACCCAGTACCACTGGCAGCCATGCATGCCCAAGCCATCACACTGCCTCCGCCGTGTTTTACAGGTGAAGATGCTATGCTTTGGATCATTAGCTGTACCACGCCTTCGCCATACTTTTCTCTTTCCATCATTCTGGTAGAGGTTGATCTTGGTTTCATCTGTCCAAAGAATGTTCTTCCAGAACTGTGCTAAAACACATCTAAAAAAGCCAGCAAAGTCCAGTCTAGCCTTTTTATTCTTGATGCTTATGAGTGGCTTGCACCGTGCAGTGAACCCTCTGTATTTACTTTCATGCAGCCTTCTCTTTATGGTAGATTTGGATATTGATACGCCGACCTCCTGGAGAGTGTTGTTCCCTTTGTTGGCTGTTGTGAAGGGGTTTCTCTTCACCATGGAGATTATTCTGCGATCATCCACCACTGTTGTCTTCCGTGGGCGCCCAGGTCTTTTTGCATTGATGAGTTCACCAGTGCTTTCTTTCTTTCTCAGGATGCACCAAACTGTAGATTTTGCCACTCCTAATATTGTAGCAATTTCTCGGATGGGTTTTTTCTGTTTTCGCAGCTTAAGGATGGCTTGTTTCACCTGCATGGAGAGCTCCTTTGACCGCATGTTTACTTCACAGCAAAACCTTCCAAATGCAAGAACCACACCTCAGAAAATCTCCAGGCCTTTTATCTGCTTAAAGGGACTCTGTCACCTGAATTTGGAGGGAACAATTTTCAGCCATAGGGGCGGGGTTTTCGGGTGTATGATTCACCCTTTCCTTACCCGCTGGCTGCAATATTGGATTGAAGTTCATTCTCTGTCCTCCATAGTACACGCCTGCGTAAGGCAAGATTGCCTTGTGCAGGCATGTACTACGGAGGACAATCTTGCCTTACGCAGGCGTGTACTATGGAGGACAGAGAATGAACTTCAATCCAATATTGCAGTCAGCGGGTAAGGAAAGGGTGAATCATACACCCGAAAACCCCGCCCCTATGGCTGAAAATTGTTCCCTCCAAATTCAGGTGACAGTCCCTTTAATTGAGAATGACATAACGAAGGGATTGCCCACACCTATCCATGAAATAGCCTTGGAGTCAATTGTCCAATTACTTTTGGTCCTTTTAAAAACAGGGTGGCACATGTTAACGAGCTGAAACTCCTAAACCCTTCATCCAATTTTAATGTGGATACCCTCAAATGAAAGCTGGAAGTCTGAACTTCAACTGCATCTGAATTGTTTTGTTTAAAATTCATTGTGGTAATGTCTATAACCAAAATTAGAAAAATGTTGCCTGTCCAAATATATATGGACCTAACTGTATGTTCAGTAAATGCGCTCAATACTTGGTCGGGGCTCCTTTTGCATCAATTACTGCATCAATGCGGCGTGGCATGGAGGTGCTCAGCCTGTGGCACTGCGGTGTTATGGAAGCCCAGGTTGGTTTGATGGCAGCCTTCAGCTCATCTGCATTGTTGGGTCTGGTGTCTCTCCTCTTCCTCTTGACAGTACCCCCTTAGATTCTCTATAGGGTTAAGGTCAGGCGAGTTTACTGGCCAATCAAGCACAGTGATACTGTTTGTTAACCAGATATTGGTACTTCTGGCAGTGTGGACAGGTGCCAAGTCCTGCTGGAGAATTAAATTTCCATCTCCATAAATCTTGATGGCAGAGGGAAGCATGAAGTGCCCTAAAATTTCCTGGTTGACAGCTGCACTGACTTTGTCTTAATAAAACACAGTGGACCAACACCAGCAGATGACATGGCTCCCCAAACCATCACTGATTGTGGAAACTTCACATTAGACATCAAGCGGCTTGCATTGTGTGCCTCTCCACTCTTCCTTCAGATTCTGGGACCTTGGTTTCCAAATGAAATGCAAATTTGCTTTCATCTGAAAACACCTTGGACCAATGAGCAACAGTCCAGTTCTTTTTCTCCTTGGCCTAGGTAAGAAGCTTCTGGCGTTCTCTATTGGTCATGAGTGGCTTGACGCAAGGAATGCAACACTTGTTGCCCATGTCTTGGATTTGTCTGTGTGGTGGCTCTTGAAGCAGTGACTCCAGCAGTTGTCCACTCCTTGTGAATCCCCCCCAAAATTTTTGAATGGCCTTTTCTTAACAAGGCTGTGGTTATCTCAGTTGCTTGTGCACTTTTTTCTGCCACACTTATTCCTTCGACTCAACTTTCCATTAATATGCTTGGATACAGCACTCTGAACAGCCAGCCTCTTTAGCAATGACCTATTGTGACTTACCCTCATTGTGGAGTGTGTCAATGACTGCCTTCTGGACATCTGTCAAGTCAGCAGTCTTCCCCATGATTGTGGAGCTACTGAAACATTCTTGGGGACCATTTTAAATGCTTAGGAAGCCTTTGCAGGTGTCTTTCGTTAATTATTCTAATTTACTGAAATAATGACTTTTGGGTTTTAATTGGCTGTAAGCCATAATTAACATAAACAGAAATAAACAATTCAAATACATTACTCTGTAACGCCTCTATATAATGAGTTTCACTTTTTGTATTGAAGAACTGAAATGGGTTCACGTTCCTAATTTAAGGTGAAGGTTCCTGGGGTCGGACGTGATCCAATCAAAAGCTGATTATGGGTCTTCAATGGTTATGGCAAGCAAACCACTACTACCATGTGAAGCGTTAATAAAACTATATGTATCAAGTGAATGAGGCTAATATGCAAAACCAAAAGTAAAGATGGAGAAGTGTGGCCCTGTTTCTTAAGGAGAAGTGACTTTTTCCAATTTGTACAAGCCATTTAAAAGGCCATTGTCCCCTCCTCCGTGATTTTCTCACTATTTGACACTTGGATGTGGAAAAATGGTCCTGAACTGCTGAGGCACCTGTCTAGTGACAATATAGGGCCCCAGTTCCATTCATTTAGAATATGGACAACGCACATTACTGGGAGTCCTACAGGGTAGTTAGGTCTTTTATGTCTGATGGGGATAAAAGCTTTCCAGATATAAATTATAAAGATCTTTCATTTGTTCTGCTCCATATATTTACGGCATATTTCCTTAGCATACGACAATGTATACATTGTGATTTTAACTTGCAATAATAATCATTAATGTTTAATTGTTAAATCAACATTTTAGTGGAAATTATTATTATATTTTTTTATGCATAACTGTTCAAATAATACAGCTGCAGAGTTGCTGGAGCATAGAGAACACTCATGATATGAGCAGATTCCTTATTTTTTTTTTATGAAGTCTTTTTGGCCACATATAAAACCAATATGACAAATTTGGACCCTGCACAGCATTTTTTGCGGTGAAATGCCAGAATTGGCGTCACAATTAGTACCGACCTGAAATAAAAAATAATTGCATCTATTTGCGCACAGGTATACCAGGATGTTTCAGATGGATTAGCTGAAGTCTTGTGTATGGCCCGCCCGGGAAGTGGTGGTTGTGCTGTAAAGACAGTTCCCTATTTTTAGCTTTTTTTTTTGTCGGATCCAGAAAGAAAATCTGCTTTTGTTAACGGCACAGGATTCTTTTGGACATTTTGTTAAAGAAAAAGTGAATTGTTTTAGAGCATGGGGTCTGACTGCTTCCAGATGTCCGATGCTGCTTGTGAAGAACGCACCACATATCCCCGAAAAGGAGGAAAAATTCTGACTTGGCACATTTTTATCGAGAGTTTTTCAGCAAGTTATCAGTTTAGACATTTTTGTTCTTTCATGTGTATCCGTAATGATTAAAATGATTCAAAATGTAGGCTTTGTTTGTTAGTGATCTTTTTGTAATGACTCACTAGTGTGTAATTCCAGGAATTCTGAACTCTTGAACTTGGTGTAAATACACAATTCCCAGTGGGATAGAACTGTCCATATTTCTAGTTTAGGAAAAAATGTAGACTAAATTTACGTAAACATAATTAAAATCGAACTGTTCTCATTGGTAAGTGAACATACCATACATAACATATGGACGTCATACGCGTACAGAGTATCCTTAAGTCCGTTTTATAAAATCAAAGATGAGATTGAGTGGGACACAAACAACCCTTTACTGGCAACAATTTTTAAGTACAGGAGAATGATGAAATGGTGTTGCATAAAATCCTCTATTATATATATTTTTTTTGTTTCCACTGATCTCCACTGTTGGCAGCAAGATGTTTCCTTGTGACCCAACTAAGAGCATCAATATTGTCAAACATAAAGTAAAGTTTGCGCTGTTACTACTTTTCAAGTCATCTGGGACCTGAATAACTTGTAGACAGAAAACTGTGACCCTAATGTGAAAAAAAAAAATAGTACTTTAGTTTTTTGTTTATCCCTTTTTGTTTATCCCTTTTTATATTGCTTGTTTCTTAAGAAAAGTGTGTTTTAGCATCATAACTGGACCGATCAGGCTGTTGTAGTTGTTCACTATTGACTTGAATCTAATGTGGATCAAGAGGGTCCACAGACTGAACAATAATCCCAAACCCATTGACTGACTTATCAATTCTGCGAAACAGAGACAGATATAACTTTTCTTAATTGCATATAACTTACAAATCAGATGGTTCCCAAGTCATTACAGGGACTCAGATTTTGTGCTCACTGGTAGACTGAAATTAAAATTTATTGAAATTCCCTTTTATGGGAGATATTGTGTACAGCCTCAAAGATATGTTCAGGCTGGTGGATCGAGAGGATTTACCTGTATTGCTGCTTCTAACCTGTTGCTTCATGATGCGTATGAATCCATCTTGATTTGCTTCTTATCCAAGAACGTTGAAAGGTTTGTGGTGTTCAGGAAAGTGAGCCCCAAACTGTAAAATACATGAAATGTACTCGCCCTTTCTGGGTCCATTGCTGGCTTTCCGACACTAACCCAGTTCTAGGGTTTGACTAGTGGTGCTGCTGACACCACATCACAGCATGCTTCACCACTCTAGGTCACCGAGCTCAGTGACTGGCTAGAGCGGGTCCACATACTGAATTGATATCACGTCAGTCGCTGAGTTTAGCAGCACCTACCATGAGCCACAGTGCATGTACTCTGAGCTCCATGACTGGCTAAAGCGGGGAAGCTGTTGATGTGATGTCACCAATTTAGTCAGAACTTTGGGAACAGAGCAGCAGTGGGAAGCAAGCGTTGAACTCTGGAAGGGTGAGTACTAGTGATGAGCAAATGTGCTTGGATAAAGTGTTATCCGAGCATGCTCTGGTGCTATCCGAATGTCTTCGGCGTGCTTAAATAGTATGTTTGAGTTCCTGCGGCTGCATGTCTTGTGTCTGTTATACAGCTGCAACATATGTAGAGATTGCCTGCATGTGTTACGGCTTTTTAGCATTGACTCGAACATACTGTTCGAGCACGACATTCGGATAGTACCCAAGCATGCTCGGGTAACGCCTTATCTGAGCATGTTCGCTAATCCCCTAGTGAGTGCCTGTTGAGTTTTATGTATTTTGCACAGTTAAGGTCCACTTATCTGAAAATGGGCATCTTTCAGCATGGAGTAAGACAGCACACGCAGCCTCTCTCTACACGGATATCTCCCAACTCAAAAGCAGGAAGTCTCTGGTGTTTCTGAAGTTAGACAGCTCAGTTTCTCCTTCTCGTTAATGATTCTGTAGGTTTTATCTGAACTCATGGTGGTGATGGGTCCTCTTTTTGGTTTGATAAAAAGTGATTTGCCCGATTCATCATACATAGTTTGTTAATCTATAGTTGATAAGAAAAATAAAGCATCCTGAAAAGAGAATTATTTTTTAATATTGACACAGCCTACTCCTAATAGAATTAGATTTGTGCAACCTCTAGGACCTTTTGATAATCTTGAGAGAATTTTTGTTTTTATTTTTTTTCCCCCTGAAACTTGTGGATGTCCTAATTGTTGACCTCACCGATCATGAAATGTTTTTTTTTTAGTTCAAATCCTTATGAAGAAATTGTTCCACTTGCCTTACTTTTGAACTAGTGAGTCTGAAAAATTGATTTGCTAATCTCGAGATACACATTTGTACAATTTAGTATAGTGCAGTGGGCCTGTAGAATAATGCATTCCTTTGGTTGATGATACTTGTCAGAAATCCCATAATGGGATGTGAACTGCATTAATGTAGTTTGTGGCCTTTTTGTTAGTGTTGTATTTGTAGTAATAATGTACATGGCATT
Source organism: Ranitomeya variabilis (assembly GCF_051348905.1). Taxonomy (NCBI): domain Eukaryota; kingdom Metazoa; phylum Chordata; class Amphibia; order Anura; family Dendrobatidae; genus Ranitomeya; species Ranitomeya variabilis. The sequence goes on along the minus strand of NC_135235.1, from coordinate 81,782,666 downwards.
TATTTGGATTGCGTTATTGTGTACAGAATTATCATTCAGCTATTTAGGCAAAGTGAATGTGCGATCATGTTAGAGACCCTACATTGGAGCAGGGCTGAACACCTTTTAGGAGCCATGTAGACAATGATTATGGAAAGTCGTACCAGTTCTTCACATTTCAATTGAGTTGATTGTGTTATGCATGCCAAAAAAGGAAAATATTGTAAATTGATGTCATAGGTAGTGCTGGTTCAGAGGTGGTGGGTATGAGGTAGGGCTGCAAAGAAAGCATTAATGTGTTGTACCAAACCTATAGGCAAGATGATATATACAAGGTTTATCGAATGTGTTCCCTTTTTAAAATCAAAAGTAGAAATTAGATTTGATGTAAATAGAAACACATGGAACCATGTATAATTTTTGCCTTAATTTGTGGATTGATGAACCCATGAGATTGTTGAAGTTGACATATCTGAAAGGGTTACACTCTGTGTAATAGCATTACTTTAATGTCTGTCTTCAGTATAATAAACACCATACTGGCTGTTTCTTTTGGAATGGCTTTGCATTGTATTAGTGGTAAGGAAGGAGATTCCGATGTTGGTTTTTTACAGATCTGCACCACAGCTGTGGAACTTCCTGCATACTTTCCTAGATCACTAATTGGATATTGAGCCGTGGTAGGAGTACGGTAGATGACACAGGCTTATTGTCTGCAGAGTTCATACTGCTGAGATAATGATGCTCGTTCTTGAGACTGTATATTTGCTTAGTGAATGACCTATGTCCGGATAACCTTTTTATTGAATGCGACTCTTGATTCGGGATAGCGGTGTGTAAGAAGATTGACATGTAATTTACATCTCGTAATTTACATCTCGTGATCCATCACATCATGGCAAATTGTGATTGTAATGGTGTTATTGTTGGCTTTGGTTTATAAATTTACTACCACTGGAAAGGTTATTGTAAGTGCTCCTCTTAATCATTTGGGAGATGGTATTCTGTTCATATTACTTCATTTGTTTTTTTTTAAATTATCAAAGTCTCATGTAAAATCGGAGCATGTGTTTTTTAGGTTTCCGTTGGGTTGTGCCACACCAGTGGCGTAACTACAAAGTTATGGGCCCCGGTGCAAACTTTCAAATGAGCCAAACCCCCCCCCCCCCCAAAAAAAAAAAAAAAAAAAAAAACAACCAAAAAACAAAACCTCCCCCATTTGAGCCTTAACTCTATTGAAACTGTATGACCAAGCCAAGGTACATTCCTGAATCTCAGTAATGTTAAAATAGACACCAATAAAAGTAAAATTAATTGAGACATCAGTGGGTTAAGTGTTTTCGAATATCCTTATTGAATCAGGAGCCCCATATAATGCTCCATACAGTTCATGATGGGCCCATAAGAGGCTCCATATTAAAATATGCCCCATATAATGCTGCATAAAGGTTAATAATGGCCCCATAAGATGCTCCATATGGACACTTGCCTCATATAGTGCTGCACAAATGTTATGGCCCCATAGATGCTCCATACAGACACTTGCCCCATTATAGTGCTGCACAAATGTTATGGCCCCCATATAGTGCTGCGCAAATGTTATGGCCCCCATATAGTGCTGCACAAATGTTATGGCCCCCATATAGTGCTGCACAAACATTATGGCCCCCATATAATGCTGCACAAACGTTATGGCCCCCATACAGACACTTGCCCCATATGCTGTTGCTGCGATTAAAAAAAAAAAACACATACTCACCTCTACGTCGCTCAGGCCCTCGGCACTTTCAATATTCACCGCTCCTCGTTCCAGCCGCCGCTGGCCGCTACATCTTCTGCCTCCTCTGCACTGACGCTCAGGCAGAGGCGCGCACTAACTAAGTCACCGCGCCCTCTGACCTCAGCGTCACAGCAGCAGACAGAGCGGCGGCTGGAACGAGGAGAGGTGAATATCGCGCAGCGCTCCCCTCCCAGTTATACTCACCTACTCCTGGCGCAGTGCAGTCCCTGCTTCCCCGGCGCTGCTGCTTCCTGTACTGAGCTGTCACCGTTACCGCTCATTACAGTAATGAATATGCGGCTCCACCCCTATGGGAGGTGGAGCCGCATATTCAGTACTGTAATGAGTGGTACCATGTGACCGCTCAGTACAGGAAGAAGCCGGGGCACCAGGCAGCCAGGCACCTGCAGGGATCGCGCCAGGAGTAGGTGAGTATAATTAGATAGAAAAGACTTTGCACCATTTCATGTTAAAGGGAACCTATCACCCCGTTTTTTTAAAGATTAGATAAAAATAGTGTGAAATAGGGGCAGAGCTGGGCTTTACATTCGTGCCTTTTTGGTGCCTTTATTCCCCCGTTAGGCTGCCGAAATACCTTTTTGAAGTGGCCGTTTTGTCCTGTCACGCAAGTTGGTCAGGTCGGATGGGCGTGGTTAAATAGCGGTTCCTCCCCCACCTATTGCGTTTCTCTGCGAAGTTTAGTCCCGCCGTTGTCGTTGTGTTTAGCGCCTGCGCAGTGAGTTTTCCTCCGGCGCCTGCGCATTATGTTTTGCCCAACTGTGGGCATAGCATAATTACCATCACTGCGCATGCGCGGGTCGTAACTTTAGCCTTGGTGCCCCGGAAGTGATCAAGTAAGTCAGTGATTTACAAACACATTTCTGTTTGGAAAATTACGTGTTTTTAATCTAACACTAGTTAAATATTTAGTTTAAAGGGAACCTATCACCCCGTTTTTTAAAGATTAGATAAAAATAGTGTGAAATAGGGGCAAGGTGAAAAAGACACCTGTGTGTGTCGGAACGCGTGGGTCCCGTACTCCAACATATCCTGGCTGCACCGCTGCTTTAGGGACCAGGGGGCGACTATAGAGGACCGATTAGGGTGAAGTATTTAGCCTTTATCTGTCATTTTGGTTGGCAATTTATGCCTTCTCATTGATTTTTGTGATCTGTGCTGCTATTGGTATTGGTGTGAGCATCTTTGTAGATCTAATATCAGACCAAGTAATATTAATACATGAAAATATAGTGACAGCACGTCTTCTGTGGGCAAGTGTTATAATTTATGAACTTGCCATACCATTTGTGACTTGTATGACATGTACCTCTTGTATATATAATATCGCTAACCCAACGGTTCCGTATCTGAGAATTGTATATATACACTCTCTGAATAACACTGTATGCAGCAATTGAGATATTTACAAATATATCTGGTGCAAAAAATTTCTATAAACCAGGCAACATCTATATTATTTGGCAAACATTTGCAAGATTTGTCTTTTGGACTATTGGAGTTGTTTTTCCTCTGTGGGATTTTTAAATGTTTTTAAATTGTGTGTAGTACCTCTATGTGGAAATAAACTTTTGTAATTTTGAAACAAAATCTTCTTGTGGAGTTCCAACCATTTGTGGCATGTGCTTTCTTTTTCCCTATATTGTGATTCACATAATACATGCTTGGTAGTGAACCCACGTTATTTATTTATCTACACATTATTGAATGGTGCCCACTTAAAAATATATATTTATGAAGTGAGTATTCCTAGGACTCTCGTTCACTAATTATCTTGAAGTGTAAATGCACCTTAAGTTAATGATTTTCTAAAGCGAGATGCCCTTTCTGTGAAAAATTAGGATAATTTTAGCATTGTGCAAGCCATTGACCGATATCACGTTGGCCTTCAAAATGCTGTCTAACCTGTTATGATAAACTTGGCTACATCTATAGGTCCACAACAGCTGCCACAGATCTGCTCTGCACCTTCCGGAAGATATTGTTATAGGAATGTTAAAATTTCTGTAAGTGGTGAATTCATAGGGGAATAATGTTAAATGTGAAATATACTTGTAAACTGTGGCCTTATCCTGTATACTGAGAAAATCTTCGTATGTAAGAGTCGCGTGTTAAAGCGAACCTGTCTGCAGGATTTTGCCACGTACACTGTAGGCATTGTCAGGTTGGCAGTGTTAAACTGATCAAAATATACCTGGGGTGAAGAAATCCATCTTGTAGCTCTTATGTAATCAGTTTTAGAAGTTTTCCGTTAATGAGATGTTGGTGCTCCATGGCAGGACTGTAGGCAGAATCTTATCTTGGTGCTCTAGGCCAGAGAAACCAAGAGACCTGCCTACAGACCTCCCCAAAGCACAAACAGTCTGTATGATGAGGAAGATGTTTGTGTTTCGGGGTGGCCTGTGGGCAGGTCTTTCCTTGGTTTCTCTGGCTTAGAGCAGGAAGATGAGACTCTGCCTACAGTCCCTTCTTGAAGCACGGGCATATCATTAAATGAAAACTTCTAACATTGGTTATGCTATAACTACAAAATGGATTTAATCTCCCCAGGTATCATTTTAATCAGTGTAACAATGCCAACCTGACAATGCCTCTAGTTTACTTGGCAAAATCCTGCTGACAGGTTCACTTTAAGGCTGCTTATTTCTTTTCCCAATAATTTTATTAGGGTTTTAACAATTTTTTTAGCTGGGTATGGTAAGCCAGGAGGTGGAGGAAGTGTAGGAAGGGGATATGAAATTGGGAAAGGAAACCCCTATGAAAATAGGGGGAAAATGGCAGGTTTACAAACATATAGAAGTCATATTTTTACGAAACATCCTGAAACAAAGTTCCTACGTATACATTAGCTTATGATGTTGATTAAAGTATTATTGAAAAAGCTTAAACTGTGTAACTTAAATTTAAGATTGTGTTGCAGCTTCATAAAACCTGAAATCTAGCATAGAATAGATTTCTTATATGAATACATGAGCTCGTGTTTGTAAAATTGTTGAGTTCAACAACGTTTCTCTCGTAGAAATAATTATTCAAACTGAAGTACTGAGATACAAAACTAAAATCTGTAGCACTCAGTAAAATATGAAAGCCTGCCCGGCCTAAGGTCACCTAAAGTGACCCGGAAACCTCTTGTAGGGCAATGTCCGGTTCAATATTAGTAAGAGATTCAAGTGGAAAGTATATTTATTTCAAGTAGGGTATGCTTCTGGTGTGGCCAGAGGGACGGCATCAGGTGGAGTTGAAGAAAACGATAGCCCTGCTCTTTTAAGGATAGTCATTCCCTCCTCCGGGCTTGAGAGGGTGAACGCCTTTGAAGCAAGTTTGACATATAAGTTGGAAGACTTTGTCCACAGGTAGCGGATTCTAGCTTGTGTGAGACTCCGGGTGGTTTGGAGGAAAGATTTGCGTCTTTGTAGCGTAATTTTTGACAGGTCTTTAAAAAAGGATAAGTTGCTGTATGGGGCCGGGAGAACCTTGAGTTTCTTGTCAACCCCAGAAGGTCATTTTTAACCCCTGTGGGGAAGAAGGACACAATGACGTCGCAGGCAAGATGTGGAGGAAGAGATGGAGGCCTTTGGATTCTGAAGACTTTCTCAATTAAATTTTCCCCTTCTCTTTTGGGTAACAGGTGGGAGATCATTTTAGAAATATACTCTTTTAGTTGTGCAGGATGAATCGCTTCGGGTATGCCCCTTATTTTAATATTGTCTTTTCTTCTGAAGTCCTCATAATTGGCCAGATATTCTTTGAAGAAGGTGATGTCTTTTTGAAGCCCCTCCAGAGAGTCCAAGAATGCGTGCGGATTGCCAGTCCGGGCAGGAAGCGAGGTACGATAGTTTTGGACCGGGGGTTCCATCCTCCTTTGGTCTTGAAGCAGAGTACTGCTGTCCCTGTTTGGGCAAGATTTAGAGTCTCCGACAATAAAATGAGCAAAATCTTTGAAGAGCTGTTTAATAAATGATTCAGAGGCTCTTTCCGTGTTTGGTTGTTGAGAAACGGGAATTTTTGGTTCATAACCCGTATGGTTATTACCCATCTTCAGGATATTTGTTGATGTTAAAAGAGCTCTGCATATGTCTATCATAAAGCTTTCGGATGGATGGTCGTCGGAAGCTGGGATGCTGTCTATTGAAGTAGTCGGAGAATGGATCACGGGTCTCTCGTCCTGAATCTTTTGACTTTTTCTTTTAGGCGCCTGAGTCTTAAGCTCCGTATGGCTCCCTGGAAGGGAATTCTGGGTGGAGGGTGCGTTAGAAACTGTTGAATTGTGAAAGTCACTGTCCTCACCCTCGGAGTAGTCTGTCATTTCTATAAATTCTTCAGATTGGAAATTTCTTGATTCCTCTGATAAGTCAGAGGAGTGATCTGAGTCATAGTTAGCCACCTCCTGTTCCTCTTGGACGCCTGTTATGGTGCTATCTTTATTGAGTGATTCCATAGAAGAAGAGAGATGGGGGGTAAATCCTGCTAACGTTTTTCTGATTCCTCTGTCAAGTGCCCGATCAAAAAGCTCTACCAATGTATTTTGTTGTATTCTGGGCTGTGTGACAAGATCACACACTGAAGTGTCAGAGGATTGGTCGCAATCATTATAATGATTCATGTCTGGTGTGTCCCTGTAGGTCTTGTCCCCCGAATATTTCCTGTAATTTTCAGGCTCCTATTGGGGGATTTAGGGGTGGCACATCTCTCTTGAATTGTATGGGGCTGCTGTATGCAATAGCGGTGTTGGTGCAGTGTATCACTCCCCATGTCATGTATATGCTGGGTAGTAGTACAGTCTTCCTCATTGGCCTCTGGCCTCATGGGCAAACTAAGGGTTTTTTGATGCACTTCATTGTGGCCGTTTGTCTGTGTGACCGGCTTATTACTATTATCCAGAGTCCTGCAGCAGATATGGCCCTCCCCTTCCCCCTGTTGTCTCGTGGTCGGCAGTCTCCGCCATCTTCCCCCTCTCCCTGCACGCTGGGGAAGTTTCACAGCCGGCTCCCGCTTTCCTACCGGCATGTTGGCGGCTGTCGGGTCTGCCCTGCTGCTGAGCTGCGTCTCTCGCCTGCGCCGCCGTGCCCCGATGCTGTGAGTCCTCTGAAGACCGCAGCCCCGGCACGAACTCCGGGGCGCTGATCCTCAGCTGTTGTGGAGCGGGCGCCATCTTACTTCCGGTCCCGGCTAGCGTAGCGGCCGCCTTATCGCACTCTTTATCCCCAGCACTGCTTATTTCTAAACTACTTGACTGACTTCCTGAGTAGCCCTCATCTCTTAAGGCCCTCATACACATTAGACTATAGTGTATGCAGGTGCCAGCCAACTGATGGTAAGGAAGGAAAAATGTTGATTGCGTATGTCAGAGTTCGGATTGCTGATTGCATTGTTTTCATAAAGATGAGCAGCAGGCCAATGTGTCAGCCAGCTGCTTTCTCATAAAGAATAGGTGAACACTCCTGTGCAGGGGCGGACATATCATTGGTGCAACCTGTGCGGCCGCACAGGGGCCCAAGAGGTAAGAGGGCCCATTTCTACCTCAAAAGCAATTGTAATTTTGCATACTTAGGAGCTTTTGGTCTTGAAAGGGCCCATATATTCTTGCACAGGGGCCCTTTTCTGTATGTGTCCGCCAGTGCTCCCGTGTATGGGAGAGTCGGCTGAGATGACTGTAGGATGATGGCCACGCTCCAGACGATGGTTCAGCCATCTAATGTGTATAGCCACTTTACTGTATTGATATCCGGCATTTACTTTTTTTTATATTACGGTAAATGTATATAATTGATAGTATTACAAGTTTCTGGGATAAACTTAAATCTGATGGCAGCTCTTTTATTAGCTTATTTCTTACCTTTTAAACCATTGTTCAAACTATTACAACTCTATGCTATGCACCTCATGTGTATGGAGAAAGGATTTGATTTTCCACGGTTTCAGATGAATAGTTCTAGCATATGTAAATGTGTTTGATCAAAGAGGTAAAATATTTAAAAAATGTTAAATACTTCGTCCACTTTCATTACTCAGACATTAATGGGTGATCCAATCATTCCAGATCCCCCAGAAACCTGTCCACAATCAATGAGTAACTTAAACTTATAAATATTAACTTGTTCAACTATGTGAACAGCAAATGTCCTTTTCCAGCTACTGAGCAGTCTGTGACATGAGGCCTTCGATTAGCATTTTCATCTATACCATAGAACAGCTCCTAGAGCAAGAGGGCAAGATTCGCCTACATGGTAGTCTTCTGCTCATTAAAGATGACCTTGGGTGGTGGACGATGTTATACCTTCATTATCTGTGGCTTTCCATCCCAAACATGGCTTTTTCAGGGAAATCTATACTCTTGGTTGTGCATGCTACAAGTATTGCATGTCTGTTCTGTTTGACAAGGATGATGGTGTAAAAAATGTAGTTTATTTAATAGAAGTGTTTTGAAGTTCTTTTCAGAAACCACCAGTACATGAGATTGTGTGTGTGTGTGTGTGTGTGTGTGTGTGTGTGTGTGTGTGTATATCTTACTAGAGAGAAATGCTGCTTTTGTCACTTTTCAATCATTTCTCCTGCACTGGTCAGTGTCTAAAATCTACCTACAGTTCTGTCTTTGAGGGATCAAACGGACCCGCTGACTATAGAAGTCTATGGAGAGTTGGAAAAACTGGAGGGAGAAAGTGGCAGAACAACTCACATTGTTCTCCAACACACAGGGCAGCATATTTTGAAGTTACCTGAAAGTCCAATTACACTTTCAGATGACATGTCCTCACTTCTAACGTCTGTAAAAAGAAAAAAAAAAAAAAAGAAGTTTTCTAATACCAGAGTAAAATAATTTAGAATTTATAGCGCTCAGGTCTTCAAAAAATTGTGCAGTCAGAGACCTCTCTGCTGCCTGAAAGAAGGCTGAGATCTTGGCCTTAGTTTTCTGGTGTAAACACTTAGACATTGTCGTTGAACATTTTGACCCATTAACACCAGCGTGAAAAGTAATGAATCTGGGCCATAGTGTTCTGTGCCACAAATCATGAATTTGACAAGTTTGGAATCACTCCTCTGTCTCACCCCAGATCAGCCCATTTTTTTTATGGTCGGGGACACCGGCCTGATAATGTCAAATGTTGGAGAATTTTAAAACTTTTCAAAGCTTTTATTCAGTTTTTTGTTGTTAAAAAGGTTTCAATTAAAATCAAGCCTTTTAGAAGTACTGTAGTCTCAAAAATTTATGGAGTTACCCAAAAATGTTAAGTTTTGACATTTTCAAGCCAGCTCAAACTGCTCTGCAAAAGTGCTCAGAGCTACAGTGGGATGAGGGACTGCTATGCTTGTCTGTCAAATTAATGGAAAGTGGCGGCATTTCTTACGGATGAAATGTTACTCCATTCCCTGACTGGAATAACTTTTCTGGCGAGGCGCACACAACTGATAAGATGCAATTCTTGCTTTGGTTCTGCTCATCTTTTTCTTGCATGCACCTCATTGAAACGGTTGTCCAAGCTTGGGTTAAAAGCTGACTGCAGGGTTCTCCAGTATTGCCGATACAAGCTGGTGGTTACGTGACAGCACGTATGTAACTTGCGGTCACATGCCGACTAGATGCGATCATCCTCTCTCAATAGCAGTGCACTGAGAGGAAGAGTATTGTGTGGCTTTCCGGATGTTTGTTTTTGTTCAGTATAGCCATCAGACAATGCAACAATTTTTGCAATACAAAAATGTTTTTTTTTTTTTTCTTGTGTTAACATTTTATTAATTTTCCCAAAAGTTGACTCCCATTTCATAGTCTGTGATGAAATCCACTTCTATACATGCTTTCATTTATAATTAAGAAAGTCCACTCGAGTATCACAAACTTCAATGGTTAACACCTGTTAAAACCAGTGGGTATTTTCATTGGAGTGTTCATCAGTAATTCAATAGTTCATTTAATGAATAAAACTCATGGCAGATATGGTACACTATTCAAGGAATACTTGGACAAAAATTCTAATAAAGCCAAGTAAATTTCTTTTGAAAAAGTAAAAACTTCTTAAGAGCGAAATGGGTGTCAAAGGAATATTTATACCAGAGATTCAGAGAATTGTATACTCAGATCTACCTGTGCACTGAAGAGTTTTTCAAAAGTGTTTTTGGTTCCAAACCTTAGCTCGTTCTCCAATCATATTATCACTATGTTTCTAATGTATTGTTTCGGCTTTGCTGAGACTCGTGTATCCGAGATCGGTGACCCATTCTTAGTCCAAATAACCAGTACGGTGACTAGGTGCTAGTCTGAACCACATCTTTCCATTGAGGTAGGACGTCATTTAAACTTTGGAGAAATGTGACCCTAGTGTTAGTTTGCCAGCTGTCATTCTTTGAACTGCTTTTGGTAGATGCTGACAAATGCATGCTAGAAATGTCCCACAAAATCCCCCGTCTTGAAGATGTTCTATCTCTGCCGTCTAATCGTCAAAATTTCGCCATTGTCTCTTGGAACCTTACACGTGCAAATTTTTACAGCTTCCAACTCAATGAACTGTTCAGGCCCCTGTCTAATGTGGTACTGTCTCTGTATAGTCAGTATTTAATGGGTATTCCCAAGTCTTGACCGTTATTCCTTATCCATCAGATAACTTCTTGATCTCTGGGTGACAAACTGCTTGGTCTCCCAATTCTGAGAACTGGAACTGCAAAGGGCCCTGTGTGAATGGAGCAAAGGTTGATCAAGTGCACTAGCAACTCCATTCGTTCTAGACTGGAGGTTGCTGAGCCCTCTGTTCGGATGGTCTTCCACACTCCTGTTACACTGGATGGGCGGGAACTATATATATATATATATAAATATGTCCTTCTCAAAAAATTTGCATATAGTGTTAAATTTCATTATTTACCATAATGTAATGATTACAATTAAACTTTCATATATTATAGATTCATTATCCACCAACTGAAATTTGTCAGGTCTTTTATTGTTTTAATACTGATGATTTTGGCATACAACTCCTGATAACCCAAAAAACCTGTCTCAATAAATTAGCATATTTCACCCGTCCAATCAAATAAAAGTGTTTTTTAATAACAAACCAAAAAACCAACAAATAATAATGTTCAGTTATGCACTCAATACTTGGTCGGGCATCCTTTGGCAGAAATGACTGCTTCAATGCGGCGTGGCATGGAGGCAATCAGCCTGTGACACTGCTGAGATGTTATGGAGGCCCAGGATGCTTCAATAGCGGCCTTAAGCTCATCCAGAGTGTTGGGTCTTGCGTCTCTCAACTTTCTCTTCACAATATCCCACAGATTCTCTATGGGGTTCAGGTCAGGAGAGTTGGCAGGCCAATTGAGCACAGTAATACCATGGTCAGTAAACCATTTACCAGTGGTTTTGGCACTGTGAGCAGGTGCCAGGTCGTGCTGAAAAATGAAATCTTCATCTCCATAAAGCATTTCAGCCGATGGAAGCATGAAGTGCTCCAAAATCTCCTGATAGCTAGCTGCATTGACCCTGCCCTTGATGAAACACAGTGGACCAACACCAGCAGCTGACATGGCACCCCACACCATCACTGACTGTGGGTACTTGACACTGGACTTCAGGCATTTTGGCATTTCCTTCTCCCCAGTCTTCCTCCAGACTCTGGCACCTTGATTTCCGAATGACATGCAAAATTTGCTTTCATCAGAAAAAAGTACTTGGGACCACTTGGCAACAGTCCAGTGCTGCTTCTCTGTAGCCCAGGTCAGGCGCTTCTGCCGCTGTTTATGGTTCAAAAGTGGCTTTACCTGGGGAATGCGGCACCTGTAGCCCATTTCCTGCACACGCCTGTGCACGGTGGCTCTGGATGTTTCCACACCAGACTCAGTCCACTGCTTCCTCAGCAATCTTCCTCAGGGTCCGGTCACCTCTTCTCGTTGTACAGCGTTTTCTGCCACATTGTTTCCTTCCAACAGACTTACCATTGAGGTGCCTTGATACAGCACTCTGGGAACAGCCTATTTGTTGAGAAATTTCTTTCTGGGTCTTACCCTCTTGCTTGAGGGTGTCAATGATGGCCTTCTTGACATCTGTCAGGTCGCTAGTCTTACCCATGATGAGGGTTTTGAGTAATGAACCAGGCAGGGAGTTTTTAAAAGCCTCAGGTATCTTTTGCATGTGTTTACAGTTAATTAGTTGATTCAGAAGATTAGGGTAATAGGTCGTTTAGAGAACCTTTTCTTGATATGCTAATTTATTGAGACAGGTTTTTTGGGTTATCAGGAGTTGTATGCCAAAATCATCAGTATAAAAACAATAAAAGACCTGACAAATTTCAGTTGGTGGATAATGAATCTATAGTATATGAAAGTTTAATTGTAATCATTACATTATGGTAAATAATGAAATTTAACACTATATGCTAATTTTTTGAGAAGGACCTGTGTGTGTATATATGTTTATGTATGTATATATATATATATATATATATATATATATATATATATATATATATATATATATATATATATGTATATGTATATGTATATATATGTTTATGTATGTATGTGTATATATATATATATATATATATATATATATATATATATATATATATATATATATATATATATATATATATATATATATATATATATATATGTACCGTATTTTCCGGCGTATAAGACGACTGGGCGTATAAGACGACCCCCCAACTTTACCAGTTAAAAAATAAAATCTTCTTAAAAGTCGGGGGTCTTCTTATACACCCTATGTCGTCTTATAGGGCCGGTGAATATGTGCCTTTTGGGGGGGGGGGAGTGATCCTGATGAGGACGAGGGGGCGTCTCACAGGAAAGTGAGTATCCCCCATTACCTTATCATAGCGCTGCAGCGTGGGGTCTCTGTGCTGGGAGCGGCGGCTGCTGTGCTGTGCTGTGCTGTGCTGTGCTGTGCTGTGCTGTGCTGTGCTGTGGCGGCTCCTCTTCTGCAGTGTGGGGCCTCTGGTGCTGTGGGGCGGTGGCGGCGGCGTATCTTCATACAGTCGGGGCTCCTCCGGCATCTCAAAGACTGGAAGCCCCGCCGGCAACTCCATGGGTACAATGCGGTCAGGTGGCCTCCGGGAAAATGGCCGCTGCTCAGATTCAGATCTCGTCCCGAGATCTCGGGAGACGAGATCTGAATCTGAGCAGTGGCCATTTTCCCGGAGGCAGCTCAATAGGTGCGATGCGGTGGCCCGGCCGCTGGGGGCTGCGCATGCTCAGATTCAGATCTCAACGAGATCTGAATCTAAGCAGCGGCCATTTTCCCGGAGGCCAGCGCATTGTACCGATGGAGTTGCCGGCGGGGCTTCCAGGCTGAGATGCCGGAGGAGCCCCGACTGCATGAAGATACGCCGCCGCCGCCACCGCCCCACAGGCCCCACACTGCAGAAGAGGAGCCGCCACAGCACAGCAGCCGCCGCCGCTCCCAGCACAGAGACCCCACGCTGCAGCGCTATGATAAGGTAATGGGGGATACTCACTTTTCTGTGAGACGCCCCCTCGTCGTCATCAGGATCACTCCCCCCCCCACCCACCATATACACCCGGCGTACAAGGCGATTCCCGGCGTACAAGACGACCCCCGACTTTTAAGAAGATTTTCAGGGGTTAAAAAGTCGTCTTGTACGCCGGAAAATACGGTATATATATGTGCGTGTATATATATGTGCGTGTATATATATATATATATATATATGTGTATATATATATGTATGTATATGTATGTATGTATGTATGTATATATATATATTTTCATTCAATTTTTGGGACAACTGTAGTTGCTACATAGGAGTATTGAAATGTTGAGTTTTCGTCGTAGTGCACGCATAGGCCCCTTTCACACGTCAGATTTTTTGCCATCAGTCGCAAACCGTTGAACTTTGATAAAAACGGAACCAGCGACTGATGCCACCGGATCCGTTTTTTTTCTCTTTGACTTGTATTAGCGACGGATGGCCTCACGTTTCATCCGTCGAAAATTGTTTGTCCAGCGGCCGGAAACAACGAACAAAGTAATGTTTTTTTTTGTGTACGTCGAAAAAATGGTCAGCGACAGATCCTTTGCCGTCCGTCCGTTTGCTAGAATAGAAGCCTATGGCGCCGGATCTGTCAAATGACTGATTCCGTTTTTTAACTGAGCATGATCCAATCCAATTAGCCAGCTCTGTTAGTCAGATCTGTCCAAAAAAACGGATCCGATGCATCAGTTTTTCACCATCCGCGACGGATCCGTGGAGCCAACGGATTGTGACTGATGGCAAATAACTGATGTGTGAAAGGGGCCTAAGGGTACCGTCACAGTACCATTTTCATCGCTACGACGGTACGATTCGTGACGTTCTAGCGATATCGTTACGATATCGCAGTGTCTGACACGCAGCAGCGATCAGGGATCCTGCTGAGAATCGTACGTCGTAGCAGATCGTATGGAACTTTCTTTCATCGCTTGATCACCCGCTGACATCGCTGGATCGTTGTGTGTGACAGCGATCCAGCGATGTGTTCGCTTGTAACCAGGGTAAACATCGGGTAACTAAGCGCAGGGCCGCGCTTAGTAACCCGATGTTTACCCTGGTTACCAGCGTAAACGTAAAAAAACAAACAGTACATACTTACATTCCGGTGTCTGTCCTCCGGCGTCTCAGCTTCTCTGCACTGTGAGCGCCTGCCGGCCGGAAAGCGAGCACAGCGGTGACGTCTGACGTCACCGCTCTGCTTTCCGGCTATGGTGCTTACACAGTGGAGAGAAGCAGAACGCCGGGGGACAGACACCGGAATGTAAGTATGTACTGTTTGTTTTTTTTTACGTTTACGCTGGTAACCAGGGTAAACATCGGGTTACTAAGCGCAGCCCTGCGCTTAGTAACCCGATGTTTACCCTGGTTACCCGGGGACTTCGGCATCGCTCCAGCGCCGTGATTGCAAAGTGTGACCGCAGTCTACGACGCTGGAGCGATAATCATACGATCGCTGCGACGTCACGGATCGTGCCGTCGTAGCGATGAAAATGGCACTGTGTGACGGTACCCTTAGTTGTAGGTCTTCTACAACCAGGGCTGTGGAGCCGGTAAGCCAAACCTCCGACTCCTCAATTTCCATGATACAGAGTCCGACTCCACCAAAATGGACTATGACTCCACGACTCGACTGCCCTGCGGTTATAGTGACTTTCATTTATAGGGGTGTCCTTATTTGTACAGAGACTGGGTCATATCTTATTGCCACTTCAGAATGTATGAAAAATGCCGCCCGTTGTGATCTTCAAATCTGATGTACAAAATAATGTACTTGCCTGCTTGTGTTCTATATACAGCTCGTCATCTTATCACTGTACATTTATGATTATTGCTAGATCATGCTTACATGGCTGCTTTCTTTATTTTACAGCAGCTGCAGAAGGAAAAGGCAAAAGTGGTGAAGATTTCTTTCAAAAGGTGAGAGGCTTTAGTGCCTTTTTGTTCCTTCCTCGACATTTCTTTGAGACACTGCCTGCGTTTGTGCTCTTGTTTTGCTATACTGTTTTCATTGCAGTAAATCGCTGTTGTTGAAAATTCATGACCATTTGACTTCCAGCCTCCTGCTGTGCGTTCCCGAAACCTCTCCTTTATTAACATGGGTGCCAGACATAGGCTGTATTATTTCTATGTTCGACTCGGATAACATCGGCTTCCCAAACGGTGCATCTGACTCCTACTTTAACAAGCCAAATAACCTCTGTATATATTTTAAATGAGTCCCTGTCCTACAAAGGATAATGCTTGGCTATAAACATTCCTCACTTTTTTTTTTCTTTTTTTTAAAGCTCTTATTTTGAGATGATTCATAAGCTCTGTACAATATGCTGCAGATGTTTACAACTCATGCATGTGAATGTAATGCTGCACTCAACCACTAGGTGGCCAGGAAGGTAAATCTCGTAAATAAAAGCAAGTTTTTTCTGAAAGTAAACGACACATTGGGATTTTTTTTTTTTATTGTGAGGTTTCTTGAACTGATGCAAGAATACAAGGTGCAGTCTATTGATTTTGACAATGTGTTAACCAGTTACGTAGTCAGAAGAAAAACGGATGTATGTTAAAAAAAAAAAAAAAATAAATCTTTCTGACTAGCCCACATATTAGTTTGCAAAGGTTTAGTCAGTGTTGGTAATTTCAGCTTGTGTGCGCCTCTTGGTTATCTCTTCCAAAAAAGTTTCCATTATTGAACACAACTTATGTAGGAACTAAAAAGATCTCCTCCGTGAGTCGCGCTCCTGTAAACAACCGCAGTTCTCTCCTTTGTGTTTATAATGTGTCCGGTGATTTAATAGAATTGCCTATATTCCAGGTCTGTGGCTTATCAAACGTGTGTAGTTCTGATCTCTATAGGAACGGCCATAAAACAAAAGAAAAATGTTAATCTAATACTCTGCTCATCCAGGTGAAGAAACACAGATTTTCAGCACATTTCCCTATTATTCTATGCTAATCTCTCTAGCGTTATTGCTTATGTAACTTTTTGTCATCTGTCAGATATGGGGAGTAGATGAAATGTGCTCGGCTCTACTATATAAACAGACGAACATTGATTCACGGTGCTGTACTCCAAATGTACAGCCTCGCACAAGAGCGGAGTGATGACCGGTCTGTGCGGCAGGAAACGCTCGGCACATGGGTTCAGATGAAATAACGGCGAAGACTTCTAGTAAAGGGGAACTTCAGTGTACTGACACAGGCGAACGCTGACAGCAGAGGACCCCGGAGCAGGACATCAGCAACTCCCCCATCAATGATGCTCGACATGTGTCTACACTGGCCCATCACTCCCATCATACTGCATGCAATACACACATTGCAATGCGTATAAAGGGTGTGTGTGTGTGGGTCTGTGTGTGTGTGGGTCTGTGTGTGTGTGGGTCTGTGTGTGTGTGGGTCTGTGTGTGTGTGGGTCTGTGTGTGTGTGGGTCTGTGTGTGTGTGGGTCTGTGTGTGTGTGGGTCTGTGTGTGTGTGGGTCTGTGTGTGTGTGGGTCTGTGTGTGTGTGGGTCTGTGTGTGTGTGTGGGTCTGTGTGTGTGTGGGTCTGTGTGTGTGTGGGTCTGTGTGTGTGTGGGTCTGTGTGTGTGTGGGTCTGTGTGTGTGTGGGTCTGTGTGTGTGTGGGTCTGTGTGTGTGTGGGTCTGTGTGTGTGTGGGTCTGTGTGTGTGTGGGTCTGTGTGTGTGTGGGTCTGTGTGTGTGTGGGTCTGTGTGTGTGTGGGTCTGTGTGTGTGTGGGTCTGTGTGTGTGTGGGTCTGTGTGTGTGTGGGTCTGTGTGTGTGTGGGTCTGTGTGTGTGTGGGTCTGTGTGTGTGTGGGTCTGTGTGTGTGTGGGTCTGTGTGTGTGTGGGTCTGTGTGTGTGTGGGTCTGTGTGTGTGTGGGTCTGTGTGTGTGTGGGTCTGTGTGTGTGTGGGTCTGTGTGTGTGTGGGTCTGTGTGTGTGTGGGTCTGTGTGTGTGTGGGTCTGTGTGTGTGTGGGTCTGTGTGTGTGTGGGTCTGTGTGTGTGTGGGTCTGTGTGTGTGTGGGTCTGTGTGTGTGTGGGTCTGTGTGTGTGTGGGTCTGTGTGTGTGTGGGTCTGTGTGTGTGTGGGTCTGTGTGTGTGTGGGTCTGTGTGTGTGTGGGTCTGTGTGTGTGTGGGTCTGTGTGTGTGTGGGTCTGTGTGTGTGTGGGTCTGTGTGTGTGTGGGTCTGTGTGTGTGTGGGTCTGTGTGTGTGTGGGTCTGTGTGGGTCTGTGTGGGTCTGTGTGGGTCTGTGTGGGTCTGTGTGGGTCTGTGTGGGTCTGTGTGGGTCTGTGTGGGTCTGTGTGGGTCTGTGGGTCTGTGGGTCTGTGTGGGTCTGTGTGGGTCTGTGTGGGTCTGTGGGTCTGTGTGGGTCTGTGGGTCTGTGTGGGTCTGTGTGGGTCTGTGTGTGTGTGTGTGGGTCTGTGTGTGTGTGTGTGGGTCTGTGTGTGTGTGTGTGGGTCTGTGTGTGTGTGGGTCTGTGTGTGTGTTTGTTCACACACTTCAAATGAGACCTGGAGCAGTGTGCAAAACAGTGGTCAATAATTCCAGATGAGGTGTAAGAAGCCCGTTGCTGGTTATAGGAAGCAATTGATTGCAGTTAGTTAGGCCTAAGGGTCTGCAACCAAATATTAAGCTGATGGTGCAATTTTTTTCTCGCACATTTTTGGATTTGTGTGTGAAATTATGTCCCATTTGCCTTCCCCCCCCCCCCAATACACACACAGGAAATAAACGTGTAATAAAACATCTAATTATAAAATTGTTCTAGTATAAGTTAAAAGGAGTTCTGTGGATATAATCCGCGCTGAAAAAGATGCAAATCCAGACGTGTTAAAAAATGGAAAATAGTGGTTTAATCTACGCGTTTCAATGTCCAAATGACTTCTTCATCAGGAAATTACCACATACATCAATGATGAAGAAGTAATTTGGGCATTGAAACGCATAGATTGAACCACTATTTTCCATTTTTTAACACGTCTGGACCTGCATTTTTTCAGCGCCGATTATATCCACAGAACTCCTTTTAATTTATCATTGATACGGTCACTAGCTGACCCGTGGATCTGCTGCAGCTGATATCTCTTCGATCTCTACATGTTTTACCAAAGGCCTGTATTAGGTTAGTAGAATCTAAGTGTATGCTTTATATATCCTCTGGATAAGACCCTGTCTGCGCTGATCTCTCCTGCAGTTTTATAGTTGAAATATTTCTACTAGAAAATTATTCAATTTCTGGAACAATTGCAAGGGTGCCAACACTTTCGACCATGGCTGCTGCAATTCAATTGTTTTGCCAGCAACTTCAAGTCCTAACTGTACAGGTTTTGGGTCCAAATTACTGATATTTGAAAGTTGTTAAAAAAAAAAAAATATTCACTAAAATTAAACAAAAACTTCCATATTTTGCTGGCTATACGTTGTACTGGACCATAAAACACAAACCAAATTTTGGGGAGGAAAACGGGGATTTTTTTTTCTTTTTTATAGTCCGATTTTTAATGTAGCTTACAGGGGAAGGGGGTGGCTGCTGCAGGAAACCAATGGTGGCAAGACTGGGGCGATTCTGCGTGCCCCGAGTGGGGAAGAGGGGGTTTCCCAGCAGTGCAAGGATGTGGGCCTTGGGCTTTCAGAAATGTTAGTGTACAGCGGATTCCCCACACTTTGCTTTAGTTTCCCTACAGTGGGCTTCGGGAAAATGGCTGAAATTTTTTATTTCAGTACATTTTATGGTTAAGTGAATGATGTCATTGAAAAGTACAGCTTGTCCTACAAAAATAAACCCTCAAATATCCAACTTATGACTCTTGGAAGAGGGGAGACCAAAGTGCAAAAATGAAAATCGACCACAGCGGGAAGAGGTCAGACAGATTCGAAATGAAAGCTGGTCATGTACCATGGACGGCTGAGCCATTTGTACTTTGTCTCTATTGGACACCAGGCATAGGCAAGTTTTTAAGCTAATGGACACTAAAGACTAAAAGTTCCCGTATATTGAGTATTGCCACGTGACTGAAATTAAGGATTTTGCCAAATGTGACTACCAGCTTTGCACTGATGAGCAGTAAACACCCTGAAACAAGTCTGGTTTAGCTTTTTGGCTTGGTCACCAGTATGTGGCAAGGCTTGATAAAGGATCAAAGTTGACTTTTTATATGGTTGCTACGTTTTACAGAGAATTTTGTTACACTGCAGCCTGTGGATCACTGGAAACCTAAACTGGAAGGGAGAAACTCATGCAGATATAATTTGTTGTCAGATGTTGGCAAACTCTGAAGTAAAATATTTAAAAGCATATTGTTAGTATGGTCTACACGTGGAGCCTAATTTAGACCCCAGTAGTGCCCCTACTCCCGGTCTACATGGACTGATGAATACTGTGTCCTCGTGTAGTTATGCAGGATGCCTGCGGAGATCGATGTGAGGTTACCTTTACATCGGCATAAGTCAATCACTGGTCCCACCTTCCCTATATGTAATATGTATGACTCTGCATTGGTTCCTATGCATTTTCAACTGCGCATATATTTAATGTGATTACTGCCTGCTGCATGTTTTATAGAAGTGGTATGTCTATATACAAAAGGCACAATTGTAGGGTAGAAAATCTGTCCTGATCTAATCAAAATTATAATCCTCATCACAGGCGTAATTTGTAGTAATGGCAAAAGTGTTAATGAAACATAACTTTTAATGGTAGTATATTAAAATGATTGCAATCAGTCTGTAAATATTCTTAAGTTACCTATAGGGAAAACTTGAAGTGAGCAAGTGAAAAACAAATTTGTAGGAAAAAGACATGTGGATAATCCAACACGGACCATGATCTGTCCTGACAGGAGGTCCAGTGTAGGAGAACGTAATAAAATTCTGCGCTGCTGAATCATGTAGTCCAAAGGTATTATTAAAAGTGGTTTGAATAAAGACTTAATAAAGCCTATAATACCTTTGGACTACTTGATTCAGCAGTGCAGAATTTGACCACGTTCTACTACATTGTGTTCTCAACGGCCGGTCCCTTGTGGGTCTGCTGCAGCGAATCTCTCCAATGCTTGTCTTAAGCTATGTCTGGCGAGTGCTTTTACCTTGCATTGACTGCTTAATCTCGGATAAAACCCTATTTTCCTCCCAACAGTTGGGGCAACATGTTAGGGCATGTTAGGTTAGGCTATGGGTTGAACAAGATGGACTTAAATTCTTCCTTCAACCTTAACTATGTTACTATGTTTTTATAGCAAATCACTGACAGAGGTCCGTATCACCAAAGACTAGCCCCAAAATGGCAAGAAGATTAGTGTATTAGTCATGGCTGTGGAGTCGGAGTTAGTTTTGGTTGGAGTCGGTAGAAATGTACCGACTCCGACTCCAGCTTTAAAAAAAATGTATTAATATTTCATAATTGAACTTCCATATGAATTTTATAAATGTTACTCAAATATATGTTCTATCAAACTATGAACAACAGTGATAAGCCGTTCTGCTGGAGATAGACACTTCTTACTACTTGTGTGTCACTGTTCTCCACTGCCCTTATCTAATCTTATACTTGGTTAGCCTCATGCTGCCCCAACCCCCCTACTTACAATGTATGAAACTGAAAGTGAAAATGTTGCAAATTCTTAGTAGTAAAGCTCCTCCTCTAGACTAGATGTTTACTAGGTGTGCGTCTTCCAAGCATCTCACAGCTGCTATTTAGAAGAGGAAGACTGTAAGAAGTATTATCCTTTCAACAAACTTTGTATCAGTTAACTGTGAGTAAATGAGGAATAACAGTATTACTGACCACTATATCAGTTGTACAACCTGGCAATAATTTTGTACAATTGTTTTTAGGAAAAACAATTGACATTCTCAGGTTTTTAATTCTGCATTCACAATCCAAATGACAAAGAAGCCTCACATTAAATCAGCTGTATTTGAACATTTCACCATCACTCAAGATAGAAAACATTGTCTGTCAGTGTATGACAAATGATCCAGACGAAAACAAATGCTGTGAAGCCAAGATCAGTGCATATTCAGGCAAAGATAAAAATGCTCCTACCAGAGCTTCTAATCTAAAGAGACATTTACAGCGCTTTCATCCAGAAGTACTGAAAGCAGTGGATGAGAGAGACTGCATCCAAACCAATGAACCAAGTGCCCAGCTCTTCCAGCCAAACAAAGGAGCAGAGAACTTTGCAGCCATCAGTTGCAAGATATTTTGTCAGTGACAAAGTTACTGTGACAATGACAGTAGATACATTTAAAAAACAGATCATAGAGCTTGTTGTAAAGGATAGTGTGCCTATTTCATTATTTTCACGACCAGCTATTATGTGTCTGAATGGGGAAATGGCCCGCAAGCTTGGTGTTTCTCTGGAGATAGAGAGTGTTAGAAAATTAGTAATCGAAGAAGCTTTTAAACAAAAGGAAGAACTTAAAGGGCCACTGTCACCCCCCCCCCCCCCAGCCGTTATAAACTAAAAGAGCCACCTTGTGCAGCAGTAATGCTGCAGTCTAACAAGGTGGCTCTTTTAGTTTTTGATTCATTTATTACCTCAATAAAGCGTTTTAAAAATTGGCCACACATACCAGATATTGTACCAGGAGGTGGTCCGAATCGTCCTCTATCAATCTTCCAACTGCCGTCACTCTTCTCTTCAGGGCCGATGGTACCCGCCCCCTTCGCGTTTTTGTTTCTTAAATCCGGCGCCTGCGCTGTGCGTGCCTGCCCGGGGCCTGCGCAGTGTTCTTTGTCAGTCACATCTCAGATGCCGGGTGCCTGACTGCGCAGGTGTGGGCAGTGCGGCCGCCCTGTTACTGAATCCCCGCCCCGCACTGTTATTCATTATGCACAGTGCGGGGCTGGCATTCAAGGGCATGCGCACTGCGCTGTTCAGGCGCTCCCCCATCTCGGACGCTCTCTCATCTCTGAAGCTCCCCCGCCTTCCCAGGAACCCCAGCCCCGCACTGTGCATAATGAATAACACAGTGCGGGGCGGGGATTCAGTAACAGGGCGCAGTCAGGCACCCGGCACCTGAGATGTGACTGACAAAGAACACTGCGCAGGCCCCAGGCAGGCACGCACAGCGCAGGCGCCGGATTTAAGAAGCAACAACACGAAGGGGGCGGGTACCATCGGCCCTGAAGAGAGGAGTGACAGCAGTTGGAAGATTGATAGAGGACGATTCGAACCGCCTCCTGGTACAATATCTGGTATGTGTGGCCAATTTTTAAAACCCTTTATTGAGGTAATAAATGAATCAAAAACTAAAAGAGCCACCTTGTTAGACTGCAGCATTACTGCTGCACAAGGTGGCTCTTTTAGTTTATAACGGCTGGGGGGGGTGACAGTGGCCCTTTAAAAAAAAAAAAAAAAAACTCTCAAGGGACGCTTTCTGTTTCTTAAAATGGATGCCTGCACACGTCAGAGTGAACTATTTTGCCATCAATGTCCGATTTGTTTGTGACAAAAATGAAATAGTTACCAAGACATTGGCAGTAAGGGTATGGCTCCACGGTACGGCTTGCCGGCGAGTTCGCCGCAGCGGCGAAGCCGCTCGGCGCAAAGCCCCGCCCCCTTTCTGGGACGCTATGGTGCCGGATGTGTACAGTACACATCCGGGGTCATCGCCCCCCTCGCCATAGGGCCCTGTGATATGCCTTGCGGGGACGCTGCGTCCCCGCAAGGTGTACGGACATGCTGCGTTCTGAAAAGACGCGCAGCATGTCCGGAGTCGCAGGGCCGCCGCGTGCGGGTTTCCACGCATAGTGGAGACGGGATTTCATAAAATACCCTCCACTATGCTGGAACATCTGGACGCTGCTTGTTTGACGCTGCAGCGTCAAACAAGCAGCGTTTACGTACCGTGGAAACATACCCTAAAAGACACCAAAGCTCATCACACCAGTGAGTTTCTCCAGGTCTTGGTGGAAAAGGTTCTGCAAGACTATGAACTTAAAAAAGAGCAAGTTCTTTCTGTCGTAACTGACAATGCTTCAAATATGATAAGTACTATTAAGCTAATGAATGAGAGTAATGATGGTGACCAGCAGCTAGAAGAACATTCTGGGTCCACAGACACAGAAATGTTTGAAATAGAGGAACACCGTATTGTAACTGAGGAGCAAACTGAAGTTGCTTCAGATGAACAGCAACATGATAGTTTAGATGATCTTGTTGCAACTGTGTCAATACGTTCTTTCATTCATCACATGCGCTGTGTTGTGCATACGCTACAGCTGGCTATAAGACAGTCTGCAAGAAGGACATGCTGCTGCACTGATTGGCAAGGTAAGAAAATTGGCTACTGTTGCCAGAACCCCTAAAGTTGACTCAATTTTGAAGAGACGTGCTGGAAAAGGGGCAATTATTGATCAAGCCACACGATGGGGCAGTACGTACTTAATGATTCAGCGCTTGGTTGAACTGAAAACCTTTCTTGTAGACATGGCTAACCCTCAACTGACGCTAAATGAAAGTCATTGGAATCAGGTGACTGAGCTGGAAAAATTGCTAGAGCACCCATTTACAGTGACTAAAAAATTACAAGCAGAGGACTTAACTCCAGGTATTTTCTTAAAGGAGTGGAAGAACCTGATGTTTCGCCTGTCCCAAAGAGGAGGGTTAATTGTAAGTGGCATTGCTACATCAATGAAACGGAGAGAGGAGCTACTATTACAAAATAACATTCTTTTGGCAGCTGTTTATGTAGACCCAATGCATCGGATTCTCCTAGATGATCAACAGCTAACTAAAGGAAAAGAAGCTCTGTTTGTTCTGCAACCCTTTCGTCCTTACTGCTATTTCAGTCAGGAGGAACAAGAAGAATTTGGTCGTCCTGCCACATCTTCACCCTCATCAACTGATGAAGAATTTAATTTCGAAAAATATTTGGATCACAAGGACCGTGCAAAGCGTTCCCGCATAGAAGTCATCCCCATCAAAGAACACAGCCAGTACATTTCAGCAGAATTTTTCATGTGCACTAAAAGAAATTGAGAAATTTGACCATTCATCAAAAATAACAGTGCAACAAGCGATTCCTCTGTATCCTGACATTGTCAGAGATGTTGCCCGAGTGGTTACTGCTTTGTCACCAACCCAAGTTAGTGTAGAGAGGTTGTTCTCTGCTCTCAAAATAATTAGATCAGATTTGAGGGCATCCATGGAGGATCTGACAGAGGCAATACTTTTTCTGAGGACAAATTTATAGATTTCTTAACTACATAACAGTGTTTATTGCATATTTACTTACAAGAGTTTATAAAAGTTTATGCTATATTCTGATTGTATTCTAATAAATATAGTTTTTGCTCTAAGTGGTCTGATTACTTATATGATGGTGAGAAACTGAATAAGCACGATGTTAATATTTTACAACCATAAATTTATTGTTACGAATTGGCCGTCTGAGTCTGAGTCTGAGTCTGAGTCTGAGTCTGAGTCTGAGTCTGAGTCTGAGTCTGAGTCTGAGTCTGAGTCTGAGTCTGAGTCTGAGTCTGAGTCTGAGTCTGAGTCTGAGTCTGAGTCTGAGTCTGAGTCTGAGTCTGAGTCTGAGTCTGAGTCTGAGTCTGAGTCTGAGTCTGAGTCTGAGTCTGAGTCTGAGTCGCAACTGTGGCTTACGGACTCCACAGCCCTGGTATTAGTCACAACCTATGAAACACAAAATTTATCATTAATGTAGAGGATTGGCGTAGTCCTCACATATCTATATGAATTATTGAAATAGTATATCTACCAGAATGTGCTGTGCATAGCAACAGTCCAGTAATTTCTTCTCCTTTGTCTCTGCTGTACTCATGTATATCGTACTGCACTTGACTGCATACGAGTGCAGGCCGATGAATTACATGCACCCATAGACTAGTATTCTGTGATTGTTTTCTAATGCCAAATCAGCACGAGAGAAAAATTTCAGTTCTGTATAACATTGGGCCGAATGCGTTCCTATAAAACATTGCATAGAACTCTGGAGTTATACACCAGTGTGAGCGAGCCCTTGAGGTGGATGTGTTCCCTGATGGAATACTAAAGGGCTGCTGCATGTGACACGCACCAATGTCACCTGCAGGAACTGCTGTGCCCTGGGAAGGCAGGATCCATTGTATTCGGTTTTTGTGGGTTACTGCAGTGCTTAAACTGGGGTCATCCAGTAGAGGACAACCACTTTTAATCCTATCAACTGAGACTTTTCTGCCTTTTTGGTATTTTTGTGACAACCAGGTAGCTACAATTATTTTACAGCTAAATGTGAAGTTGTCACACAAAAAAAAATTGTCATAACCGTTCAATTGGCCACAACCTTAAGACGTGTTTAGTGTAAAACTTACTGCATTAAGTGGAAAAATGATTAGTAAAGTTTCCTTCACGTAATGAGGATTAGCCTATGTCACACACAATGATTGGTGATTCGGCCTCCTGTTGGCCCAGACATCTGGCTGCAGATTGCACACAAACCATTTAAAAACCATAAGTGATTTTATACACATTAATACAGGATCTCAAACTGTTCCATATGTTAAAGTGGCAAATAGATGAATATTTCACGTTTACCACTGAACATTACACATTGTGTTTCTATTTCATGGTTAAGTGCGCAGAATACACTCTCGTTCATGCTTATATTAAGACAAATGTAAGCAAATGCAGTCAAAAGGGGAAAGTGTGGTTGGAACATATTTGCAGACACCATCTTAGAAATGAGTTAGGCTACGTTCACATTTGCGGTCAGCGCCGCAGCGTCGGGCGCCGCAGCGTCGCCGCATGGGTCATGCGCCCCTATATTTAACATGGGGGCGCATGGACATGCGTTGTGCTGCGTTTTGCGCCACATGGCCGCAAGCGTTGGACGCAAGAAACGCTTCAAGTTGCATTTTTTTTGCGTCCAACTTTCGGCCAAAAAGGACGCATGCGGCGCAAAACGCAGCGTTTTAGCGTGCGTTTTGCCGCGTTTTTGTTTGCGTTGTGCGCTGTGGCGCCGACGCTGCGGCGCACAACGCAAATGTGAACGTAGCCTAAGGCTGGTAATTTGTGAAAAGCAGGTAATCTGTAGAATACAATTTTAATGATGTACACGAAAAGTTTCTAATCAATGGATTTTTTTTTTTTGGGGCATTTTTGTAAGACTTTTTCAGTTTAATATAAAATTATAAATACGTACATTATATCACAAGACGCATAGATCTGTGTCTCCCTTAAAACGGCCATTTTGGGGCTTTTTTTTTTTTTCTTATACTCTAATGACATCTGGGATGGGGAAGGTGAAGTGGCATAGGGCATCCAGTTCCATTGGGGTGCATATCTTTGCCTTCCGCCCTCACTTCTGCTGGGTCTTGGAGTGGTGCATTCAGGGCATACTTGTCTGCCTGGTTAATAGAACAGCTCCGGCTCCTTTGAAATCTGTCCGTGCTGCAGGTTCCTATGCAGAGTGCAGCAGTCAAGATGAGTTTGTCAATGGCTGCTGCGTTTTGCACAGGCTGCCACTGAGTGGACTATGTACTCTATGACGAAAATTAACTTTGTTGCTGACTATGCAGAGCACAACAGCCAATGACAAACGCCTCTCGTCTTCTACGCTCTGCATAGTCGATAACACAGGCTGCCCATAGCTTCACACGTCTCCTCTCACTTTTAAATAAAAAAAAAATTAAAAGATAGCAACGTAGACCTATTATTATTTTTTTTTTTTTTGTGGGATGTCTTCTGCATTGCTGTAGAGCAAGCCCAGTCCATTAAGACTCCTTCCAGGATGTTTTTCTTTCACTATTACTCATTATAAAGTAATTCATTTGCAGTATACGATCAAGGTCAAGTTACCTGAATACACACTTCGTGAATTATACTTTACATGCGCAGGGACATTGCAGTGTTTCTCATTTTCACCTCTGGTATTACATTTCATCGGGCATTAAGACCTAAATGGCGTTTTCGTTCTCTGGGCTAAACCATATTATGTTTAAAAGAAGATCTTAGTTTGGAATATATTAGTATAATTTCCAGATCAAGAATTGATTTTGGAATGTGACAGATTTTTCCATGTTCTGTTTATTCATCTTTGTAACAGAAGTAAAGGAAGAATGTTCCATTTACACATGTTGAGGACATTGTAAACTGCCAGTAGACTCCCCTGGGCTAAGAATGCACTTTTTATTCATGTATACTGTACTTCCATACTATAGACCCACGCATTTTTGGTTTCATAGCCTTACCCGTGGCATGGTATTGATTTACCTGCTTGTCACTTTTAATCCATCTTAGAAAAAGCTACATTTAAAATTACATTTTGAGACCCTTTTACCCCACACAACCAGAAATCCCAACCTGTGATTAAACCTTGTGATGGAACAAAACCTGGCTCCTGTACAAAAAGTGTAATAACGAAGTGTCAGTCTTGTTCCTTGCTGCCATTTAGAATCCATCTTTTGATTTAAAGTTTGGAAAGGGAGCCTGCAATCTTGTGGGGAAGAATGACACCTTGTTGGGTCTCCTTTGTTAAAGGGAATCTGTGTCGGACTTTTACACCCCAAACTAATGTTAACTGTGTAAAGTTCCTGTATTGTTGATTAAATTCTTGTTACCATTTGTGAAATTGTGTAAATGAGCTGCAAATTGCAGCAATCTTTCCTACTGCACTTCCAGCTTTCTGGCTTCTCTGCCATTTTCTACTCCCTCTGCCTACCTTCTGCCAATGAGTAATAGTTCACTCCTTGTTTCCTCCACCCGTAATCTTGTGCAGGCCCTTTTTTTTTTTTTTTTTTATTCCTTGGGGTGATGCATGCACAGTAAGGTCCTGATGGAGCAAGAGACCGACTATCAATCTGCTCATGCGCTGCCCAGTGGAATGACTGCCTTCAATCACTGACGGTGGGGATGTAAGATGGCCAGGGAGCTGTAAGTGCTCTTGAAGCTCTGTGCGTGAAAAATTCAATGTTGGATTTTTAAATAATGGAAGCAAGGATTTCAAAAAGAAAAGTCCGAACATTACAACAACTTCACTTGGATGACATTAGCTTGGGGTGTAAAACCTGCTGACCGTTTCCCTTTAACTTTGAAAAGTTTGAATTTTAATCAAGCATTTAAACGTGTAGCCAACGAATCTGTCTTGAAGTTTTTTTAACCTTTTTCTGGCTGAGTAGGTACAATTGTAACTATTCAGTTTTAAAATTGCAATAACTTTTTTTTCGAAAAGCCGTAGGGGGCTGAAATTTCGTGACATCTCTGCAGTTTGAAACCAATTAAAGGAGAAAGTCTTCCCACAGTGGAGGTATATATGAAGGTACAATTGTACCTCTGCAGCCTGTTAACGTTGTAAAATTATGCAGCCTGACGAAGGTTAAACAGATAAAATAACTTTGCAATCCAATCCCTGTACTTACTGCAGAAGACTGGGGTAAATTTATTTTCTCTGATAGGTTCCCCTTAAATCAGTCTTAAGAGGGCTTTGTCAGGTCCCCTATGCCCTCCAATCCAGCAGCATTCAGCTATGTGTGATTAATCTCCCTTCTTAAACAGCCCTGTGTAACCTAATTCAGCTAAATAAATACTTTAAAAAAGCATTTACAACCTCCGCTTTCCCTATGCTAATGTGAACTCTTACTAGTCGATGGGGTGTTAGTTCCCCAGACTAATTGGGCCTCTTATGTCATCATGCCCCTGTGGGTATTCGCACGAGCCGGCCACATCACCAGCTCATGCAAACCCGCGCACATGCGCCACTTATTCCAGCAGCGTTTCTGAAGCCAGGTGTATGCTAACCGGCTTTAGAGACATGCACTGTGCGTGTTGGGAAGTTCAAACGATGGCTACTGTACAAGTGCGAGTCTTTGAAGCCAGGAAGCATACACCCAGCTTCAGAAGCGCAACGACACGAATGAGTGGCGCGCCTGCGCAGATATGCATGAGCTGGCGATGTGGCCGGCTGATGCAGTTTCATGTCCACAGGGGCGTGATGACGTGAGAAGAGGGCTGACTAGTCCAAGTAACGAACGCCCCATCAACTAATCGGAGCCCTCATTAGCATAGGTTAAGCCAAGGTTATACTTTTTTTTTTTTTTTTTTTTTTAAGCATTTATTTAACTGATGTTATACAGGGCTGGCTAGGAAGGGAGTATATTCATGTAGCGGAATGCTGCTGAATTGGAGGACATGGGGGACTTGACAGGATGCCATGAAGACATCTAGAATGATTGGAGACGAAAAAGTGTTCAGTGCCAAAAGTAAAGCACCTTGAGACTACTTGTGTAGATTTACTGTGGATATAATATTAATTATAGTACACCAACTTACTATTGGAGATGTCATTGTGTTAGAATTGACAAATCACATTTAAACTCGTTTTAAATTGTGGTCAGAACAGATGCCATCATTTTCAAAGTGATTTTGATTTACTCCATATAAAGTTCTAGTAGGATTTTTCTGACGTTTTTTAGTTTTACAGCAAAAGTCATGGTTCGCAAACTGCTTACAACACAGCAAGGGGATCTAGTTGAAAGCTATCAGTCGGGAAAAAATTACCCAAAATTTTCCAAGGCATTAGATATTGAGGAGTCTTCAGTGTTTCATGGTAATGGTAAAAGTGGCTTAAGTTTGGCACAATAGTGACATTAACAAGTACTAAACATCCTTCAAAAACTGACAAGACATGAAAATAAATTGTATTGAGAAGCCGCCAAGAGGCAAAAATAAAGGATCTGCTGAAATTTTTTTTAGAAAGTATTGTACTGGTCGTGTCAACAATTTCACATATTATTCATATGCTTGGCCTGTTGGGTTGCATGGCAAAAAATAAAGATTTACTTACAAAGAACCATCCAAGTCCAGCTTTTTTTTTTTTTTTTTTTTTGGCTGTCAATTTTACATCTGCCAGAAGCATGTGTGGAGAAAAAAAAAAGTTTTATGGTATGAGACAAAGGTTGAAGTTTTTGGCCAGAATTCCAAATTGTATGTTAGGCATAAAGCGAACACTGCACATCACCAAAAATCATACACACAGTGAAGCATGGTGGAGGCATCATTATGCATTTGGTTCCTTTTTGGGGTAGCTAGAATTTGTTCTTTAGGCATGGTGGATGGAATATAAACCTTATCAAATATCAGTCAATTTTGCCTTTAAAACCTTCAGACTTCTACTGGAAAGCTTAAAGATTAAGAGGAATTTCGCCTTTCACCACAACATCGACTCTATGAATATCTCCAAATTAACAAAAGAACAGTTTCGCTAGAGGAAGATCAGTTTTGTTTTTTTTTTAATGTCCCAGCCAGAGCAGAATCCACTTAAAAATGTGACAGAATTTGAGCACTACTGCAGGGTAGAGTGGTCAAAGACTGACTATTCTAGATGTGCCTTGCTGATACTCCTACCCCAAAATACTGAATGCTATCATAAATTCAAAGGGGACTCCAAGAAAATAATAATTTAAAGGTGTTCATATTTATGCAACCACAGTATTTTAGTTCTTTATCTTTGTCCAGGTGTAAAGAGTTCTGTGTGTTTTTAAATTACAACCTTGCATTTTAACAGGGTTATGTAGAATTTGTAAAATATCCTCTATTCTATTGACCAAGTGAGTGAGCTCACTTTCAATTTTTGCCTATAGTCCGGTTCACTATGTAATTTCGCCGGAATTTTCTGGAGAGTTTCAAATATGTACATTTTTGGAAAGGCTATGGTATAAGCAATAAGAAAAACAATGTTTCCATTTACCCCGAGTCCTAAGTGGCCGCCATCTTGGATTTTACAAAATGGCTGATTTACATCGATTTTCGTTAATATCTCAGCTTGTAAGTAACGTAAAACTTAAATTTTGACAGCTAAACATACATTTTGAGTACTAAGAAATGCAGTGGTATCCAAATAAATACTCTATATATGACTACAAATTGTATCGGTTTATATTTGAACAAATTTTCGAACTCGAAAAGCAGAGAGTTAATGTTTTTAACTTTTGAACAACCAGAGTGTCTTTACATATCGCCACCATCACTGTCATCATCAGTTTCATATTTGGTCTGAGTGTCCTCGTCATTCATACACTCGCTGTCACACTGACAAAGATCGGTACAGGATAAGTTATTTTTTCGGCACGAACACCTTGAAGAAGAACAGTCATGTTTGCATTGACAACTAATCATCTCGATTATTGCTTTTGGAGCTGGAAGAACATCTGTCATGGTTGGTTTCAACTGTCCATCCAACCCTTTGTGATAGCCATTCTTCTCGGGATCCAGCTGAGAATCCTGCAAAGCAATGTTAGCTTGTCCCCACACTCTGGCTTGGATATGGACTCTGAGGACATGTTGTTTTAGAGCTCCGAGTGTAGGAGGTAACCTGTCACTTTCTGCCATATGCTTGCAAAATAGATGCCATCGCAGTTCGGGAATATTCTTAATAAAAATGCCTTTTGGAGAGTAAGCAAAACATACGAAGGTAGCAAGAGTTGACAACATAGTTTCGCTCACTTTCCCTCTGTTGCCATCAAACACACCTGTTTTAGTTCTGGATTATCAATGAAGAACTCGTCCAGCAACAGTTCATACAGAGCAACATATGTATATGTGTGAGCACGAAGAGCACACTTGTAATGGGTACATTTCAGTATTTGCCTTGTTGTTGCAGACCCATACACATCACCTTCTATCCATGCATCATCAATACCCGAGTTCTCCGTAGAGGTACCCAGAGCGCGCAGGGCAGCCATTACAACATGTAGCTCTCCCAGTCGTGGAACAACGGTGCGTTTCAGATCAGGTCTTGCATCTAGAAGTTGGACAACCTTCTCATACAGAGCCATATCAAATGAAATAACAGTGGGATGATCTTCACCAACAGTCAACTTCCTCAGTTCACTTGCTTGCATGATCACAGTCAGCAAGGTTGACCACTCGTGTGCTAGCTCTGGTAGCAGTGGTAAGGCTCCAACGTTGGTAAATCGCTTGCTTTCGGACAACAGTGAGTTGTATCCTGACCATCCAGGAATTTTGCTCGATGCTTTCTCTAGTTGCTGCATTCTGGATACAGCAGTAGCAACAATCCATCCAAATTGTGAAAGTTGGGAAGAACCTGATATTTCCTTGTTTGTGACAAAGTGTTCTGATCTTTGGGTATGTTGTACTTTTGGCTTGTCACAGTGCAACATATGTACATGGTATGGAGTGACAGATAAAGTGTGGGCATCTGTTATCTTCAAGGGTGGTGCAACTGGTTCTCCAACAGCATCTACTTGCTGATATACAGCAGTAATAGTTCCATGTGTGGTTCCTTTCCCATCAGGGGTATCCTCTGCAAAGTCTGTGTTATCAACTGCAAAGAACACAAAGGTACCCTTCTTCAAGAATGGTGGCACGTAAAGACCTTTTAACTCTCGGGTGTTTTCTACAACAGCATTAGCCAAAGCAGTTTCCATTCGTAGGGTACGGCCATAGGGAACACAAAACCCATGTGAACTAAGAAGATTCATTAATTTCTTATCGCGAGTGGTGTGATGAACAGTCAGAGCTAGCCCCAGGACCTGTGGGTTTTCTCGTGCGTTGGGTTGTCTGAATACTGATGATTCGGTTTTTGGCTTGTAGTTGACCTGGCGTTTTGATTTGAATTCATACATGATGTTCTGACTCATAGTGAGTGCTGCTCGGTCAACAATTTTGGTCCTTCTTTGAGTTTCAAGGCTGTTAATCGGCCCTGTTATGATCCAACGGATAGCGGAATATAATTCTGCTGGAACGTCGTGTATGTCACTAGTGACCGTTATGGTGTTTTTATCATTGACTTCCGTTGTAAAATTAGCAATGCTTTTCCTAATTAACTGTGCTGCTTTGTAGATTGTCTGCATCATCACTACGACATTCCATTGCAGAATTAACCATGATTTCCTCACAGGCTTCTGGTGAATAAAGAACTGCTGATTCCCTTCTGTTTTTTGAAAGACAGGATTTCAGATGTGGCAAGGCATTCATTATAATTTCTTTGAGCCACTTTCTAGTGAATGTAGGTTTGTGATTTTCCACGCCTTCTATACCAAGCATATTCAAATAAGTGGTTTCGATATCTTGTATAGATAGATATGATTGGTTCTGTGTTTGAATATCCACTAGGTTTAGCAACTCTAGCAGACTTGCACGTTGTAATAAGGGTTCTTTGTGGTCTGTTCTGTTGGTACTACGTTCTCGTTGTCCATGAAAAACATGCTTTGTCCAACAGCTTTTGTGGTACCGGACGTCAATAGAATGTGCATCCCCTGGTGCAATGCATGTGTTCAGTCTTGTTTTCAGTGTTAAATTATCTGATGTTTCAATAGCTTGTTTCAACGATTTCCCTGCGTTGACTGTCCTCACATTATAAAGCTTCTCATTCTCATCGTTCTGACAAAAGAAACATTTTTCCTTATCCAGTGGCCATGTATGTGACCTCGTGAATGGTGATGAAGAGTCAGATGTTAATGAACCTGATTCGTCCATTTCAGCACGCCCTCTTTTTAATCCTCGTTTCTTGGTAATGTGGCTACCAGTAGCTAATGCATGTGCATAACGGTCCCGGGCTCGTTGTATTTGGTCGTTGTTAATTGCATTTGTGTAACAACTTCGATGGTAGACTGCCTGATGTGTAGCGATTGTCTTTCCTGTTGCTAATCCGTCGATGGATATCAACATAGTTGCCATCTTGTAAACTTGCCCTCTCTGCTACTATGTCCAAAACGCGCTGGTAAGACTGTATCCGAGGATTTTGCACCAACTTCTCATTGCCATTGGAAGACTGACAGAGCATACATAGCTTCCAGTTGATAGGTGCCTCACCTTCACAAGTGACTTCAGTAGCTTGTGGTTTGTCTGTCATGTTCAACTCCTGTAATAAAAGAAAAAAAAAACATGTGATTCCTGTCATTATGTATTATTATGTCAATACTAATTAATTATAAAAAAACTGCTGTAGTAAATATCTAAAACACATCTGCAACTAGTAATATTGCATTTCTTAGCCCTAAAATGTATGTTTAGCTGTCCAATTTTATTTTTATGTTATTTATAAGCTGAGATATTAACGATAATTGGTTTTACGTCAGCCATTTTGTAAAATCCAATATGGCGGTCACGTGGGACTCGGGGCAAATGGAAACATTGTTTTTCGTATTGCTTATACTATAACCTTTCCAAAAATGTATAGTTTTCAGACTCTCCAAAAAATTCCGGCGAAGGCCTAAATCAATACATAGTGAACCGGGCTACTAGGAACACTGCTTTTTTGGAGGATAATGAGATACCATTCTTTATTCTTGGCAATTTGGTGAAGAACATTGCTTTTCCAGCATGATGGAGCACCATGCCACAAGCTCAAAGTGATAACGAAGTGGCTCTATGAACAAATATTAAAATGTTAGGTCCATAGGCTTGAAGCTCTCCAGATCTCATATTTAATGAGAGCCAGTGGACAATCACGCACACAAACTGGTAACAACCAATTCTTGCCTAATCAGTGCTTGGAGTTGATCAGTCAGATTTTGGCCCAGAAGCTGCAAGGCCGAACTGTGGAAGTCTAGAAAAATAAGTGAACACTGTAAATATTGAGTCTTTGCATAAACTTGATGATTGTCTATAAAAATGTAAGCATATGAAGTACCGTACATATAAATATACTTCAGTAACTATAGAAATATCTAAGAGCTAAAAACACAAATGGCAAACTATGAAAACCTAAATTTGTCTCAAAACATTGTCACATTGTGCACTCATATTCTTGTTTCAGGAGATCCACATGTACATTAGAAGCCATAATGTCTTGCACACTTTTTTCTATTTTTTATTTTCTTTTTACACCTAAAGAGCATTCTAAAAGAGCCACTAATGCTGCATTCTGTGAACATAGTAACACAGTTATTAAGGTTGAAGGAAGACTTTAAGTCCATCTAGTTCAACCCATAGCCTAACCTAACATGCCCTAACATGTTGATCCAGAGGAAGGCAAAAAAGACATGAAGTGAAGGTGGCTCTTTTTTTTTGGGGGGGGGGGGGGTCCCTTCCAACGCTGCAATATCACTTTTTATAATTTGCCCGCCATAGCTTTAGCCTGTCCGGGGGGCACTTCTTTTCCCCCGAGACACAAACGCATCCCAGCCATCACTCAGACCCTCCGTGCGCCGCCTCCTCTGCCTTCATTAACATACTTGGCGCCTGCGCTGTAAGTTCCTTTTTCGGGCATGTGCAGTTAGCGCTGCCCTTTGACTCTCATCACATGATGGGAACTTACAGCGCAGGCGCCTGGGACGTTAATGATTCAAACAGCAAAGGTCACCGACCTTAAGAGAGTCCATGTCCATTCTGGGGTCCCTGACATCGTGTATTCAGGCAGTGTCCAGGCACATACATGAACCCTCCAATCCCACGTCCTTCTGTACTCGCTGAAGTATCGGAATGTTCTTTTCAGGCAAATTCCACTTCCCGGACATGTGAAGTCGGCCCTCTCATGGCTGAATTGCTGAAACCTGCGGCTGGGGGTGAACTGGGATCATCTCCCCTGAAAGTACTTTGTTCAGATGCCAGCCAAAGAGGTTGGGGAGCCGTGGTGGAGGAAGCATATTTCCAAGGACTGTGGATCCCGGACATAAGATCCAGATCTTCAAATCTGAGATAACTGAAGGTAGTGGAGGAAGCACTGAAAGCCGTTTCTTCTCACATCCATAACCATCATGTTCGTATCTACTCCAACAACGTAACTGAGGTGGCCTACCTCCGACACCAGGGTGGCATGAAATATGCCAGCTTAAGATTAATCGCGGCAAGGATATTTCTCTGGGCAGAGAAGTACCTTATTGTCCATCTCTGCAGTGCTTCTGAAGGGTTCGGACAATATCCAGGCGGACTTCCTCAGCAGGAAGGACATCCATCTGGGAGAGTGGTGCCTGAACCAAGCGGTCTTCCTATCCCTGACCTCGAGATGGGGGAACCAGAGGTCGATTTATTTGCGAATGCTCAAAATGCAAAAAACAAAAACCTTTTTCTCCGCCACCACCTCCTCCTACCTACGGAGCTCATGGGATAGATGCTTTCGCCCATCCATGGATTTTCAACCTGGCTTTCGCCTTCCCACCAATCCCTATGCTGGCGAAGACGCTGCAGAAGATTCGGTTGGACCAGGTTATGACAGTCTTAATTGCTCCAATGTGGCCAGGGCGAAGCTGGTATGGCGCTTTGATGGACATGGCCCAGGAAGGTCCCTTACTTCTGCCACAAAGGCCGACCTCCATTATCAGGGTCCCCTACTATAACCAAACCTCAACAAATTGAACCTTGCGGCTTGGTTACTGAAGCCAGCATCCTAAAAGCCAGGGGTCTCTCAGACAGAGGATGTCCAGACTCCCCAAAAAAGCCAAAAACCGGTAAACAATGCTATCTATGGCAAAGTATGGAAGAAGTTCTCTTCCTGGTGTCTTCCTAACGTCCCTGATCCCTTCTATCCCAACATTGCTCAGGTCCTAGACTTCCTCCAGAAGAGATTAGAGCTCGGGCTTACCCCAAGCATACTGAGGGTTCGGGTTTCTGCTTAATTCCTTTTTTGACGAGGACCTGGTCGGGCACCACTGGATCAAACGATTTGACCTCTGCAAGCAGAATACGTCCTAGACTTTCTAGCCGGGTTCCCACCTGAGATCTAGATTTAGTGCTCAACAATCTAACTCTGGTCCCATTTGAACCCTTGTCTTCGATATCTTTAAAAATCCTAACACGTAAGACTGTTTTCCTTGTGGCAATTACCACGGCTAGACGCTTAGAATTGCGCGCCGTGTCTGTACAAGAGCCCTACCTATCTCTGAACTCTGATAGCATAGCTTTGCGTTTGGATCCCTCCTTTATGCCCAATGTTGTCTCAGACTTTTATAGGCATCAGGATATTGTGTTGCCCTTATTTTGCCCAAAACCTTCCATTGCGAAGGAAGAACGTTTCCACACTCTGGATGTCCGCAGGGTGGTCCTCCATTACCTTGAACAGTCCAAGGTTTGGAGGATTGACCAGAATCTTTTTATTCAGTTTTCAGGCCAAAATAAAAGAAAGCAGCAAAAAGCACAGTTGCAAACTGGATCAAACAGGCCATCTGTCTAAACTATTTGGTAAAAAATCTCTCCTCCTGCTTCGCTAAAGGCTTATTCCACTCGATCAGTCTCTACATCATGGGCAGGAAGAGGGAACGCTTCATCATAAAGTTGTTTAAAGTAAATGAATGACTATAGATGGGGATCAAATCAAAGCTGTCCTTTACATGAAGGAGTGCATAGTTATGTTCAACCATTTATTTTTTTTAACATTGGAGATCACATGCATTTTCGTGAGAAACCTTTTAAAAAAGTAGAAGCCTGATGTAAAGGTTTTACTCTGGCTGTTTTTGGCCCATGGGGGCTATGGCAGATCAGTCTGCTATGCAATGTGACTCTCACTCGATTTCCTGCCTAGACTGTAAAGATTCAGATCTGTGTCATAAAAGGATGAGAACTGCTCCATGCTGTTACCACCCAATCTCCAGGAGTTTTTAATCGAATTCTCTTTAGAAGTT
Organism: Ranitomeya variabilis; assembly: GCF_051348905.1. Taxonomy (NCBI): domain Eukaryota; kingdom Metazoa; phylum Chordata; class Amphibia; order Anura; family Dendrobatidae; genus Ranitomeya; species Ranitomeya variabilis. The sequence continues at coordinate 81,744,872 of NC_135235.1, read as the reverse complement.
GTATTAGTTACTGTGAATACATTTTGCCATTGAATGACTCACATTTGGCTCCATCCTCGTACCGCTAACTTCAGAAAACGCCAGCTGAAACCTTTTAAGACTCTCAAAAGTAGAGCATAACTGTACTATCAGTGTGCAGTATTCTATTATTGTTGGCTCAAATGGAGTCTATTTTAGGAATAGCAAATATTTACTCCTTATATTATCGGAGATCCTAAACACATCTTCCCCCTTTAGGGTTTTTTTTAATGTAGATTTTGTTTTCAATTAGTTGCCAGTGGAAGAAATCTAATAGAGGACCTGTAGTCGTAATGACTTTAAGGGCTCGGTCACACTGGCATATAACCTGGTGCTATGTGATGTTTTATTTGATAGCACTCTGCCCAATGTTATGTTATGGAGCAGTACAAAGCTGTGATTTTTCTCATGCCAATTTGGCGTGAGAAAACAAAGGTTCCTATGATATTTGGATCAAGCGAACCCATACAAGTCTACAGGTGAAACATCGGACTGTACTCTGTCGTCCAAGTGCAGCCCAATGTACTTTCGCAGAGATAATGCCCTGGATGAAGCTGCACCTTCTACATTTAGAACTCCTCTGCACAGACTGTGACAAATCCTGGCACGCACTGCACACGTTTTCTCCAGATCTCTGATCTGCTAATGACCGATAACTAACCACCTCAATCTGAACTTCCTACTCTCGTCTCTGACTGTTCACGTGCTGTCCTAATTCTTTGGATTGCACTACCAAGGACAATTCGACAATTTCCCAATACCCACAGTTTTAAGCGTGACCTGAAAATGCATTTCTTTGGCCTATCATCTCACCTCACTTATCTAACTATTCCAGTCTTGCGTGTACAATATAGCGTAAGCTATAAACAATAGTACAAAAGTAACCAGTGTATAAAAGGTCATATGCTAGATATTTAAGGGCAGACTTCCCTGTAACAGCCATAGCTTAAATATTTATTACCTGTGTCCATGGTAAGGGGATATTCAGTACCGCTGAAAACAGACGCGCATTTCACCGCCGCTCGCAGTTTGGCCACCGATTCATTTTTCTAGCAGTGCTGTACAAGCTGAACATTTGATCATGACTATCGTCGCCTCCTTTTTGGCTATTGTAGAAGGCATTTATTTATTTTCCCGTTTCTTTGTCCTTCTCTTCTTTGCGATGCATGGTCGACAAAAACACAACTCTCTCTTGTTCTTCTTTGGCGCAATGGACAGCATGGTAAAGTTGTTTGCATGATCAAAAGCACACTTAACTGTTCCTTGATCGGCTTTAGCCAGAAAGCTTGGAGGGATACAAGCTTTGTTCTTCTTCAATGTACCAACCCAAGTCAAACTGCGGGCCTTCAGCTCCAAAGCCAAGGGAATAGAAGTGTAGTAATTGTCCGTTGTAACATTTTCTGTTTGTTCCAACAATTGTAGGAATCAAATCCAGCACAGCTTTGGTAGGAATCGGCAATCCTGGAGCATGAGTTCAAGGTCCTTTGTAAATCTTCGAAGACACCGAATAAAAGTTCCTGCTGTCAGCCATGACATATCTTGATTCCAAATTTGCTTGGCTTATTTGTTATGTACTGTTTGAAGCCACACCTTCCTCTGAATACATGCAAAGATTCGTCTACAGTACACCCAACTTCAGGAGAGTAGTTCTCTTCACAAGCCAACACAAATTGATTGTAAATCTTGCTAATTGGTGCCAATTTGTCAGCTTCCCATCTTTGATCTCGAGTATTGGAGGCCGCAAAGCGCAAGCAATAGAAGAAATAAAAAAAAGTTAGACTCATAGCTGCTATGCAAATTGGCCTTCCAGTGCCATCTTTCTTCCAAACACTTGCTGTGCTTTCTTTTCCACTTTTCGTAGCACCCAAGAAGAGCAGGATTCTAGCGCACGAATCTCGGCAATGCTTGTCATACAAATATCCAGACTGGGTCTTGTATTTCACTTTAGCACTTTGATTTATTTGGTTCGTCCATTTGACGGCTTCTTCAATCAAAGCATTGTTGGAAAAAAATAAAGTTCTCATGATTTCAAGGGCATATCCGCAAGATGTCCATCACCCTTTGGTCCTGGTTTGGCCTTGACAATGTTTCTGATTGGAGTTAGCCAAATAGCCTTTGGTTGTAGCAACCACTTATAGCCATCTTTGCCAAGAATTTCACCTGAAGTATCATCTTCGTCATCCTCATCTGAGGAATTCGCGTCGCCAGTGTCAGACAAAATTATTTATTATAGTGCCATTTATTCCATGGTGCTTTACATGTGAGGGGTATACATAAAAACAAGTACAATAATCTTAAACAATACAAGTCACAACTGGTACAGGAGGAGAGAGGACCCTGGCCGTGAGGGCTCACAATCTACAATAGGACTTTGTTCGCTGTCTGAATCCAATGCGGCATCCAGATCTGCGTCACTTTCGACCCAGCTCAAATTACCTTCATTATCAGTATCGACATCACTAGAAGCATCCGAAGCTGCCAATATCTCATCGGGAGTCATCACAGTTCGTCTAGCCATTGTTTATTTACAATTATATTACAAAACCTGTGAATAAACAGAAAATATTCAACAAAAAAAAAGTCCGACAATAAAGGTACTATGAGACCAGGAGAGTCCCAAACACAGAAAATTGAAAATAACTTTGAAACAAAATTGAAAAACAAATTCAAAATATCAACATAAGCAGAAATGTTACTTGAAAATACATAGAAGGTCAATGTCTGAGAGTGACCAGTTTTAGAAATATTTCAATTTATTCAGGGCTGGGGTCTATGACTCCATGGTTCCACAGCAGGGTTTAAGGTTTGTTGAAGCCACCTATATATCGATAGGTTTGAGCCGATGATCTAATCTGTATGGCCAAAAGGTTGAAAGATGTTGATTTCTGATTTTGGACTGCCAATCATTGTTCTCCTTGAGCTGACCACCGGCCGATGTCATTCGTCATCTTTCTCATAGAGAACACAGGAATGATCCGCTGAGCGAGCGCTCCTATGTATGGGAGTCATCTAATATGGCGTCAGCTAAACGATTTTGTGAAGCATCATTCAGTTGAAGAATCTAATGTGCAAGGCCAACATTAATCTTTAATATTTCTACAGCAACTGATAGACCTTTTTTTCTAGTAGTAGATTGTGTGGAAATATGGTGTAGATGAGCTGTGTTAAAAATGTAGTATGCGAATTGACCGAAAAAAAAGAATTGAGTTTACTCTTCAGTTATTTTGATTAAAATCTATCCTTTTTTTTAATCTAATCAGTGATTGCCTCTTGTTTGCATTTATTTAAAAATTAACTAATTGTATAATACAGAAACCAATGTTTGTTAACACATTGGAAAGGTACAGCTGCTTTTCTTTGCATTTTTGGTCACAGATTTTCTTTGTGTGGTGTGTAGATGAATATTATATTACAATTTTTTTCTGGAATGCATAAGCATTTACTAAAAGTGCTAACTATGCAAAAATTTTGCCAGATCAAGCTGCATTTCTGTAAGCTTCCATTAAGTGAACTTGGTAGAAGCCTACTAGTAGGTACTGTATATTCTAGTTACTAAGCAAACACTGGTTACATTACCTGAGGTCTGTGCTGTACTTTGTGGGGAAAGTCAGTTCTGCAAAATGCCAAACTGTAATTAAAACTCCCCTAGTGTTATGGTTTTAGCTTCTAGGTGATGGATTCTGCGAGATTTAGTGTAACATGCTGCAGGGAAAGCAGAGACTCTGAAGTCAAGGTCTATAGTTTCATTTAAACAAGGAAAAAGACTTGTTTTGGTTTCTCCACAGGTCATATTTTATTATTGTAATCACTATAAACTTGGTCAATAAATGCCGTTTGAGAAGTCACAATATGTAACACATCACCTTGCACTATTGCTCAAAATCACTTTTTAAGAGGCAAATACACCCAGAATTTGTAAGTGGCCATAAACTAGAGCTGGGATTTTAAATACCGTATTTTCCGGCATATAAGACGACTGGGCGTATAAGACGACCCCCCAACTTTACCAGTTAAAAAATAAAATCTTCTTAAAAGTCGGGGGTCTTCTTATACACCCTATGTCGTCTTATAGGGCCGGTGAATATGTGCCTTTTGGGGGGGGGGGGAGTGATCCTGATGAGGACGAGGGGGCGTCTCACAGGAAAGTGAGTATCCCCCATTACCTTATCATAGCGCTGCAGCGTGGGGTCTCTGTGCTGGGAGCGGCGGCTGCTGTGCTGTGCTGTGCTGTGGCGGCTCCTCTTCTGCAGTGTGGGGCCTCTGGTGCTGTGGGGCGGTGGCGGCGGCGTATCTTCATACAGTCGGGGCTCCTCCGGCATCTCAAAGACTGGAAGCCCCGCCGGCAACTCCATGGGTACAATGCGGTCAGGTGGCCTCCGGGAAAATGGCCGCTGCTCAGATTCAGATCTCGTCCCGAGATCTCGGGAGACGAGATCTGAATCTGAGCAGTGGCCATTTTCCCGGAGGCAGCTCAATAGGTGCGATGCGGTGGCCCGGCCGCTGGGGGCTGCGCATGCTCAGATTCAGATCTCAACGAGATCTGAATCTAAGCAGCGGCCATTTTCCCGGAGGCCAGCGCATTGTACCGATGGAGTTGCCGGCGGGGCTTCCAGGCTGAGATGCCGGAGGAGCCCCGACTGCATGAAGATACGCCGCCGCCGCCACCGCCCCACAGGCCCCACACTGCAGAAGAGGAGCCGCCACAGCACAGCAGCCGCCGCCGCTCCCAGCACAGAGACCCCACGCTGCAGCGCTATGATAAGGTAATGGGGGATACTCACTTTTCTGTGAGACGCCCCCTCGTCGTCATCAGGATCACTCCCCCCCCCCCACCCACCATATACACCCGGCGTACAAGGCGATTCCCGGCGTACAAGACGACCCCCGACTTTTAAGAAGATTTTCAGGGGTTAAAAAGTCGTCTTGTACGCCGGAAAATACGGTAATTTTCTTCTAGAGCCAGTTTATCGGAATTCATGCCCACATTTGTGTTAAAGGGAAAATAAATAATTTTATATAATTTAATTCCTCAACTTAGTAACAATTCTAAGTACAAAACAAGTCAAATTATCTTGGCAAGTCAGAAAGATTGACTTGTATTCTCCTTTACATTATTACCTACAAAAGGCGCTTCACTAGAAGATAAAGAAGCATTTCTATAAAATGTCTTGTAGAATGTCAGAAGGAGCCGCTATTTTAAGCAGCCTATATGGGCATATAGTTAATAGAAAGCTGAATAAAATTAAACATTGATATTTGTGAGCAGATATCTTATTCCTAAAGAAATCCATGTTTTTCTTAATATGTAAATGAGCTGTTAAGATCTATGGGTCGGACATAGATCTCCGAGACTGTACCTCCAGAATTTATGCTAAATGGAATGGCATGATCCATGTGAGACATGTAGATCAGGAGATCAGACTGTCAGTCATTACATGTCTCGTCCTGGAAGACTCATGCCGATCAGTGCCCAAAAGCTCAAGGGGATTGTCCGGACTTAAACTACAAGTCTGCTGTCGCTTGTGAAACACTACTTTTATCACACTCTTCCTTGATGAGGGCTGCATATTGACTGCATGTTCATTAGTGAAGTCTGGTCAGGAATTTTTGAGATGTAACCTTGGGCTGCACTACAATACCAGACACAACTTCTAGTGTATGGACAGATGTGTCATACTGCATGAAATATAAAATCCTGGAAATACCCTTTAACTCCTCCACCCTTCTTTTTGATCTTTTTTTTCTTCTTTTTTTTTCCTTCCTTGAATAAAGATTTTGCGGTCACCATCACATCAATAAATTAATCCAGAAGGTTGATGCTAATCATATTTTTGTTGGTACTACCTGCCTTTCTGTTTACAGGGGGGTGCTAAATTTGTTGATTAGGTCACTATAGGACCACCAGCTGTGCCATTTGCAGTTGGACTCGGGGCAGCTGGCAAACTGATTTGTAGCCATTTCATAATTTTTCTAAAATGTTTGAAAGTCTCTTAGACTTGGCTGCGGTCATAGACTGGAGTGTTGATTTTCTCTTTGATTTCATGTTTGTAAAGAGGGCACTTAGCCCTTTTTTCTTTTACGTATGACTGATTAACCTAAATTTAATTTTGTATTGAAGACTTTTCTTGGAAAATATGATGCTGATCTTGTTGAAATTCAAAGCTGTGTTTTCTACAATGGCAAATTAAGTGTAACATTAAGGAGCACTGTGAATATTTTTGGCGATTGCTAATTGGGTGTTAAATTTGTGTTGTATAAACTTTATTATACACTGCATCAACTCATTAACTTTGCATTTATCATATATATGTTAAACTACTGTACATATCGTATATACTAGAGTATGAGCTTACCCAAGTATAAGTAGAGGCGCCTAATATTACCACAAAAAATGGGAAAACTTATTGACTTAAGTATAAGCCGGGTATGCATTGTCCCCTATCCTTGTATGCATGGCTATTTAGCCCTATCCTTGTCTGCTTTGCTCCTTAGCCCCATCCTTGTATGAATGGCTCCTTAGCCCCATCCTTGTATGAATGGCTCCTTAGCCCTAGCCTGGTCTGCATGGCTCCTTAGCCCTCGCCTGGTCTGCATGGCCCCCATCAAAAAACATTAAAAAAAATATTACACTTGCCTTCTGCGCTACCTGGTAGCGTCTTGTTCTGGTGCCAGCAGCTGCTGTGTTTGGAAGCTTCGTATGGCTGGGACGCAATGCGCACAGATGCTGGAATACCCACCACTCCCCACGCTGGAGCTGCGTGCAGTGAGTATTCATTGCTATTAAGTAGCGCACAGTGTCAGCCGCCAGGCGGTCAAGTGTGCCCACTACTTTAGTGAAATGAATATTCACCTCTCTCCGCGCCCATGGGATTGGAGAGTGGAATATTCATTCATCTTAAGTAGTGGGCACACATGACCGCCAGGTGCTGCGGCTGACACGACGTGCTATTACAGAGAAATTAATATTCTCTGCCAGCGTAGTGAATATTAAATTCTCTTTTGCAGCAGGCACAGCCTTTAGCCACAGCAGCCGGCTCCTGCCTCCTGTGACCCGCTTCTCCGCTGCTGCCACTCCTCCGTCTTCTGGTTCCTCACTCGAGTATAAGCCGAGGGGGGCGTTTTCAGCACACAAAATGTACTGAAAACTCTGCTTATACTCGAGCACACACAGTATTTACATTTTTTTTTTCAGTAATTTAAGACTAGGTTACGCTATCTTTAAGCTTAACATGGACCTGACCTTTGGGGGGCTCTCATCATCCCAAGAATGAATTTAAGTGGACCCAGGTGGCCATAAGCGACATCTCTGAGATCACTAAATTGGAAGAGTGGCATTCATTTTCAGAGTAGATGAGGTGCCATAGGGCCTTATCCATGTGATACGTCACACCCTATCGATATATAATCACTTAATCAGATGGGAATAACTTTTTACTTATGCTATTAAGATTTCCAACAAGGGACAAAGGTTTAGACCTGTACGGTAAACATTGGCCATGCTATTTAAAGCTCAAACGGTGCTATTCCTTTGTGCTTTGCTGTAGAAGAAACTGGATCATTAGAGCAGTTTCCACATATGTAAAAATCACAGCTGTCAATAGTTTTTTTACACCATATCACACCTGTATTAAGAATTACATGCTGGACGATCTATTTGTCAATTGAACACAATTCTATGAGTCTCACCTCTGCACACCCAGTCTTAAGGTACCTTCACACGAAACGACATCGCTAGCGATCCGTGACGTTGCAGCGTCCTGGCTAGCGATATCGTTTCGTTTGACACGCAGCAGCGATCAGGATCCTGCTGTGATGTCGCTGGTCGCTGAATAAAGTCCAGAACTTTATTTGGTCGTCCGATCGCTGTGTATCGTTGTGTTTGAAAGCAAAAGCAACGATGCCAGCAATGTTTTACACTGGTAACCAGGGTAAACATCGGGTTACCAAGCGCAGGGCCGCGCTTAGTAACCCGATGTTTACCCTGGTTACCAGTGTAAAAGTAAAAAAAACAAACAGTACATGCTCACCTGCGCGTCCCCCAACGTCTGCTTCCTGACACTTACTGAGCGCCGGCCCTAAAGTGAAAGTGAAAGCACAGCGGTGACGTCACCGCTGTGCTGTTAGGGCCGGAGCTCAGTCAGTGTCAGGAAGCAGACGCTGCAGGACGCGCAGGTGAGCATGTACTGTTTGTTTTTTTTACTTTTACGCTGGTAACCAGGGTAAACATCGGGTTACTAAGCGCGGCCCTGCGCTTAGCAACCCGATGTTTACCCTGGTTACCCGGGGACCTCGGCATCGTTGGTCGCTGGAGAGCGGTCTGTGTGACAGCTCTCCAGCGATCAAACAGCGACGCTGCAGCGATCGGAATTGTTGTCGCTATCGCTGCAGCGTCGCTTCGTGTGAAGGTACCTTTAGTTTATCATTTTACAGCAACCATCACTAGGGAACGTATGCAGCAGGCAGATTTCTTTAACAAGCCCTGGATTTATTGGGAGACAGGAGAGCGGGAGAAGAGCCCGCCTCCTGACAGACAGGAGAGCAGGAGAAGAGCCCGCCTCCTGACAGACAGAGCGAGAGAAGAGCCCGCCTCCTGACACACAGGAGAGCGGGAGAAGAGCCCGCCTCCTGACACATAGGAGAGCGGGAGAAGAGCCCGCCTCCTGACACACAGGAGAGCGGGAGAAGAGCCCGCCTCCTGACACACAGGAGAGCGGGAGAAGAGTCCGCCTCCTGACACACAGGAGAGCAGGAGAAGAGCCCGCCTCCTGACAGACAGGAGAGCGGGAGAAGAGTCCGCCTCCTGACACACAGGAGAGCGGGAGAAGAGTCCGCCTCCTGACACACAGGAGAGCGGGAGAAGAGCCCGCCTCCTGACACACAGGAGAGCGGGAGAAGAGTCCGCCTCCTGACACACAGGAGAGCGGGAGAAGAGCCCGCCTCCTGACACACAGGAGAGCGGGAGAAGAGCCCGCCTCCTGACACACAGGAGAGCGGGAGAAGAGTCCGCCTCCTGACACACAGGAGAGCGGGAGAAGAGCCCGCCTCCTGACAGACAGGAGAGCGGGAGAAGAGCCCGCCTCCTGACAGACAGGAGAGCGGGAGAAGAGTCCCAAATACCCTCCCCACTCCCTCTAATTCATCTTAGCAACTCTGCTGCTAGAGATGGATTATACAGAACAGACCCAGTAGAGACAGTTAACTACTTTCTAAATTTACAATTTTGTAGGCTCCTTTTGTTAAAATGACAGTGATTCCTTACGCAGTGGTACTGGATAAATTATTAGTGGAGTTACGTTCTATGCACAGATTTGGGTCCGTTTCAGGAATATGGTGTAGATTCACATGTGCAGAATAAGCAAAAGAAATTCCACAAGTGATAAAAATGAAATCCGATGTGCATAGGTAGCATAATAGGCCAAATTCTGTCAGAAATACATTGGCATGCTGGCAGGTTTTTGGACATGCAAATCCCCTTCCAGGAATCCCAGTTGTTGCTAAGCAAAGATAAGTGCTTCAAACAATTAGTTTTCTGGAAGATAAATTGGTCTTCAGTCCAAAGACTTACTGGTAAAACATCTGGAGAGCAGTGGTGGTGGTGTTCTGTGCTCCGCTCTGATGATAAATACTCTAATTGTTTATACATCAACTTTCCAGATTCAACCGTCCAGATTTGCATCCCTGCTGTTTGGGTCTGATAATATTTTCTTTTTGAAGAGCAGGATTTCTGATTACGGTCAGTCTTTGAGTCCAGAGTGCTAATCTGTCCAGTTACTATTTGCTATATCTGACCTGTTGGTTTGTTGAGCCAAGCACAAGTATAGTCTCATATTTTGATGTAAATGTATGCAAAAGTAATAGCTTCAGAGTAATATTGATGTATATAGCTTTTCAGTTCAGTTGTAACCTTCCCATCCCTTCCTCTTTTCCACTACTGAAAGTGTAGTATTGGGCTACTTTTACACTTACTGTGTTTTTGTGGCCCGTTATTGTGGGCCTTATTGCTGCAATTTTCACGGTCTGCCGCAATAACGGACCGCAAAAAAACTTGCTGATCGCCGTTTTTGGGGTTTCCGATATTATGGCAAAAGTATTGGGAAAAAAATGGCGTTCCGCAAAACCGGAAGTTACCGTGCACCGCAAAATCAAGCTTTTGTTGTTTTTGCAGCCCCATTGATTTTCAATGGGGGCCGTGTCCGTAAGCCGTACTTGACCATACTTGACCATACTTGAAGTCTATGCGGGGGCTTGTAATGGCACTAATAGTGACTTTTTTTTTTTTTTACAAGACCATTTTGCACCAATTTTTGGTGTTTTCTAAATACTGAATTCCATTAAACCAAATTTGATGTTGGAAAAACTTAAAGGGAATCAGTCACCCCATTTTAGGCCTATAAGCTAAGGCCACTGCCATCAGGGGCTTATCTACAGCATTCTATAATGCTGTAGATAAGCCCCCGATGTATCCTGAAAGGTAAGAAAGAGGTTAGATTATACTCACCCAGGGGCGGTCCCTGTGCGGTCCGATCCGATGGGCATCGCGGCTGGGTCCGGCCCCTCCCATCTTCATACGATGAAATCCTCTTCTTTGCCTCCTGCCGCTGCTTCTGCGCAGGCGTCCTTTGTCTGACCTGTTGAGGGCAGATCACAGTACTGCAGTACGCAGGCGCCGGAAAAGGTCAGAGGCCCAGCGCCTGCGCGCTGCAGTACTTTGCTCTGCCCTCAACAGGGCAAATCCGTATGCCTACGCAGGAGCCAGGAGAAAGCAAAGAGGACGTCATCGTATGAAGGTGGGAGGTGCCGGACCGTATTGGGACCACTCCTGGGTGAATATAATCTAACTTATTTTTCTTATCTTTCAGGTTACACCGGGGGATTATCTACAGCATTATAGAATGCTGTAGATAAGCCCCTGATGGTGGTGAACGCAGCTTATAGGCCTAAAATGGGGTGACAGATTCCCTTTAATGTACAAGATATTCTTCATCTAGAGTCTCATTTTTGTGAGGCTTCTGGTGATACAATCAACACATTCTTTTATTTTACAGGCACACTTGTCATTTAAGCAAAAATTGAATGAGTGATTCATGGACACGCTTGTCAACTTGCATCTGTTGGCGCTCTAATGGCAATTAGGAAAATTTAATTTTTTTTTACTTGAACACTATGCGCATAAGTTTATTAGCAAATTATGTTCATTTCTTAACTGTTTTTTTTAATACTTTTTTTTTATACTTCTAGTTATATGATGAATAGGAGGTTGAGCAGGAAAACTGGGTGGTCCTGAATTGAATTTAAGACTATCATCAGTTTACAAGCGGCTCTTTCATAGCTTTAGTTATTACAGGAGTTCTCCAGGAATAGAAAAAAAAGAAATTTAATTATTTAAAGTTAGTTGTTTAATACATTTCTAAACTTTTCAATGACAAATATTTTGGAAGGAAGGAATCGCTACAATTAATATGGCTAGCGTTTTGTTCATCTGACAAACCTAAAAATCTGTCCTTGAGTGTAAAGTTAAATGGGTTGTCTTAACTTCTTAAATAGTTAAAATTGAAAAAATACATTCACAAATAAAATCACTTTTGGCTATGTTCACATAGATTTTATGTTATTTTTTTTTCTGATTTACAGATGTGTTTCAGGGTGTTGCTTCTCGTCAGTGCAAAGCATAAGATCTGATTTGGCTGTATGAGACTGGGGTTTAGGGCTCCTTTCCACTTGCGAGATAAGCGTCCGTGTCTCGCATGTGAAAACCAGGCTCTGGCGCCGGCACTTGGCAGTGGAGCGTGCAGCTCCATGTGTTGCTATGCAGCCGCACGCTCCGCTCTGGAGTGCCAGCGCCACAGCTTGGTTTTCACATGCGAGACACGGACGTTTATCTCGCAAATGGAAAAGAGCCCTTAAAGGGTAACATTTCTCCTTACGCAGAGTGACATGCTAGTGTAAGGAGGCTTATAGGCCATGCAAAACTTTTCTGGGAAATCAAATTCTGTTCGGAGAGGAAGAGGACTTTTAGGGTATGTGCACACATTGCGGATTTGCCTGTGGATCCGCAGCAGTTTTCCATCCGCTTTACAGTACCATGTAAACCTATGGAAAACGAAATCCGCAGTGCACATAGGATTGCCACTTCCAGTAGGTGGCACTAAAGTTCGATTCCTTCCTTAAGAGACAATTTGCATATTTAATTACCCAGAGGAGCATTGCGTGCCCTCTAAGTTTCCTTACCCTGGCTTGTCAGGCAGTTTACTCTCCATAAGGAGAAATGTTGCTCCTTAGACCCCTATTTGTATTCAACATTGCAAAAAATTGTAAAATGGAATCGCGATTCACCTGCCGCTATTAACTAGTTGAATGCCGCTGTCAAATGCTGACAGCGGCATTTAACTACCGCTTCCAGCCAATGAGCACATCGCTGACCACCGTCACGTGATCAGGGGTCAGTGATGTGTCGGCATAACAACCAGAGGTCTCCTTGAGACCTCTATGGTTGTTGATGCTGGATTGCTATGAGCGCCACCCTGTGGTCGGCACTCATAGCAATGCAGGAATTCAGCTACATAGAAGCGATCTGAGCTTCGCTCCTATGTAGCTGAGCCGATCGAGTTGTGCCAGCTTCTACCCTCCCATGGAGGCTATTGAAGCATGGCAAAAGTTTAAAAAGAAAAAAAAAAAAAAGTTTTAAAAAATATGAAAAAGAAAAAACATAACTTTAAATCACCCCCCCTTCGCCCCATATAAAATATAAAAAAAATACACATATTTGGTATCGCCGCTTTCAGAATCTCCCTATCTATCAATAAAAAAAATTACCTGATCGCTAAACGGCAAAGCGAGAAAAAAAAAAATTAAAAAGCCAAAATTACGTGTTTCTGGTCGCCGCGACATTGCATTGAAATGCAATAACGGGCGATCAAAAGAACGTATCTGCGCCACAATGGTATAATTAAAAATGTCAGCTTGGCGTGCAAAAAATAAGCCCTCACCTGACCCCAAATCACGAAAAATAAAGACGCTACCGTTATCGGAAAATGGTGCAATTTTTTTTTTTTTTTTTTTTTTTTTAAAGCAAAGTTTGGTATTTATTTTCACCACTTAGATAAAAAAAGAACCTAGATATGGTTTGTGTCTATGAACTCGTAATGACCTGGTGAATCATAATGGCAGCGCAGGTCAGTTTTAGCATTTAGTTAACCTAGTAAAAAAGCCAAACAAAAAAAGTGTGGGATTGCACTTTTTTTTTGCAATTTCACCGCACTTGGAATTTTTTTTCTTCCTGTTTTCTGGTACATGTCATGCTAAAACCAATGATGTCGTTCAAAAGTACAGCTCGTCCCGCAAAAAATGAGCCCTCATATGGCCATATTGATGGAAAAATAAGTCATGGCTCCGAGGAGGGGAGCGAAAAACGAAAATACCCCATGTCATGAAGGGGTTAATGAATTACACTGAAAATGTCTAAGGCCAGTCTCACACGTCCGGAGAAAACGGTACCGGAGTTGTCCGTGTGCTAACGTGGCACATCAGTGTGGCACACGTGCGGCAGCCGTGTGCCGCCTGAGGACCACACGGACCGTGCAGGAGAGACTGCGCTACAGTAAGTGCTGTCCCCCCTGCGTGTGGTGCTGAAGGCGGCATTCCTCTCTTCTCCCCTGCAGGAGAGAAGAGATGAAAACCCAATTTTTTTTGTGTTAAAGGGAACCTGTCACCACGTTTTTGGAAGATGGGATAAAAATAGCGTTAAATAGGGGCAGAGGTGGGCGTTACATTAGTGTGTGTGTTATGCGTTTATTACCCACCTAAGTTGCCGAAATAACTTTGCAAAGTCTCCGTTTTCGCCTGTCAATCAGGCTGGTCAGGTCGCATGGGCGTTGTCTTCCCCCAGATTTGGCGTAGTTTTCCGTTGGTGGCGTAGTGGTGTGCGCATGCCCAAAGTCCGGAATCCTCTTCCAGGGGATTTAAAATAGCGTGGTGTTCGTTATTGCATTGGTGATCGGTGGGCGCGGCCATCTTCCTTTGGCCGCGCGTGCGCAGAAGCGGCGCTCTGCTGGCCGCGGCTTCAGGAAAATGGCCGCCGCGATATCCATCTGCGCACGCGCGGCATCCCGCGGCCATTTTCCTGAAGCCGCGGCCAGCAGAGCGCCGCTTCTGCGCACGCGCGGCCAAAGGAAGATGGCCGCGCCCACCGATCACCAATGCAATAACGAACACCGCGCTATTTTAAATCCCCTGGAAGAGGATTCCGGACTTTGGGCATGCGCACACCACTACGCCACCAACGGAAAACTACGCCAAATCTGGGTGAAGACACCACGCCCATGTGACCTGACCAGCCTGATTGACAGGCGAAAACGGAGACTTTGCAAAGTTATTTCGGCAACTTAGGTGGGTAATAAACGCATAACACACACACTAATGTAATGCCCACCTCTGCCCCTATTTAACGCTATTTTTATCCCATCTTCCAAAAACGTGGTGACAGGTTCCCTTTAAATAAAGTTTGGGGGTCACCTCCCACCCCCGTGCGCCCGCCCTCTTGCAGAGAAATACTCACCCAGCTCCCGCGATGCCTCTTCCAGCGCCGGCAGCTTGTCCTGTGTGAGCGGTCACGTGGTACCGCTCCTTGCAGTGATGAATATGCGGCTCCACCCCTATGGGAGAAATGCTGCCTTGTTTCTCCCATTTCCTTATCTCCATATTCTTTCTTGTCATATATATATGTAACTTTGAAAATGTGATTTTGCTAATGTTCTCTTGTCTCTATGTATCCCCTTTTTTGCTGTATGGCCAACTTTAAAAAAAAATAAAAAATTTGGGGTTTCTCACTTAGCATTAGTATTTGTTCTTAAGCTTTGGCTTGGCTGAGTTTTCTGCTTTGAACTAAAATGACTTTATGCTGAACTCTGTGGACTCTATGATGTTACTGTTTTTGAAGGCAGTTAGTTGGGTTTTTAATTCACATTTTATGGCCTCTAGTAAATGTATACGCTCCTGACTTATACACTATGTTCCAAATTATTATGCAAATGACATTTTTCTCGGATTTTCCTAAATGGTCGGTGCAAATGACAGTCAGTCTAATAAAAGTCATCACCCGTTAGAGTATACATCGAATTTTATTGAAGAAACCTCCCAATGATAACCGTATAATCTCCAAAATGAATAAAAACTCAAAATGCACTGTTCCACATTATTAGGCACAGTAGTATTTCTAAACATTTGATATGTTTTAAAGAACTGAAAATGCTCATTTGTGGAATTTGCAGCATTAGGAGGTCACATTCACTGAACAAAAAAGCTATTTAACTCCAAAACATCCTAACAGGCCAAGTTACATGTTAACATAGGAGCCCTTCATTGATATCACCTTCACAATTCTTGCATCCATTGAACTTGTGAGTTTTTGGAGAGTTTCTGCTTGTATTTCTTTGCGTGAAGTCAGAATAACCTCCCAGAGCTGCTGTTTTGGTGTGAACGGCCTCCCACCCTCATAAATCTTTTGCTTGATGATACTCCAAAGGTTCTCTATAGGGTTGTGGTCAGGGGAATATGGTGGCCACATCATGAGTTTATCCCCTTTTATGCCCATAGCAGCCAATTACTCAGAGGTATTCATTGTCATGCATGAAGATGATTTTGTTCCTGAAGGCACGTTTCTGCTTTTTAGACCATGGAAGAAAGTTGTCAGTCAGAAACTCTATTTACTTTGCTGAGGTCATTTTCACACCTTCAGGAACCTTAAAGGGCCCTACCAGCTGGTTCCCCATGATTCCAGCCCAAAACATGACTCCTCCACCTCCTTGCTGACGTCGCAGCCTTGTTGGGACATGGTGGCCATGCACCAACCATCCACTACTCCATCCATCTGGACCATCCAGGGTTGCTCAACACTCATCAGTAAACAAGACTGTTTGAATATTTAGTCTTCAGGTATGTTTGGGCCCACTGCAACCGTTTCTGCTTATGAACACTGTTTAGGGGTGGCCGAATAGTAGGTTTATGCACCACAGCAAGCCTTTGAAGGATCCTACACCTTGAGGTTCAAGGGACTCCAGAGGCATCAGCGGCTTCAAATATCTGTTTGCTGGTTTGTAATGGTATTTTGGCAGCTGCTCTCCAATGAATTTGTCTGGCAGAAAACTTCCTCATTATGCCTTTATTTGCATTAACTCTGTCTGTGCTCTGCTTCAGTCACAAATCTCATCAGAGTATGATGATCACTCTTAAGTTTTCATTAAATATCTAATTTTTTCATACATTGTCCAAGGCATTGCACTATTTAACTCTTTTCAGCAGCAGAGAGATCCTTTTTATTTCCCATACTGCTTGAAACCTGTGACCTGCATAATAATGTGGAACATCATTTTTGAGTAGTTTTCCTTTAATTAGAATCACCTGGAAAACTAATTATCACGTGTGTAAGATTGATTTCAGTGATTCATTGAGCCCTGAGACACAATACCATCCACGAGTTTATTTGAAAAACAAAACAATTAAATCAGTGACAAATGCCTGGAAGTGACTTGTCGCCCACAGACTTAATAGCATCCATTTGACATTATAGCCTATAGGTGGATACCATTGTTGAGCCTCTAGCGGCTCTGTCACTTATAGGCTATAATGACATCTATTTGTCATGAAAAGCTATTGAAAAGCCTATTGTGTTAGTTAAGCAGTGTACACACTGTCATCCATCACCCAAAGATTTTCACTTGTTAAACTGTATGTTTGACGTATCTTATTTTTTTCTTTACTGCTGGACCACACAGGATGGGAGAGCACTTTCTAATAACCTTTCCTGTGTAATTAGCTGTAATTTGCTGACCTTTTCATGCCATAGTGGTCAAAATAACTCTTCACCGATTTTGCAGTGGAGCTTGAGGACACATTTGGGCACAATTAATTACGACTGGTGTTGTATACGCCAGTCATAATAAAGACAAAGTGGGGTAAAATGCCTTGATTTTATTAAGAGGCTCACACCACTTAATGAACCTGGTTTATCTCCTCTATGGCATGCACCTCACCAGAAATGTTACTCCAGTCAACTAGAGTAACATTTTTGGCGTAAGCTACACCACTAGTGTTGCATAGCAACTTATGATGAATTTGGTGGGTGGGCACCACCACGCATCCTCCCACCCATTCTCCACCTACTGTGGTTGAAAAGTCACAATTTTTGGGCAATACAAAGTGTTTTACGAGAAGGAATATAAACCAGCTCACCCGTGATGCATAAGCTGAATTTCGGGAGCACGGATCCTCTGTGTCCAGGCGTGTAGAATCCAAAAGAAGAAAATGTCTAGCTTCACCGAATCAGGAAAAAAGTTTTCTTTATTCAAAAACTTAAATATGGAGGATACAAACTTCAGCACAAACCATATGGGTATGAATTTCAACGCGTTTCTGGAGCCTAAGCTCCCTTAATCATGACAGCTGGACATTTTATTCTTTTAAAGTGTTTTACACCAGAAAACTTTGGGATAAACACCTTGATGATTGGGGCCTTAGTATGTAAAATTTTGGAGCTTTCTGAGCATACATATATAAAAGTGGTGTCAATCCAGCCTCCCTTAGGGGGCAAGTGTTTTTTCTTCTTTGAAGATTTAACCTATGAGTCTCATTTGGGTCTTAGGCTATTTTCACAGTAGCGTTGTTTGCTGTCCGACACAATGCGTCGTTTTGGAGAAAAAATGCATCCTGCAAAGTTGCCCGCAGGATGCCATTTTTTCTCCATAGACTTTCATTTCATCGTGCGACGGATGCGTCGTGTTTTGGCGGACTGTAGGCACACAAAAAACGTTCCATGTAACTTTTTTTGTGCGTCGAGTCCGCCATTTTCGACCGCAAGTCCCCGGAACTCACAATGGGCAGCGGATGCGTTGTAAAACTGCATCCGCTGACCCCGTTGTGCTAAATTAACACACTGTCCGTCGGTACGTCGGGCCGACTGTTTGCGACGGCCCGTACCGACGGACTAGTGTGAAAGTAGCCTTAAGCTCGCAGCATTTTTTTCACAGCATTGATTCAATTTGTGCAGTTTCTTGGATACTTATCTTTTGTATTCATAAAGTTTTCTGATTGCATTTCACTCTAAAGAAATTTGTTAATATGGAACCGGGACCGATTTCTAAATGTCCCATCTTGGAGATGGTGTGTACTTGCCCCCCCCCTCTCTAAAACCATATGGTCACAAAAACTAAGAAATTTTAAAAATCTATCACAAACCTCTGAAACGAACAGACAATATTATGAAATTGTGAAACTGGCTGATAATAATGTTGGTTAACATATTATGCATCAATCGTATTGTGCAATGGGCCATTATTTATCAACCATTCCTGTATGAAGTTTTTATCAACTTGCAGGTTTTTTCCCCCCCCCTTTTATCCATTGAAATAACTTGGCATTTCTACACCTAATTGAAAGATGCTGAGATGTCTCAGGTTTATCAGTAGTTCTTCTGAGTTCCTGGCTATGTGCTCATTACCAGCTTACTACACCCTCTAAATTTCTCAGACTTGTAGCTTCCAAGAAGCTGACTATTTTGACTTTTTTTTTTTTTTAATTGTGCTATGCAGCATGGCTATTGTGTTATTTACCAACCTTATTTCATCGAGAGGCAGCAGATCTCTTTTGGCTATATTTAAAAATGTATTTTTACAGTATCAGCATACATATTAGCGCTCTTGTGGTTTCCGAAAGAAAGGCCCCTAACAAACTCTCGTTCGGTGCACCAAAAGTCCAGAGCAAGGATCAGGGATCGGGGCCCTCCCTTCTCCAATGTTTAGAGGGAGTCTGGTTTGCTTCCAGCCACAACCCGTCTGCCAGTAACCGAACGGTCTGTCTGGCCACCTCGAAGGGGAGTTCAGGGTTAGCTACACGCTTATTACCAGAACTGCTGGATGAACATCCCATGATGACACTGCTACCTAACAAGACGAAAAATGTCCATATTGAACACATAGTAAAGAAATTATCATGTTCACCTGAATATGGCTTAAATGTCCAGGTGGAATTTTAACAAATCCTTGTATTGCTTAAGTTTGTGCAACTTAGAGGTTGTCCACTACTATTCAGTTCAATAGGAGGCGGATGTCAGTAACAATCCCGTTCACTACAAGTAGACCACCAACCTCCAAGCAAGCTTCCTGTCGGTTGTCCACCGCTGCTGACACCAGTAACAGCTGATCGGCAGGGGTGCAGAGTGCCAAACCCCGACCGACCAGACAATAATGCCCTATCCTAAGGTTAGGGCATATATATAAAAGTAGTGGACATACTGTTTAATATTAGTGTAGTACAGGGGTGGGGAATCTTTTTTTTTTTTTTTTTTTCCTGCTAAGGGCCATTTGGATATTTATACCATCCTTTGGGGGCCGTACAAACTCCGCTCACAAAGTACATCCTGACTCTCACACTGGTTTCAGGACGTAATCTTTCATTGCATGTCCTTCAATGTTCAGTAGTAAACACTGCATGTGTGTGCTCAAAGAGCAAGAAGAAATTAATGAGCTTGTGGCAATCAAAATACAGCTCCCTGCCCAAGAATGCGAATGCGGTACCTGAGAATCTGCCCAGGGGCCTGATAAAAGGTCGTTGTGGGCCGTAAATGGCCCTGGGGCCTGACGTTCCCCACCCCTGGTGTAGTACTTGGAAAAGAGCAATCACTCATTGGGTCACCACTTCTAGGATACGTTTGCACCTAGAGCAAACAATGGCTTCCATCAATAGTCTGGGTGTGCCTACTGGTAGTTTCTTGAGGCCAAGCCAATGACAAGGCCAGATGCTACCTGTGGTGGTCTTCAAGAAGCCCATAATCTACAGACCTCTGAGGATTCTTGCCCCTTATTACAGAGCAGGGATGCTGTAAGACAGCTTTGGTGCAGTTATGGCTTGGGGACCGTTTCCGAGTAGATAAACGGTGTTTATAGTCTCTTTTGGCAATGCACTATGAGAAATAAGTATGCAAATGTCTGCCTGAAGGAAAGAAAAAAATATTTCTGGATGAATGCCTTCTCGGTTATGGTGAGGAGAAACAAGTTAAGTAAGGTAAACTGATAATTTTTCTCCCAGGACCCTCTGGTTGCTTAGCTTCAAATTTGTCAGCTCAGTAAATTCTGAGCAGGTAAAACCTGTACGAACCTCTCCCTCTCTTTGGCAAATTGTTTTGAGTGACCATACCTATTGGTTTAAGGTTGACCAGCATGTCCGATTTACAGTTATATGAAAAAGTTTGGGCACCCCTATTAATCTTAAGCTTAATGTTTTATAAAAATTGTTTTTTTTTGCAACAGCTATTTCAGTTTCATATATCTAATAACTGTTGGACACAGTAATGTTTCTGCCTTGAAAATAGGTTTATTGTACTAACAGAAAATGTGCAATCTGCATTCAAACAAAAATTGACAGGTGCATAAGTATGGGCACCTCACCAGAAAAGTGACATTAATATTTAGTAGATCCTCCTTTTGCAAAAATAACAGCCTCTAGTCGCTTCCTGTAGCTTTTAATTAGATCCTGGATGAAGGTATTTTTGACCATTCCTCTTTACAAAACAATTCCAGTTCAGTTAAGTTTGATGGTCGCCGAGCATGGACAGCCCTCTTCAAATGATCCCACAGATGTTCAATGATATTCAGGTCTGGGGACTGGGATGGCCATTCCAGAACAGTGTAATTGTTCCTCTGCATGAATGCCTGAGTAGATTTGGAGCGGTGTTTTGGATCATTGTCTTGCTGAAAGATCCATCCCCTGCGTAACTTCAACTTTGTCATTGATTCATGAACATTATTGTCAAGAATCTGCTGATACTGAGAGGAATCCATGCGTCCCTCAACTTTACAACCCTCAACAAGATTCCCGGTGCTGGTATTGGCCACACAGCCCCAAAGCATGATGGAACCTCCACCAAATTTTACTGTGGGTAGCAAGTGTTTTTCTTGGCATGCTGTTTTTTTTTTGTTTTTTTTTTTGCCGCCATGCATAACGCCTTTTTGTATGACCAAAAAACTCAATCTTGGTTTCATCAGTCCACAGGACCTTCTTCCAAAAAGAAATTGGCTTCTCCAAATGTGCTTTTGCATACCTCAGCCGACTGTTTGTGGCGTGCTTGCAGAAACTGCTTCTTTCGCATCACTCTCCCATACAGCTTCTCCTTGTGCAAAGTGCATTGTATAGTTGACCGATGCACAGTGACACCATCTGCAGCAAGTTGATGCTGCAGCTCTCTGGAGGTGGTCTGAGGATTGTCCTTGATTGATCTCACCATTCTTCTCTGCCTTTCTGATGTTTTTCTTGGCCTGACACTTCTGGCCTTAACAAGAACTGTACCTGTGTTCTTCCATTTCCTTACTATGTTCCTCACAGTGGAAATTGACAGGTTAAATCTCTGAGACAGCTTTTTGTATCCTTCCCCTGAACAACTATGTTGAATAATCTTTGTTTTCAGATCATTTGACAGTTGTTTTGAGGAGCCCATGATGCCACTCTTCAGAGGAGGTTCAAACAGGAGAACAACTTGCAAGTGGCCACTTTAAGTAGCTTTTCTCATGATTGCATACACCTGGCTATGAAGTTCAAAGCTCAATGAGGTTACAAAACCAAAAAAAGTGCTTTAGTAAGTCAGTAAAAAGTAGGTAGGAGTATTTAAAACAAGAAAATAAGGGTGCCCATACTTGTGCCCATACTTATGCACCTGTCAAATTTTGTTTGAATGCAGATTGCACAGTTTGTTAGTACAATAAACCTCATTTTCAAGGCAGAAACATTACTGTGTCCAACAGTTATTAGATATATGAAACTGAAATAGCTGTTGCAAAAGAAACAATTTTTATAAAACATTAAGCTTAAGATTAATAGGGGTGCCCAAACTTTTTCATATAACTGTATATCTTTTTGTACATTGGTTTTCTATATGAAAGAAAAATACCGTTTTGCACAGTATTGTATACTATGTCAGACATGATTCAGGCATCTGCTATGGCAAAATATTTTTGCCTAAAATTTTAAACCAATAATTGGTAGAAATTCTTTACTTAACCCCTTTCTGCCAGCTGACGGAATAGTACGTCAGCTGGCAGATCCCCTGCTTTGAGGTGGGCTCCGGCGGTGAGCCCACCTCAAAGCCGCGACATGTCAGCTGTTTTGTACAGCTGACATGTGCGCGCAATGAGCGCGAGCGGAATCGCGATCCGCCCGCGCCCATTAACTAGTTAAATGCCGTGGCATTTAACTAGCGCTCCCGGCCACGCGGCTGGAGGTGCTCGCACCGCTAACCCCGTCACATGATCGGGGGTCATCGGTGCATTGCCATAACAACCAAAGGTCTCCTTGAGACCTCTATGGTTGTTAATGGCCGATTGCTTTGAGCGCCACCCAGTGGTCGGCGTTCAAAGTACACCTGCATTTTTGCTACATAGAGGTGATCTGTACTTCACCTCTATGTAGCAGAGGCGATCGAGTTGTTCATGCTTCTAGCCTCCTATGGAGGCTATTGAAGCATGCCAAAATAAAAAAAAAAAAGTATTTAAAAATATAGAAAAAATATGTATATAAAAGTTCAAAATCACCCCCCTTTCGCCCCAATCAAAATAAAACAATAAAAAAAATCAAACATACACATATTTGGTTTCGCCGCGTTCAGAATTGCCCGATCTATCAATAAAAACAAAGGGTTAACCTGACCGCTAAATGGCATAGCGAGAAAAAAAATCAAAACGCCAAAATTACGTTTTTTTTTTTTGTCGCCGCGACATTGCATTAAAATGCAATAACGGGCGATCAAAAGAACGTATCTACACCAAAATGGTATCATTAAAAACACTAGCTTGGCACGCAAAAAATAAGCCCTCACCTGACCCCCAGATCACGAAAATTGGAGACACTACGGGTATCGGAAAATCTCGCAATTTTTTTTTTTTTTAGCAAAATTTGGAATTTTTTTTCACCACTTAGATAAAAAATAACCTAGTCATGTTAGGTGTCTATGAACTTGTAATGACCTGGAGAATCATAATGGCAGGTTAGTTTTAGCATTTGGTGAACCTAGCAAAAAAGCCATACAAAAAACAAGTGTGAGATTGCACTTTTTTTGCAATTTCATCACACTTGGAATTTTTTTCCCGTTTTCTGTTACAGGGCATGGTAAAACCAATGTTATCGTTCAAAAGTACATCTCGTCCCGCAAAAAATAAGCCCTCACATGGTCATATTGACGGAAAAATAAAAAAGTTATGGCTCTGGGAAGGAGGGGAACAAAAAACGAAAACTAAAAAACAGAAAAAGCTCCGGGGGGTGAAGGGGTTAAAGGGAGTTTATCAGCACAGAATGACTGACTGTTTAAACACAGTCCCGCAACTCTGTGCATCATGCCAAGGACGATCAATTAAATACACCTTCCCACCCACTTATTTTCCCTGTCTCCACACCCCCCTCTAATTAACTGCTCTGGCTTCATAGAGCCAGAGAAGGACGGAGATGGATGGGAAGGTGTATGTAAATGGTCTCCGCCATGAAGCAGCAAGTGCCGGGACATGGTTTGAAGTATTTTTGTGTTGAGAATCCCTTTAACATGTAGCCTGCAATATTGCTGGACATTGGTTCATAACTATTTGGGGTGTATATATTTTAAATCTTAAAAATCTCACCAATCTTAAACGAACTTTTCAGCAGTGTTTGACCACTTATGGCGTTCAGTTGCAGGTCTACCATTTATAAATGCTGATCTAGTTGTTGTGAGGTCCTGATAATGGTGAAATGACTCCCATCAGGATCATGGTATCTGAGTGAGGACTGGGAGGTCGAGGAGTATTACAGCTGTGTTTATCGTACAGCCATTGACCATGTCAGAAATGGCTCCTAAAGGCTCATCCTTCTTTTTGGATGTAGGTTCATAATTCTGTATCGTAACACACAATTCACTGCATGTCAAGATATAACTGAATTGTTCTGAACCTCTGACATCGTGGATATTTATGCAGAAGCGAAGGTCAGCCTTTTCTGATCAAGGCTCTTTGTCTGATCGGATGTTTCATTAAATCTGTATCTTGACCAGACTGTGAACTCAAGATGTGGTGAGAATCCTGCTTGAAACCAAAGGGGAACTATTAAATTACTTACGATGTATTCACTTTCTGTCTGCAGATTATGGAAGAAACAAATACACAGATCGCTTGGCCGTCAAAACTGAAGATAGGAGCAAAGTCAAAGAAAGGTGAGGTTTGTTTTTGTAGCCCTTTATTTTTTATTTTTTTTACATTTTAGGAATGAAATGGGACCCACCACCATGACCTAAATTCATACGTAATCTTTTCCAACTGTATCTTCGACATGCTTGAAAACTCGTCTGTTTTCCACTTTTATTCCATTTTTATTCTGTATTGCACAAAATGATGTTCGTTAAAAAAAAAAAAATTAAATTTAAGAACTAAAATACATGACTAGTGAAGAGGACTAGAGTGTTTTTTCATGCTGTATTTTTGAGCCATCACCAGAGTGGATTTGGTTAGAAATGGGAAATGCAAAATACAGATAGTATATTTAAAATTGCAAAGTGTTAGTCTGGGTGCCCACGATCTGGAACTAGCAGTGCTTTGGATGCAGCGTATGTTTGCGGCGTCCAAAGCGCTGCCTTCTATTGAACGCATGTGAATCCGCATGTGTACACTGAACCGTACGGATTCACCACATCCAATACATTTCTATTGATGCCATTTCTCCTGCAGAGGAGACTCCACAAGAGAAATTGTCATGCTGCAGTCTGGAAAGACTGGCTGCATGTAAGTCTCCACGGGTGATCCGCGAGCGTCTGTGGACGTAAAGAGGACATGAGATTTCTTGAAATCCCAACCGCTATGCTATAACAGCTGGCCACTGCGGGTTTGATGTTTCAGAAGTATGCAGCGTCCAACCCGCTCAACTCCGTATCATGGGCACGTATCCTATGTCAAACGTTGCATTTTTGCTGCTTTTTTTTCCACAGGCAAAACCTGCTAGCAGTAAAAAAGGTTTTACTGAGTTTTTTGCTGTGTATTTTTGTCGCGTTTTTATTGTCTGATAGTTTAATCCCCCCCAAAAAAAAAATAAAATAAAAATATCATGATGCAGCCTTTCTTAAGGTTTTTGCAGCAAAACCTGATACCTGCGTTTGAAACGCTGAAAGAAGTGACATGCTGCCGTTTTAAAAGCTCAGCATTATTCCACTTCGGTCATGAAAAAGTGTGCATGAGACTTCTGAAATCTCATAGCTATTGCTGGTACTGTACAACACACAATTTTCATAAAAAGGTAGCAAAAACGCAACGTGGAAATGTAGCCTTAAGGTTTTTCAAGCAGAAGACACTTTAGGAAAAGTTGTTTTTTTGTTTTTTTTTGTTTCCTTCATGTAATAAGAAACTACTGTACAACACTATTTCAAGAAGAGTTCTGATTTTAGCAAATAAAGGGTATTCTTTGTAAAATGAACAATTCTGCAGTTTTCAAAATATAATTGAATAATTTTTGCTATCACTTTTAAAATCTGTCTGCGGTAATTCAGTAGGGACATGATTGTTAACTTCCAGAGGTTGTGTGATCACACGGGTGCACTGCTCGTTACAACGCTGCTGATATCTGCACTGTAACGAGTCGTGCACTTGTATCTGTCTCATCAGCGGGAAGATTATCTTGTGGAACGTGAAGGCTCCCTGTGGATGACCACTTAATCGATTTGAGGTGATATTTTACAACTGGAAAGGGAACATCTGGAAGAAGGGAGGAAAAGTGCATTTTCGCAACATCATAATTGTGGTGTTTTTTTTGTTATTTTGTTACAATTGATTCTGCTTTATTATTCCAACTAAGAAATCTTTATATTGTGATCTATCAAAGCCTTTCTGCATTGGAAATGCCAAAATGAAATTTGCAGTGGTAACTACCACTATGGATGTCGTGGAAATCGTGCATTACAAAAAGTGAGATTTGCAGTAACATAGGAACATACATTAAATAACTTGCTGTGTATTTTATGTATCATATTCTTATTGTAATATACAGCCATTTTTTGGATGGAAACTCAAAATTGAAAATTCTTGGAATGTGGAAATGGAACCCTAGGGTCTATTCTCAGTGCATACATTGCTGTTTATTAGTGCTATTGCAGCATGGAAGTACGGCATTTGCCATTCTGCATTTTTGTCAGTATTTTTGGAGCACCATTCCTTTAGCAAACTTCTGTGCCAACTTTTCATACATCTCCGAATCTGAGTAAATTAACTAGGCTATTAGATGTCTGAATGGTTAAGAGCCTCTGCTGATGTTTTCAGACAAGTGGGTAAGTTTAGGTGACAGTCAATTTTTGCAATAGAGAGAGGTTAATATCTATCTCTATCTTTATTCTCTTGTGCTGAATCTTGATAGGAAGTTTAGGTACTCTTTATTCCCTTTATACCCTAGTTTAGAAGAATAGTTCCTTCACATGGAGAATGTTGTGTTAAGTAAAGGTTTACATTCTCCCACCAGTAAAATTTTGTACAAAATCTAAATCTTAAGTTCCCATTGTTCCCTGCAAAGTTGTTACATTTTAACTGCTTATTTAACATGATAAAATGATTTAATGGGGTGGTCCTGAGCTAAAAATTTAGCTTAATCCTAAATGCCAATCAATTTAATGTTCCAATCTAACCGCTTTTCTAATATTCTTTAATTTAATTTAAAAAGCCCCAACCATTGTTTTATTTTTTATTTTTTTAATTACTTCCTCTTTGACTCTTCATTTGAAAATCTCAGTACATGCTGGGATATTCAAACAAGTCCTAATCAGAGGGCAGAGACTGTAGTCACTGACATGGTCTTTAACTTCTCCCTGATATGAGATTTTCTGGGACCTCCTATTCAGGGCATGGGCTAGTCCCTGCTCCACGGAGTCAGTTATTAATTCTAACGTATGCGAGGTAGATTCTTCTCACTGTGAAATTTGCACAGTGACTCTTCACTCACTGGCTGGATTTGATCAGATTTAATGAGCCGGCAGGAGAGTGCACTGTCACTGAACGTTGTAGGAATAGCAGGTATGCAGAGATCAGTGTTGGTCTCATCTTTTACAGCATACTGGGTATATTTCCTCTAAGAATAATTTACAGTGCCTGCTATTGCTGGCTCCTTCTGTTCAGAGCCAGCGAACAAACGCATGTTCACTGTACTGAACATATGTTGATATTGACAACCAACGCATGCCCATTGGAACTAGCCCAGCCCCTGAAACTGAGGTCACTGATGCTTTTGTTCTTGGAGTGGGCACAAGCTTCGGCAGTGACCCCAGGCTCTGCTCCCTGATGATGACTCATTTGACTATCCCAGTATGCACTGGGATTCTGAAACAAAGCCTCATTAAAGAGGAAGTAGGAAAAGAAAAAAAAAAAAGTAAAGCCATTGGTGGTGTAGTGAAGGAAACGGTAGGGACTTTACTTAGAAAAAAAGGTTATTAGAAAAGAATTTAGATTGACATTTAATAAAGATTTAGCAGTAAAATATACTTTAGTTCCAGACCGCCCCTTTAAGTAGTGCTTGTATACAGATATTTTATGAAGTAATATGTTGGCTTTTTTATTATGTGTTCTGGAAATGAGTGATTTTAACATTTCTTGCGTTCCTTAACACAAACACAAATTTTTAATGAGGTGAGAGTTTATTATTTTATAGCGATTTAAAATCTGATCATTGACTAGGGACAATAAGGGCATTTTGGACACAAGGAAAATTGTTAAACACTTGTTTATATGGTTAAATGTACTAAGTAAAAGTCTCAATATTGTTCCCATTTAGACTTTTTGTTGAAGTTAATTTTCCGCTACTACTCTAGATGCACCTTAATATTTTAACACAATACATGCAGAGGAAAAAAGCCCTCATAATCGCTTTACAGGATAGTCTCTGCTTGCCAGCTCTGCTCAAAATAACGGTTTCTGCAGACACCTCGTAACGTGTGCACCGATCCTCCAGAGGCTTACTTCAGTTGTGTGCAGATGCATTTTGGGCTTCACTCTAACCTTAAAGGGAACCTGTCACCCCCCTCAGGCGTTTGTAACTAAAAGAGCCACCTTGTGCAGCACAAATGCTGCATTCTGACAAGGTGGCTCTTTTAGTTATGATGCCTGCACACGCTGAAATAATCACTTATAAAATGTGCCCCCTCTTACCCTGTAATCACCAGGGAGGCAGGTCTTTGCTAATCAGACGCAGCACAGCCGTCACTCCGGGCCTGTGCGCGCCTGGTTCCGCCTCCTCAGCGCTGTTTTCAAATGAGCCTGCGCCTGCGTTCTTTTCTCCTGCCTTGGGCATGTGCAGTGAGCGCTGCCCGTCCTCTGTCCTCATATGCAGTCTAGCTGACTGCGCCTGTGCGGCTGCCCTGCCAGGCATCCCGCCCCGCAGTGTCTTCTGACTTATTCTCACTGCGGGGCTGGGATTTCTGGGCTTGCACAGTGCATATCTAAGCCTCTCATCTCCTTCCGCCTTCTTCAGACTGTGCAGAGTCAGCTGATCCCTAACCCCGGTCAATCATCTCCCCAATAAGAGGAGAGTGATGTGCTCTTCTCATTCAGTCTGAGTCTTGTGCCCAGATGAAGGGCGGGCTGGATGTAACAGACGTAGCGTACCAATATGTGCTCATAGGAGAAGTGCGGATAATGTATATTAGGAAAACAATGATTGTGAGGAGTTAGAACATATGAAAATGGATCAAATAGTCAGAATTCATTGTAAATTTTATTTAATTCTTTTTTTTTTTTTTTAACTGGAGCTTAAACTCCTTTGTTTAATAGGTCATTTAAATCAAGAAAAGTCATGTGGTTCTCCAGGTCTATGTATGTTAAAACTTTATTTGCAATCTGTTGCAATTTTTCCATAAGTTGGGAGCTCAGATCATGATGTACTCATTTTTGGGCTTTCATCAATCACAAGTTCAGGAAACCTCAGTCCCCACTCTGGTTTCACAGCACATGAACACTTCAGTTTGTTGTAGGATAGTGATCGATCATCTGTGCGTGCAGCCGCTCTATGGAAGGAGTGAAACTGTTTCCATATCTTCCATATACAGGTTCTTCTCACTAAATTAGAATGTCATCCAAAAGTTAATTTAGTTCTTTTTTTTTTTTTTTCAATACAAAAAGTGAAACTCCTATATAGTCATTACAAACGGAATGATCTATTTCAAGCATTTATTTCTGTTAATGTTGATGATTATGGCTTACAGCCAATGAAAACCCAAAAGTCATTATCTCAGTAAATTAGAAGACTTTTACACCAGCTTGAAAAATGATTTTAAGATCTGAAATGTTGGCTTACTGAAATGTATGTTCAGTAAATGCACTCAATACTTGGTTGAGGCTCCTTTTGCATCAATTACTGCATGAATGCAGCGTGGCATGGAGGCGTTCAGCCTGCGGCACTGCTGAGGTGTTATGGAAACACAGGTTGCTTTGATAGCAGTTTTCAGCTTGTCTTCATTGTTGAGTCTGGTGTCTCATCTTCGTCTTGACAAAGCGAGTTTGCTGGCCAATCAAGTACAGTGATACTATTGTTTTTAAACCAGGTATTGGCACATGTCCACACTGCCAAAAGTACCAAGTCCTGCTGGAGAATCAAATTTCCATCTCCAAAAAGCTTGTCGGCAGAAGGAAGCATGAAGTGCTCTAAAATTTCCTGGTAGACGACTGCACTGACTTTGGTGTTGATAAAACAGTGGACCTATACCAGCAGATGACATGGCTCCCCAAACCAGCACTGATTGTGGAAACTTCACACTAGACCTCAAGCAGCTTGGATTGTGGCCTCTCCACTCTTCCTCCAGAATCTGGGACCTTGATTTCCAAATGAAATGCGAATTTTACTTTCATCTGAAAAACACCTTAGACCACTGAGCAACAGTCCAGTTCTTTTTCTCCTTGGCCCAGGTAAGATGCTTCTGTTGTTGTCTATTGGTCATGATTGGCTTGATACAAGGAATGCAACACTTATAGCCCATGTCCTGGATACGTCTGTGTGTGGTGCTCTTAAAGCAATGACTCCAGCAGCAGTCCACTCCTTGTGAATCTCCCCAAAATTTTTGAATGGCATTCTCTTAACAGTCCTTTCAAGGCTGTGGTTATCCCGGTTGCTTGTGCACCTTTATCTACCACACTTTTTCCTTCCACTCAACATTCCATTAATATGCTTGGATACAGCACCCTGTGAACAGCCAGCTTCTTCAGCAGTGACCTTTTGTGGCTTACCCTCCTTGTGGAGTGTGTCAATGACTGCCTTCTGGACATCTGTCAAGTCAGCAGTCTTCCCCATGATTGTGGGGCCTACTCAAACAGACTAAGGGACCTTTTTAACGCTTCGGAAGCCTTTGCAGGTTTTTTGTCAATTCTAATTTACTGAGGTAATGACTTTTGGGTTTTCATTGGCTGTAAGCCATAATCATCAACATGAATAGAAATAAACAATTCAAATAGATCACTGTTTGTAATGATTCTATGAGTTTCACTCTTTGTATTGAAGAACTGAAATTAACTTTTTGATATTCTAATTTTGTGAGAACCACTAGTAGTTGTATTGGATGATAGGTCCTTGCTGTGAATTCACTGGAGAGGAGCAATAAGGGATTAAAGTTCTCCCTGCTATGGTCATAGAGCTTCCAGAGATCTAACATTTTAGCACTTCGAATGCATTTGGGTCAAGCATGTATTTCACCATTGAGAATTCTACATAGATATTCACATTCAGACCTACATATACACAGCATAGTCTCCTGATGCCAACCAAGGCACCACTGCAATCCATGTTCTAAATTGCAAATCATTCAGAATTAACTTGAAAACAAAACACTGTTACTATAGGCTAAAGTAGCTTTACTGTTTTGCCTCTGAGTTCTGTAGGGCATGCAACTCCTTGGGTGATCCAGACACTTAATATGTCCACAGCTTTAGCTAGTCAGACTTTTTTTGTAGTTAATGTGATAAATTTCTTTTCACAATTGCAGTACAAGTCTCCATTGGGATTTCCATCCACTGTTTTAATCTTGGTAGTATTAACAGAGCAGTAAGTTTAATAAAATCCATTAAAAGTAGTCTGTCAAAGCCTGCATCGCTCAGTCTTAAATAAAATCCATGCCTCTAGCATGAACAGAGCCTAACCCAGATATGTATGAATGTTGCTGGAGTATGAGACACATACGTAGACTTGTTGCGCTACTGACGGAGTCCTTGTGACATACAGTATATGGCAAACAGTAGTGTTCTTCCATTTAAGGTTTCTTTTCAGGTTTTGTTCACATCATACTTGCAGTGTATGTTTTTAGCATGTAAGTTGAGAAAGCTCCGAGCATGGGTGCTAACTGTGTCCATAGGCCTACATCAGCTCGATGGAGGCAGAGTGAGTTCTTTGGGACATCATTTACTGTTTTTCATCTTAGTTTTTCTTTTTCTTTGAGTTCTATTCTAAAATGTTCTATTTCCTGGCTGGATCATTGACAAATCATTAGATCTGAGACAAGTATATGGCATGAAGCTATTCTCGTCTGGCATAGCCATGCTGCAGTATGCCCTAAGTTCTTCACATTTCTTCTTTTCTTGGAAAAATTCATTTTACTTTTGTCGTTATTAAAAATATATTGAGAATGAATAGATTACTCTTGACACAAGTCAGCTTCCCCATAGTGATCTTCTTGGACGTTTTACTGTTATTTATGTAGAGCCTTAGTGGCACGAGCCCAACGAAGTCCAGAATTCAGCTGATCGGGAGTCTGTTAATAATTTCCGTCATCTGGATATTATACATTTGGAAGTTCCCTATATTTCCAAAACTAATAGTTAAATTATTGGAAATTAGATACTCTTGTGGTTTTGGAAAGGAACCGTTGTTTTAGAGACAACTTTGTTTTTTATTCCTCGTGTTTGACAGGATACCTTCCCGAAAGTGATCTGTTTGCTTTGTGTTCAAAGTACACGAGTTCTTAAAAATTCATATTTGCAATATTTTATTTTAATGTTTGAGAATTTTCAGTTTCTTCATAAGCCTTATTTGACATGGTGTTGCATTGATGCAGGTATACAAAGACAGAATTGCTAAAACTGGCAGCATTTTAATTGCTCATTTTGTACACACATTTTCCCTCATGATTCTTCATTGTTGGCCACACTTAATTTTCCTTTAGCCATGACCATTTTATCAAACGAGGGGCAAAGATGTGGTGCAGTTTTCTTGGCAAATATCCCTCATCATGTTCAGTTTATGAAAACCAGTAAGACATTTACAGACTGGTTATAACACATTGCTGAAAAGGTGAATGAAAAAAAATGTAACTACCAGGGTATAAGAAGATTAAATGATCCATTAATATATTATCCACTAAGTGCCTTTCAAAATTGATGATAGAGCTGTATAGAGATGGGGAGAAAATGGTGAACATACTTGGGGCTGGTGATTGTATGACAGAGAAATTTACAATTAAAGACCCCTGTAGCGGCAGGTGTTTGGGATGGGGCTTTTCACGTTCAGCACCAATGGCTCCCCAGTCAAAATCATGGCTATAGCAGTCACAACTGTTAAGTCAGGGGAGAGGCGCTGGGGGTCTTCAGTGCAGAGAGCCCTGGATATTGTACATTAAAGGGTCCCCTTCAGGGCGTGTGCAATCATGGTACATATTGACAAGACTCCATCTTTTTGCTAAAAAAAAAAAAAAGTGTTTGGTACTTAAAAGAACTCCGTTTGAACAGTCATTCTGTGCTGACAGTCCCCCATCTCAGTTCTCCACGGTGGGGCCAATCAGTTAAATAAACCTTCCCACCTGCTTGCTGTCCCTCAATCTCCATCCCACTCTTTTTTGTTAGCTCTGGCTTCATGGAAGAAGAAAAGAGCTAGATGGAAACCATCCAGGTGGGAATGATTGGCCCCACCATGAAGCGCAAAGCACCTGTACTTTGTCAGCACAGAATGACTATTCAGAGTCCCTTTTTAGGTCGGGGTCATACTTGTATTTCTATGCAGCTGAACGCTCCGTTCCCGAGTGCCGGCGGCAGTGCCGGATATTGAGGCGAGAGACTCATGCAAATTTCTCTCATTGCACTCGCAAGTGTGACCCCGGGGCCTCAAGGAGAGGCTCTGCACAGAATGACTGTTCAAAGTGCACCCTTGATGTAGCTAAACTTGTATCCCTTTCACTACCTTTAAACTACATGGACGCCTGGGCCAATCAAATGCACCTTCCAACCTGCTTGGTTTCCATCCATCTCCAGTTTTCTCTGGCTCTTTGAAGCAGAGCTGGAGGTTGTTAGAGACTGAGGTGGTGTATGTAAAAGATTGGCCCCACCATGAAGCACTAAGCGCCTGTGCTGACAGTCCCTTTAGGTACACCTTCCCACTAACTCTTTTTTTTTCCCTCTTTCCACCCCCTTTGACAGCTATGACTTTATGGAGCTGGAGAATAATGCCCGTAGCTGGTTTGGACAGTACATTTTTTTTTTCTTGCGGTTTCTGAATGGTGTCCAATTTTCTTTTGGTCTGGGTATACTATATTTCACTGAAACTCTATTTCTATCGAATGTGCGTTTCAACTTGACAACCCCCCCCCTCTGTGAACAGAATTGTGTGCGATACTGTCGATACAAACCCATTGTATATTGTCCTTCAAACCAAGAAGAATACTTTGGTTAGTGTCGATCTTTCCAACTTCAGTTTTGAAGTCTTGTTTATTTTCCTCCGCAATTGGCAGCGTTCTGGTTTGAAATTGGCAGCTCTGTTGCTGAAAAGAAGTACAGCTATTTTTGGTTACAGCTCCAGAAATCCTTGCCACGTTTCTAAGCAATTTATTTTCTAACCCCCAAAAGGTATTGTAGTGGAATGCTCATTTACTTGTCTGTTTTGTGATAAATGTTCGCTCCAAAAGCGTAACTGCGAGGTGGGATGTCTTCCGAAATGCCTGCCTGATAAACTGCAGTAGTTGCAAAATAACATTTCCACCTTGGTGGAGGTCTAAATTAAATCAAGAATTTCCATTTATAAATTATGAATGTTTTTCTTCAACATATTAATGTCCTGCGTTTATATTATGACAATTTAAGTTTGTTATCCAAATGGGTCTAAAATTGTGAACTGATTATTATGCTATATTATTTGTAAAAGTATGGGTACACATTACACCTACAGGCGCTCTTATGAAATCACATTAATATAGGAGTTGGTCCCACCGTCGCAGCTAGAACATCTAACTTTTCAAGATTTTGGAGTTCATCTGTAGGAATTTTGCCCATTCATTCAGAACAGCGTATGTGAGGGAAGATGGTGCCTGGCTCGCAATCTTTGTTCTAGTTCCCAAAAGTGTTTACACAGAGCCGTGACCTCAATCCCATCAGATTGTTACTTTAATTTTACATGTTGCCAGCCAGCGACCCGTGGCTGTGTGCTTAAACCTATCCACCTAATGTATGACATTGTGCTTGGTGATGTAAGACATTTACCCAGCCATGCAAGCATATCCCCCATAACACCGTAACCATGTAATAATATAGCGCATACAGTGAGCAAAACAGGGCAGTAGATGTCCATACAACTGCACTCATAAAAATGTGCAATCTCGCCAAATCCAGCGCAATATAATGGGAGCCGTTCATCTTGGAATAAGAGAGCTATGTGAGTAAGGCAATAGACAATCCCTAGCTTACCTTCTATTGCTTAACAGAAACTGCATGCCCCTGAAGAATAGAACTCCTGCCCTGAAAAGGCCAGTATAAAACCGACCAGTTACCCTAAATTGTATCTAACCAATGCTCGATGTGTTAATTTTTTTTAATGAACGCATCAAGGGTGTAAAACATAAGAGGGTACATATTAAACACCATAGTCTGG
The DNA here is from genome assembly GCF_051348905.1 of Ranitomeya variabilis. NCBI lineage: Eukaryota > Metazoa > Chordata > Amphibia > Anura > Dendrobatidae > Ranitomeya > Ranitomeya variabilis. The sequence goes on along the minus strand of NC_135235.1, from coordinate 81,709,994 downwards.
GGGGGAAGAAGGCGTGCCAAACTTTGCATCTTGTACGTGTACATATCAAGATGGTACGACTTCATTTAGAATGGCAATAAAAAAAAAAACCATGAGAGCAGACTATAGTGTATTTGTCTACATCAGTATTTCCCAAACTCCAGTCCTCACGGACCCCAACAGGTCATGTATTCAGGATTTCCATAGTGCTGCACAAGTGAGAGAACTCCTGATAATCCATCACCTGTGCAATACTAAGGAAATCATGAAAACATGACCTGTTGGGGTCCGGGAGGGCTGGAGTTTGGGAAATACTGGTGTACATGAAGCATCCATAGAAAAAGAATGCACCAATGTAGAGCTCAATCTATACGTTTTCATTCATATTTTTGTTGCAAGGAAAATAACAATGTAAAGGGTGGGGTGAGTTTTTGTCCACCATTTGTCCTTTATTAAGAGTTGTCCACTACTTGGACATCCCCTTTTAAAACCCTGTGTTTGTTCCTTGTAAAATAATCGCACCAATGTCTACCTCTCCAGCTGGCACCATTCCAACTGTTTCTGCACTGGCTCTCCCGAGGATTGTGTGACATTGTCATGCGATCCCTGCAGCCAGTCAGTGCTGGCTTCACTCTACTGGACAAATCGTACATCTGGGGACGTATATGACCTATTAATATGGGCATACAGGTAATAGAAATGTTAACACAAGTCCTACCTGTATGCCGCATATTAATGGTCTTGTTGCTTAGAAATGTTATATTCTGTCTGTTAAAGGGAACCTGTCACCCCGTTTTTTTGAAGATGAGCTAAAAATAGCGTTAAATAGGGGCAGAACTGGGCGTTACATTAGTGTCTTTGTGTGCCTTTATTACCCACCTATGCTGCCGAAATACCTTTGTAAAGTCGCTGTTTTCTGCTGTCACTCACGCTGGTCTGGTCCTATGGGCGTGGTGACAGCGCTGTTTCTCCCCCAGAATCCTGCTCATCATTACGTTGGTGGCGTAGTGGTGTGCGCATGTCCAAAAGGCTAATCCACTGCCCAGGTGATGAAAAACAGCGCGATCTGCGCTATTCAGCCATTTACCGGTGGGCGCGGCCATCTTTCCTGTGGCCGCGCATGCGCAGATGGAGCGCTCTGCTGCCCGGGGCTTCAGGAAAATGGCCGCCGCGGTCTCCATCTGCGCACGCGCGGAATCCTGCAGCCATTTTCCTGAAGCCCCGGGCAGCAGAGCGCTCCATCTGCGCACGCGCGGCCACAGGAAAGATGGCCGCGCCCACCGGTAAACGGCTGAATAGCACAGATCGCGCTGTTTTTCATTACCTGGGCAGTGGATTAGCCTTTTGGACATGCGCACACCACTACGCCACCAACGTAATGATGAGCAGGATTCTGGGGGAGAAACAGCGCTGTCACCACGCCCATAGGACCAGACCAGCGTGAGTGACAGCAGAAAACGGTGACTTTACAAAGGTATTTCGGCAGCATAGGTGGGTAATAAAGGCACACAAAGACACTAATGTAACGCCCAGCTCTGCCCCTATTTAACGCTATTTTTAGCTCATCTTCAAAAAACGGGGTGACAGGTTCCTTTTAATGATTTCCTCCAGGCTCCGGGGTGTTCGGTGCCTGGAAGAAATCCCTGCCCTTGGTTCTTTATTACAATACTACCCCCTCCCATGCATGTCAGTTATGGTCCCAGAATCCTGCGCCCTGCACTCCCTCAGAAATGCATACCTCATCCTCCCTTCTATGGGCACTTCACTCATGGATCTTGTGTGCAGACACCGGCTACTTCCGCTCGAATGACCTCTGGTGTGCGCGCTTTCCCCACTTCCTCCTTGCATAGCCATCCCTATGTAAAGGAGGAAGTGGGGAGAGCACATTATGGGTGCACACGCCGGACGTCACAGTGACTCGCCTGCGTAGAAGATCCCAGAGTGCAGCGCCCATACAAGGGAGGAAGAGAAGTATTGTGGAGGGCCTGCAGGATTCCGGGGCCATGACTAACGTGTACAATGAGGATAGTAGGCAGGGATTTCTTCCAGGCACCGCACACCCCGGAGCCTGGAAGAAATCTTTAAAGGGAACCTGTCACACCCAAAATCGAAGATGAGCTAAGCCCACCAGCATCAGGGGCTTATCTACTGCATTCTGGAATGCTGTAGATAAGCTCCCAATGTATCCTGAAAGATAAGAAAAAGAGGTTAGATTATACTCACCTGGGCGGGTGGTCCGATCCGATGGGCGTCGCGGTCCGGTCCGGGGCCTCCCATCTTCATAGGAGGACGTCCTCTTGTCTTCACGCTGCGGCTTTGGCGCAGGCGTACTTTGTCTGCCCGGTTGAGGGCAGAGCAAAGTACTGCAGTGCGCAGGCGCTGGGCCTCTCTGACATTTCCCGGCGCCTGCGCTCTGCAGTACTTTGCTCTGCCCTCAACAGGACAGACAAAGTACACCTGCGCCAGAGCCGCAGTGTGAGTACAAGAAGAGGACGTGATCGTAAGAAGATGGGAGGCCCCGGACCGCGACACCCATCGGACCAGAACCGGACCTGGACCGCCCCTGGGTGAGTATAATCTAACCTCTTTTTCTAATCTTTCAGGATACATCTGGGGCTTATCTACAGCATTATAGAATGCTGTAGAGAAGCCCCTGATGCTGGTGGGCTTAGCTCATCTTCGATTCTGGGGGTGACAGGTTCCCTTTAACCTAAAGACAGAATATAACATTTCTCCACAACAAGTCCATTATTATGAGGCATACAGGTAGGACTAGTGTAACATTTGTTACCTGTATGCCCATATTAATAGGTCATATACGCCCAGGGGAGTGACAGATTCTCTTTAAATAAATCCATGGCCATCCGAAATACCACTTTCTTTTCCCATGGAGTTCGAGCGCTCTTCCCAAAAGCAATGTGAAGAAATGTCAGTGTTAATGTGCTCTTATTTTTCTTGTGCTTTGACTACACATGTAAAGTACAGCATGTGATGGAGCATGCTACTTTATTTATTTTTTTTTTTTATCAGAAAAATTGATGGCTGCCATGTTCTGCATCTATGCTGCAGCTCCAGTAGCTGTGATGTGTGTAAGGCTGTAGTGTTGCTAAAATCCTGATGATTGCAGAGCATCTCCAGCTGTGAAAACACAGAACAAGTGGCATCATTACTGACTAATCAGCCGGCTCCATTATCGGCATTCTTGGTGCACGTGTTTGTGTATCCATAGTAACCAAGGACCGCTTGCACAGACCCAAACCTGCTAGCGGTGGAGGAATTTGGGATGTCAGGTTTATTGAGGCCTGTGTCCTTTGTGTGGGTCCTCATATAAAGCTGCTCTGTCTTTGGTTCCCAAGGTATAAATTCTGGGTCTGACGTTGTTACTAACACAGCAAGGGCTTCAAGATTTCTGGCATTTTAATGTTTTGGGTTTTTTTAACATGGCGATTTCCATGACAACAGAACAAGCGGTATAGATCTTCTGTGTCAGAGGATTAACTATGAAGTAAAAATTCCTTTCCAGCTCAGCTGGTGTCTGCTCGGCCTCCTTTACAAAGTGAGCAGTGGATTACTTTAACAAATCGCGTTCAAGATACCAAACATTGTTTTAATTAGAAGCGGCTAACGCATATGAAAGCATGCCGGCTAGTATGGCCGCCGAGGCCCGGCTGTGCCGCCCTTCATTAAGGGCATAGGCGTATTGGACAGGAATTAAAGAAGCTTCCACTAGTTCCTAAAATATTATAGGAAAATGCAATTACAATTTCGATTTTTATTTTTTAACTATTGAGTGCCTGTTACATGAAGTTTAGTATATTATTTTTTTTTTTCTTAATTACTTTGATATCACCATAACTTTACTGACCTAGGTGATTCTGCCAGGTCATTTTTACCACACGATGAACATCATGATTTGTTTCCTGTTTTCCAGTAGATTGGGAGATTAAAATGAAAAAGAAAAAAAGCCCTCATATGTCTCTGAAAAGAAAAGTTAAAGATAAAAAGGGGAGGAAAATACAAAAGTGCGGAAATTAAAATTGGCTGTGGTTGTAAGGGTGGTGGAATATGCTGTAGTGTTCCTGCCCCTGAAGACACCAATTGCGTCATGTATTATGTCATGCGTCTTTGTATACAGGTCCTTCTCAAAAAATTAGCATATAGTGTTAAATTTCATTATTTACCATAATGTAATGATTACAATTAAACTTTCATATATTATAGATTCATTATCCACCAACTGAAATTTGTCAGGTCTTTTATTGTTTTAATACTGATGATTTTGGCATACAACTCCTGATAACCCAAAAAACCTGTCTCAATAAATTAGCATATTTCACCTGACCAATCAAATAAAAGTGTTTTTTAATACCAAACAAAAAAACCATCAAATAATAATGTTCAGTTATGCACTCAATACTTGGTCGGGAATCCTTTGGCAGAAATGACTGCTTCAATGCGGCGTGGCATGGAGGCAATCAGCCTGTGACACTGCTGAGATGTTATGGAGGCCCAGGATGCTTCAATAGCGGCCTTAAGCTCATCCAGAGTGTTGGGTCTTGCGTCTCTCAACTTTCTCTTCACAATATCCCACAGATTCTCTATGGGGTTCAGGTCAGGGGAGTTGGCAGGCCAATTGAGCACAGTAATACCATGGTCAGTAAACCATTTACCAGTGGTTTTGGCACTGTGAGCAGGTGTCAGGTCGTGCTGAAAAATGAAATCTTCATCTCCATAAAGCATTTCAGCCGATGGAAGCATGAAGTGCTCCAAAATCTCCTGATAGCTAGCTGCATTGACCCTGCCCTTGATGAAACACAGTGGACCAACACCAGCAGCTGACATGGCACCCCACACCATCACTGACTGTGGGTACTTGACACTGGACTTCAGGCATTTTGGCATTTCCTTCTCCCCAGTCTTCCTCCAGACTCTGGCACCTTGATTTCCGAATGACATGCAAAATTTGCTTTCATCAGAAAAAAGTACAGCTTCTGCCGCTGTTTATGGTTCAAAAGTGGCTTTACCTGGGGAATGCGGCACCTGTAGCCCATTTCCTGCACACGCCTGTGCACGGTGGCTCTGGATGTTTCCACACCAGACTCAGTCCACTGCTTCCTCAGGTTCCCCAAGGTCTGGAATCGGTCCTTCTCCACAATCTTCCTCAGGGTCCGGTCACCTCTTCTCGTTGTACAGCGTTTTCTGCCACATTGTTTCCTTCCAACAGACTTACCATTGAGGTGCCTTGATACAGCACTCTGGGAACAGCCTATTTGTTGAGAAATTTCTTTCTGGGTCTTACCCTCTTGCTTGAGGGTGTCAATGATGGCCTTCTTGACATCTGTCAGGTCGCTAGTCTTACCCATGATGGGGGTTTTGAGTAATGAACCAGGCAGGGAGTTTTTAAAAGCCTCAGGTATCTTTTGCATGTGTTTAGAGTTAATTAGTTGATTCAGAAGATTAGGGTAATAGGTCATTTAGAGAACCTTTTCTTGATATGCTAATTTATTGAGACAGGTTTTTTGGGTTATCAGGAGTTGTATGCCAAAATCATCAGTATTAAAACAATAAAAGACCTGACAAATTTCAGTTGGTGGATAATGAATCTATAATATATGAAAGTTTAATTGTAATCATTACATTATGGTAAATAATGAAATTTAACACTATATGCTAATTTTTTGAGAAGGACCTGTACATTGTCATGTGAATTGTATTGTGGTGTTTGCCTGTGTAATGTAGAGCATGATGAGTATTGTTGGTGTAATATGCATAGTGTGTAGTGTAAGGAAGTTCTGCCCAGCAACAGTCAGCATGGTTGGAAGTAGTTAACTGTTAGGACTCGCACACACGGGGAAAGGCTTAGTGGCAAGGGCAGGACTGTGCTTTCTGGATAGAGTTAGAGTATGTGCACACGTTGCGGATTCCATTGCGGATTTTGCAGAATCCGCAGGTAAAACTCCCAGAGTTTTACCTGTGGATTATCTGCGGATTTTGTGCGGATTTTGCCTGCGTCTTTACACCTGCGGATTCCTATAAAGGAATAGATGTAAAATGCTGCGGAATCCGCACAAAGAATTGACATGCTGCGAAAAATAAGCCGCAACATTTCCTTGCGGAATTTTCCCGTAGCATGTGCACTGCGGATTTTGTTTTCCATAGGTTTACATGGTACTGTACAACGCATAGAAATCCGCTGCGGATCCGCAGCCAAATCCGCAACGTGTGCACATAGCCTTGGAGTTTCTAGAGAAACAAGTGTGCAGGGCTGACAAGGGGTGATCCGCAGCTAGAAGAGACTGGAGAGAGGAATAGTGAGATCGTAAAAAGTTACTGCCGAGACTGAGGGATCTTCTTGAAGGCGTTATCAGACCAGGTTGCGAGAAACCCGAGAACTTGCGAGTGCCAAAGGTAACCGACCTAAAGAGGCCTGAAAGCGTGGGACTCATGGGGGTCCTGGGCGGCAGATCAAGGATGTCAATAGTAATAGGACGTGGAACGGCTGGGCGAGCGGAGAGAATTCTCTTTTCAGGTCTGTGGCCTAGAAGCTGTGGTGTGGCAACGTAGAGATGAAGCGGATAAGCTGCAGAGCCCTAGAGCCTACAGAGGAAGGTTACCGTGGGAATGAAAAGGCGCTTTACTGTGAAGGAAACTCTCTTAAGACTCTGTACCTGCTATCCCTTGTACATAACACTTTTCAAGTTCAGTAAGGGTTTGAATGGAAGTCTCCTTTATAAATCTGTGGAATACATGGTCTGTCCAGCCAACACCTTCGGCTAAAGGCGGGCCTGCACGGGCGTAAAGCGGCCCACACAACACTAACATCAACATCCGGGCGTAAGGCGGCCCACACAACACTAACATCCAGCCAGGACTCAATCTTCTGTGTAACGACCTGGGGCTTGACAGAACATGAGTGCCTCGCCCGCCTCTACCTCCTGTGCCAAGCTACGCTGTGGAAGATGGATACATTCCTGGTATCAGGACTTGCTGCAAGCTTAACTTACCTGGATGGGGTGTTCAGTTTATATATGTTAGGACAGATGCAGACGGCCGTGGATTCTGTTATATGAAATATCGACCAATTTATACAAATCACACACTGATCAAGCTCTGATCCGAGTGTCAGCATAGTGTTGATTCTCAGATGAGAAGGTGATGGAGAAAAAAAAAATTTTCTCCTTCCCCATTCTGTCAGTGTGCAGAAATCTTACGGTACTCAGATGTCATCCGAGTGCAGTCCCATAGTATCAACTCAAACTCTAAGGGTACGTGTCCACGTTCAGGAAACGCTGCGTGGGGCCGCAGCGTCAAACACGCAGCGTCCGGATGTTCCAGCATAGTGGAGGGGATTTTTTGAAATCCCGTGTCCACTATGCGTGGAAACACGCATCCGTCGGCCCTGCGACTCCGGACATGCTGCGCGTCTTTTAAGATCGCAGCTTGTCAGTGTTCCTTGCGGCGACGCTGCGCCGCCACAAGGAATAACACAGGGCGCTATGCGAGGGGTGCGATGATCCCGGATGTGTACAATGAACACATCCGGCATAATCGCGTCCCAGAAGGGGGCGGGGCTTAGCGCCGAGCGGGTTTGCCACTCCGGCGATACCGCCGGCCATCCTGATCGTGGACACGTACCCTAACATGCAATAACTTTTTTTTTTTTTTTCTTTCTTTCAATTTTTTTCTTCATACTCTGTTCGAGCTAAAAATTGAACACGTGCATAGCCCCATAGACTAACATTGGCCTGGGTGCAATCTGATGTTTAGTGGGATCACACTCGTTGAAAATATGGTCTTCTGCATCTGCCCATACAGTATTTTATTTTGGCTGTATGCAAAAAAAAATAGTTTATTAAATAAAATGGCATCACAGGCATCTGGGGTTCACTCTGGTGTGGCTCTTCCTGGTAGGTCATGAATTGTCCAGCCGGTGAGGTTGTATCTAGGTTTATGTCCAATTTGTTCTTTTGAGAAATGTCTAATCGAACTATACATTGTTGAATGCAGGAAATTACCAGCAAACTATGTAATTTTCTTCATCTGTGGCCAAGCATTTTACAATAGTAGATTGTTTCCACTATTCAATGCCGAACTTCTCAGATTTTCGTAAAATGAAATAAGTGTGGTTAGCGCTCCCTAGTGTTTAACATGTACGTTGCATGGAAATCATCCCTGAAATGTGATCTGCCTCAGCATCCGGAATCCCACGTTTCTCGGCAGGTTTTACTTTAATAGGACTCCTTCAGATGTTTGATTGAACACTTACATGAAAACCACTGTTTGCAATGTATGCAACCTCCCCACCCCCACCTTCTGAAAAGAGCTGTTCATCATCGGTCATGAATCACACTCGCACATTCAAGTCTATGGGTCTGTGAAAAACCCAGACTGCACACTGATAAGATCCTAGGTGCATCTTGGTACTATCCATTCTTACTGATGGGCAAAGCTAGGATACCTAACTTTTTTTTTTTTTTTTTTCATACTAGAAAAAATGATTAAAAGCAGATGATTAAATACACTGACTAAACAATATTGGTAATCGTACCCAGCACAATCAGGCTTTATATGAAGTTTAGTTGGAAAGGCATGGATGGAGCAAATGTTGGGTTTTTAAAATGGCAGGCTGGTTTTATAGGGCATTGTGATCTGGAATAATGATCCTAAATAGTTATATACTCCCTACAGCAAGAAGTTCGCTAATGGGCAAATATCTGTGTGCAATAATAATCTTGTGGGGTGCTGATGCTTTTATTTATTTTTTTATTTATTTAAAAAAATGTTTACTTGCTCAATATTATGGTTAAAGTATATGCAATAAAATGTGAATTTCAGGCACTTGTTAGCAAAAGACTAGAGTCCCTTACTGGGCCCCTGTTTTCCATTTTAATATATTCCTGTAGACTGTGAGCCCTCGCGGGCAGGGTCCTCTCTCCTTCTGTAGTTGTGTGTGCCTTGTATTGCTCATGTTTATTGTGATATTCTATTTGCCCCTTTCACATGTAAAGCGCTATATAAATGTATAATAAGTGTTCGTGTAATTTCCTTTTCTTGGTTCTATTTATTTCTCTTTTTGACTAGTATTCCATGGACCAATCTTGCGTAGGGATGAGCAAACCCAAACTGGAAAGTTTGGGATTCGTGCTGGACACTTGGTGTCCTGTACTGAACCCCGAACACTGACTTTTTGCTGTATGTCCGTTTTCCTGTTCGGATCCACCAGTCTAATAAAGCTTCTTGAAAGGTTGCAGCCCAGACAATCAACAAGCTTTTAGACTGTGGGCACTTATAAGAGCCATCACGGCGATGGTATGGCTGCAATTGGCCGGCCCAGCACCTGACCCGGCCTGTATAAAGGCCAGATCATGAGTTCCGCTGCCATTATGCTCTCATTAGTGTAAGGAAAGCTGGAGTGAGGGACAGATGATGAATGCACACTCGGCAAAAAAGAAAAAACCTAATCGAACAACAATAGAGGATAACATGATATGCAGCCTGGGAAGATGGGGTCACAAAAAAGTCAAACACCTAAAAGCCCTAGATGGTATCCCCAGTGCATATATGGACAATTGCAGGACTAGCTGCATAATTCAACAAGACAGAAACAAAGCACCAAAAAGCAGTTTTTATAGTCCAAAGAAGTAAATAAAATATAATTTATTTTTAGTTTTTTATCAAACAGATAAAAGGCATAGCAGGAAAAATCACACATACTGACAGTATGTTTACTACCCATTCCCCCTCCTAGTGATATTTCTTTTCTACTGATGTGTTAGCGCATATACTTTGGAAGCCCTCTGTAGGCTATGATATGCTTTCACTATGTCTGATCTGTACTATCATTGGTGGAATTGGTTTGATGTCTATGCATTAGATTGACTCCCTGTGCTGTTTAACTGCCCTGGTCTATATATCCTGCTTTTGTGTGTGATTTTTTTTCCTGCTATGCCTTTTATCTGTTAGATAAAATATAATTTATTTTTAATTGTATATCAACTTCCAAAAAAAAAAACCTGTATAAGGCTGCTTTCACACTAGCGTTGGCACGGGGCCGTCTCTATGCGTCAGCCCGACGTGCCGACGCGCGTTGTGAAAATAATGCCCGATGTGGGCAGCGGAAGCAGTCTTACGACGCTTCCGCTGCCCCATTGTAAGGTCCGGGGAGGAGGGGGCGGAGTTTCGGCCGTCGAAAATGGCGGGCACGGCGCGCAAAAAAAGTTACATGTAACGTTTTTTTGTGCCGACGGTCTGCCAAAACACGACGCAATAGTCGCACGACGGTTGCGACGTGTGGCAATGCGTCGGTAATGTAAGTCTATGGGTAAAAAACGCATCCTGCAGACAACTTTGCAGGATGCGTTTTTCCTCCTGAACGGCACATTGCGACGTATTGCAAACGACGCTAGTGTGAAAGTAGCCTTAGCCTCTGTGTACTCTGCACCCGCCTGTGGAAGGCCAAAAATAATTTTCCAGGACCGCTGTGTGTGTTCTAGTAGTTTTACAAATCGGTATATCTCATCAGCCGTCTTTGCCATTTCTAGGCCCCCAAAGAAGTTTTCTGGATGTGGGGTTTTTTTTAGCCTAGGAAATAAATAATTATCATCAGCCATCTTGTTGCCATTTCTAGGCCAAAAAATTTTTTTCAGGACCGCAGTGTTTTTTCTAGTACTCTTAAAAATAAATGTACTGTTCCACAATCTCTTTGCGAGTAGGGTTTAGAAAATAAACTTCCACACATGAGAGCATTAAATAAGGCATGTGGCTGTGGTGGTGTAGCTGATGTAGGGTGAGGATGTATCTTCTACATGCCCAAATACAACACCTACCTCTGGTGCACACAAGCGACTGGAAGTTAAGCATCCTTTCATAGGCCCCAATACGGTTGTACAAATGGTGAGGCCACAAGATGGTGAAAAAGTGATAGATTGCTTGGGTGAGAGTGGCCCCATTTTCCTTTGCATTATCCTCCACCCTGTCCAGTGCAGAAAGTGCACAGTTGGCACCTGAGGATCATGGACAAGCAGTCTGAACCCCAAGTCATGCAGCAGTCTTTTCTGCTTTTTGATGACTCCGCTGACTCTGGTTCTGTGGACCATCCACCTGACCCTGCTCCAGAAGTGGTAGAGATAGTGTACTGATGCCCAGCCACTTGTTAGGTTGGATGCTGAGTATATGGGAGACCTAGTACACAGTCAGTGGACGACTGCAACACGACAGATGATGGAACTAAGTTGCCGACTGCTGTGTCTTTATGCAGTGTGCAGACTGGCAAGGAAGGCAGGGTGTCCATCCTAGTAATTTGTGCAGCTTGGAAGAAAAGGTGGCCATGCTGCCACAAAAGCAAAGCAATAGAGGGAGCGTGGTGCAAAGACACAACAGGCAGCCCCTAGCCAGTACATCGGCTGCTACTGCTCACCGTACCGCTGCTATAAGCACACCAAAGACCACTCACGAGCTCCCTGGCATAGCATTTCTTCAAGGAACTTGCTGCCCACAAGCTACAGTTTGCTTGCACTCTGTTCTGTCTGATGCTGAAGCGAGGCTTGAATGTTCTGAACCTGAGTACCACCTGCATGACGAGGCAACTGAATTCAAAGCATGAAGTGTAGTGGAGTACACACCTTTTTAAAAAAGCATGACAGATTTGAGCGCCTCTTCCTCACTCTTCTGCGGTCAACAGTCTGAGATTCTGGTTTGGCTATTATCCGAAGTCATGTGACAAGGCTCGTTAAAGGGTCAACATTAACTTGTACGATTTCTACTTTCCGATAGGTGGCACTAGAGTTTTAGCTCTCTTCCTCTCTGAAGAGACAATTTGCATAATTGGCATATTACCCAGAGGAACATTGCGGCTTTAAGTGTTCTCGTCTTGGCATGCTTAGCATGTCGATCTCTGCAAGGAGAAATGCTACTTCATGGATAACGGTCTGACACCTCACACAGCTAAACCAGATCTCCGCTTTATACTGACGAGGGGCAGTACCTCGAATCACACTGTCTGCAAATTGAGATTCTGGTTTGGCTATTATCCTTAGTAATGTGACAAGGCTCGTTTAAGGGTCTACATTGACTTGTAGGATTTCTACCTTCCGGTAGGTGGCACTAGAGTTCTAGCTCTCTTACACTCTGAAGAGACAATTTGCATAATCAGCAGAGTTTTAGAAAAACACTGTACACTGCACCCATGTTTGTTATGGTGCGGTTTATAACCAAAAGATTTTTTTATAATCTTCAATATGTGCGTGTATGTGTACATTTTTCTTCCTGGGCAACCATGGCTGTTATAGTACTGTGCCAAAAGCCACTGTGTGTATTCTTTAGCCCATATCTGGGGGAGTAATGTGCCTTTTTAAGCGGCTTTGTGTAATCTGCAACCCTGTCTGTAGGGGTATGGTGGGCTATTGGGTATGAAATTTATCAGCTTCTGTGGGTGCAATTTTTGACTAGACTGCCGGTAGCAAGCCTCTCTGTGGACCGCCAGCTCGATCCAAGATCATACTACAAGCTTTTAATGTGCGGCATTTGGGACATACACTACTGGAGCGTTTTGGAGCTGTGGGTGTACTATGCCCCATACTCTGTGGTTGAAATTTATCAGCCTCTGTGGGATAAATGTGGAAATCTGTTCGGTTAAATTTATTAACTTCTGTGACTGTACGGTGCCCAAAAGTCTGTTTTCTGCCGGTACGAGTAGTGAGCCTAAAATAATTTTAATTTTCCTTTTGTGGCCAGACCTACAGCTCATGAAAAGATTTTAATTACTCATTCCAATTACAGAGCCTCTAAATTGTCATGGATGGCTATTGTCTCGCAATATCAGCTGCGGACTCAGTTGAGAAGTGGTTAATTTGCTTTAGTTCTGCCTTTCTTGGATATGGTACACGTTTATCAGGTTGACTTGAATGGAAACCTGATTGTTACCTGTGTATACTCTGCAACCCCACCTGTGGATGGTTGGAGATTGTATGGCTGAGGGTGCCTACAGTTCCTTCATTTTGTGTTCCACCGGTTCCCCCTAACCATGGTCCCAGTTCGAACAAACAGAAATGTAGAAACTTGAGTACAAATCCATTATCCCTAGCTGAAGTATTCAGTGTGGTTGACTGCTTTGAACTGTAACTTTTTCAACGTAAACTCTTCGGCTACAGGATCCTAAGGCAACAGCATTTGAGAGGCGTCCCAAGGCAAAGTGACTGGGATTGGCGGTAGCAAGCCTCGCGGCAGACCGCTACCTGTATACAGGATCACACTAGGAGCTTTTTATCTGTGGGTGAAATTTATAAGCTGTTAATGTACGGGTACTCTGCCCCATGCTCTGTGGGTGAAATTTTCAACTGGACTGGAAGTAGCTAGCCTCTGTGAGGGCACAGTTAAAATTTGTATTTACTTATTTTACCATGATTACTATGCTAACTGAACCCTTTTGTCATTTCCCTATTCACATTTGTTTTCTGTGCAGTTGTTCTCTTGCCCCATTTAGCTTCCTTTTGCAGCACCCTAGCCCTGACTATGACCACTTTATAGCCATTTTAAAGCACTGAAATTCAGGGCCCCATTGACTTCTTTTGGGTTTGGGTCTGGGGTCAAGTTCGAGGTTAAGTTGGGACCCGAACCAAACTTTTTACTGTATGTTTGCTCATCTCTAAACTTGTGTGCCGAGATGGAAACTCCTACCTGTACCTTTTTCCTACAGGAAGACATTGACACATTTATTGTTATAGGGCTATTGCTATGGGAAAAAAAATTTTTTAAGTGACAATTATAGGTGAAGCATGGGGCTTTTATTTGCTTTACCTGTACTGTCAGTCAAATCTGTAACCTACTTGCATAAATTGCCACTCAGTTCTTGACTGCGGGGCAATTGCAAAGCACGCCTTCTTCATTGTGGACACGGTTACATCTGTTCCCAAAAGGCAGAAAAAAAAATTAACGGTAAAATTGAAATATTTTCTTTCTTTAAGTCATATTGAAACAGTTTCAATGATGTGATGTTTCAAGCTCATCATTTTAACATAGGCCAAAGTCATAAAAGACGACGGGAGACTTATGGGCATGCTCTGATGTCACTGATTGTATCTGCCAACGCCACTCCAGCTTTATAATAGGGGCACTACAGCTATGAACTAGACCAACATTACTGATGCTTTTAGCATTTTTTTGTATTGTTTTTAATGGGTAAATCTCCAATTTATCCAAGCAGTGTGAGAAAAAGCCTGCCGAATTAATTTGACAATGTGAAATGTTGAATTTGGTGTTTTCTTTGTCCTTAGACATAGCGGTATTTTCTGTTCTTACTATAATTGAGCTTGATTATCTTTCTCCCCCCTCCCCCCCAAAAAAAAAAAAAAAAAAAAATTATAGTGTACACTGTGGCCTTATCACATCTGCTGAAAACAACAAGTCTTAAAGAAAAAGTAAATAAATGTTTGGAATGAGACAATCACACCCACGCACATAACTTGTGGGGCTTAACGAAAAGCAGATGTGTCCAGCATTACAATGGCTGCATGCATGTCAGTCCATCTGGCAAATCCAAACAAAACATATTATGTCAGCAAGAGGAGAACTTTTAAACCTTGCTCTTCAGGAAGTTGAAAGTCACTAACGTGTCGTCATCTGCCACAGCGGAGCTTACAATCTAGTATTCCTAAAGTTAGGCGCACAGACACTTATCATGTGAGGTTCAGTCTATACCAGAAGTCTTACCATTATAACCTAGTCTAGGATTTGGTAACGTTTCTCTTTATGGAGAGTGACATACCATCTCTGGCTTTTCATGGTAAGGAGGCTTATTCGCCGTGCAATGCTTCTCTGGGAAATATAATATGCAAATTGACTCTTCTGAGAAAAAGAGGACTTAAACTCTATAGCGCCACCTGTTGGAAGTAGCGATCCTACAAGTCACATAATAAGCCTCCTTACCTTGACAAGCCAGAGCTGGTATGTCACTCTCCATAAGGAGAAACGATACCCCTTAGACCCCAGTCCAGAGCCTCTCATCTAGCCAAATCAGTTCTCATGCTTCGCACTGACGAGGGCCAACAGCCCGAAACACCGTGTCTGCGAATTGAGATACTGATTTGGCTTTTATCCTAAGTCATATTGCACGACTCGTTAGAGGGTTGATTGTGACTTGTAGGATCGCTACTTCCAACAGGTGGCGCTATAGAGTTTAAGTCCTCTTTTTTTTCTCAGAAGAGGCAATTTGCATATAGGATTTGGTAGTCCTCTTTAGCTTGTAAATTAGCTGATCAGATTGTTCCACAGCATTGATATTCTAGGCATCCCAGCAGCAATTAAATCCGGATCCACACTTCAGTGTTTTATAGTTTGAGTATAGACCCTAATGTAGTGACTCCAGAACTCAACAGCCTTTATGTGCCTTGTACATAATTGTCTTGTGTCAAGTATGCCAGGGGTGGATAGTGACAGGAGAGGACCCCTGTGCAAGAGCCGTTTATGGACCCTTTGCAGCCATTCTTAGGCTATGTGCACACGTTGCGGAATAGGCTTAGGAATTTCTGGTGCGGATTCTGCATCTCTTGGCAGAAAACGCAGGTGCAGATTTGTCCCCTTTTTTGTGCAGATTTTGTGCAGATTTGTTGTGGATTTTTCACAGATTTCTTGCATTTTTTCCCCTGCGGATTTCTATAATGGAATGGGTACAAAAACGCTGCAGATCCGCAAAAAAGTGACATGCTACTTCTTTTAATCCGCAACGTTTCCGCACAGAGTTTTCCACAACATTAGCACAGCATATTTTTTTTTTTTTTACCATTGATTTACATTGTACCGTAAATCACTTGTGGATCTGCAGAGTTTCTGCACTGCAAAAAACACTACGGATCCGCAGAGAATCCGCAACGTGTGCACATACCCTTAAAGCATAACTGTGATAGAAGCTGTGTGCAGCTCTAAGTGGGTCCCATTTCTGAACTGGGTCATTGGTTACGCCAGCAGTATGTCTCCCCCTGGGGTACATAGTAAGCCATGTCCATACTATACCCTTTCCTGATTAGTTTTAAATGTACGGCTGCAGAAATCCAGAGTCACTAATTCTCAAGCCACAGGAGCATTGTCAGTGAAAGTTGGTGGACTGCAAAAACGACATAATGTCATGTAACGTTTAGTGGACTTCTTAACAAATGTCTTAGATTCTAAAAAAAAAAATAATAAAAAAATAATTTACCCTATATTTTATATTGGGATAGAAAAAAATAGATTCCACACTTTATTACTTGGAAGTGAGTTGCTGAGAAATGCATTCATCCAAATGGTGGTCAGTCTACGGGTCATGTAGTGGCTCTTGACTATTTGAAGACTGTGTGGACCCTGTTTACTACATCGCTGGGCCTCTGTATAACACCAACCACACCGATTGCACACAGAAAACTGCAGCAAGGTGCCCAGTAAGGCTAGGTTCACATTGCGTTAACGCAATCCGCTAGCGCTATGTGCTTAACGGATTGCCCTAACGCAATGTTTCTCTAGGGTCCGCGTTCGCCGTCCCCGCTAGCGCAGATCCCCGATCTGCGCTAGCGAGGAACGGACCTCGGGCGCACCTTGGACGCTGCTTGCAGCGTCCGAGGTCCGTCACAAAAGAACGGCACATCGCTAGCGCGTGCCGAAAATGGCATGCGCTAGCGATGCGCTACAGGGAAAAATCACATTGTTGTCAATGGGTGCGCTAACGGACCCGTTGCACGGCGTTAATTGCGACAATTTCACCGTGCAACGCAGTCCGTTAGCGTTAACCCATTAACGCAATGTGAACCTAGCCGGGATAAATTGCTGGACCCTGGGCCACTGCCACATCATGCTGCCAATAAAAGTTATAGGGTGTGCTTACAGCCGTTGCTCACAGTTTATTAACCGGTGACACTAACTGCTCAGTGTATGCCCACATGATTGATAGTCAGCGGCTTCAGGGGAAAAAAGTTTAATTTCTCCTGGTAGCTGCACTTTCAGTAAGGCATCTGCTTAGTGTAATATTTACCTTCAGGTTAACCCCATATCTGCACTTAAATTATGTATTTCACGATGATTAGGTTCCCTATAATTGGAAAATTGCTAATATGCCAGTCATTAAAGGGATTCTCTTTCTATATTGATAAGTCTGCAGCCACTCAGACTGCAGACTTCTGAATGTGAGGATTCGTCGATTTCTGGGTTGGGGACAGCAGTGATGTATGCCTTATGCTCCTGGGCCGAGCTCACCTAGTGGACTCAGTACAAGTGAATGGATCGAGGCCACATCCATTAACGCATATATCACTGCCGTTCCCAGCTCAGAAACTAGCAAATCCGCGCAGCACACAGAGCGTGCGCTGGAGGATTCAGAAGTCTGTAATCACATAGTGACCACAGACTTACCAATTCAGAACAGACAACTCCTTCAATATTTTTTGTTAGTGTAACTCTTCTACCAAGAGCAGGATCCCCTTAGAAGTAGCAGCTTTAGAAAGTTTAATTCCTTTGCAAAACTTTCCTTTGTTTAGCAAGTATGAGTTCGCTGCTCATATTGACCCTTATTGTTTTATTTTCAATGATTTTTTGGAAGTGGTGGGGTCTGTTGGTGGTCTTGCAATCACTTATGTAAATATTGATATTTTAGGTTTGTCTGATCAGCACTGCATGTAATTGTTATACTTATTAGTGTTTAATGTTGGGTACGGTATGAGGTCATGGTGAAGCAGAGATGAACTTGTGTAACGTTGTTGTGGAATGTATTGTTTGTCCACAACCAACGTAATAGTCAAAAGGAAACATTCCATTTGCTGCACATTCGGCCTCGTGTTAATTTTTGTTCTCCTAACTTATTGCTAACTTGAGCCTTTTGTGACCAGTTCATCACCTCTTTCCCGCACCTATGCCTTTAATTTCCGTACATGATCTGAATGAAAGCTGTGTGGGTGGCTGGGATGCCTGTGGTCAGCTGCTCTACATTTGCTTTTCTAAATAGTCATGCTGTGGTTAAGCCTGAAGTGGGATTGGGAAACCAACCCGGTATCTTTTAAGAGACAGCATGTCCTCGCATTGTGCCGTAAAAATGTAGAATCTATTCAAAGGGAAATATCTTGTGTTATGTGGCAATGTTATAGTGCATCTCTTGATTTTCATGTTACATAATTCCGAGATAACGGAACTCTACTAGAAAATGAATGGCGTGGTGGCCGAGCAATGTGCACGGGTGAAGCATTCAAAGGGGGAACAAAACCAAATTCTAGAGATCAGTTGGTTCAGTGGGCTTACCCCTTCCCCCACTGATCTACAATTTAGCTATCTAGTGTGTAGGTGATTACGTTTTGTTACAGGAATAACAGATTAACTTAATCCTTTATCATAATAATTCCTCGTATTTTTCCATGTAATTTCTAATAAACTATATTGCTCAGCAATGCAAAAATTCTGCTACATGGAGGCGATCTGCGCATCGCTCCTATGTAGCAGAGCCAATTAAGTTGTGGCAGCTTCTAGCCTCCCATGGAGGCTTTTGAAGCATGCCAAAATATTTTAAAAAAAGTTTTAAATATGAAAAAAATAAAAAAAGATTAAATCATTCCTCTTTTGTCCCATTCAAAATAAAACCATAAAAAAATCAAACTTACACATATTTGGTATCTCCGCATTCAGAATCGCCCGATCAATAAAAAAAAGATTAACCTGATTGCTAAACGGCGTAGCGATTTAAAAAAAACCGACAGAACTGTTTTTTTTTGGTCGGCACAACATTGCATTAAAATGCAATAACGGTCGATTAAAAGAACGCATCTGCACCAAAATAGTAACATTAAAAACGACAGCTCCACACGCAAATAAGCCTTCACCCGACCTCAGATCGCGAAAAATGGTGACACTATGGGTATCGGAAAATGGCACAATTTTTTTTTTGTTTGTTTTCTTTTTAGAAATTTTGGGAATTTTTTTTTTTTTCACCACTTGGATAAAAAAGAACCTAGATATGTCTGGTGTCTATGAACTTGTAATGACCTGGAGAATCATAATGGCAGGTCAGTTTTAGCATTTAGTGAACCTAGCAAAAAAGCCAAACAAAAGGCAAGTGTGGGACTGCACTTTTTTTTCCGCAATTTCACCGCACTTGGAATTTTTTTTTCCTGTTTTCAAGTACACGACATGCTAAAACCAATGATGTTGTTCAAAAGTACAACTCATCCCGCAAAAAATAAGCCCTCACATGGCCATATTGAGGAAAAAATTATGGCTCAAAAGGGGAGCAAAAACAGAAAAGCTGGGGTCATGAAGGGGTTAATGTTCCTCTGTATGCCTCCGATTTTCATTCATACAGTATTTTTGTTCTGATTGATCTGAAGAAATCGGGTATGTAGAGTCGGTAAGCCAATCCTCCAACTGATCGATTTCCCTGCCTCCGACTTCACAGCACCGCCTCACTACTGAGCATGTACATAACTTTCCCAAATTCTTCGGAAACATTTACAGCACATCCTGCACTGAACTACTGGACCCAATTTATTATATATTTTAGGAGTCAGACCATTTTATATTGACTCCACCAAAATGTGTTCTGGCTCCACAGCTCTTGCAGAAATAAACAGACCTGTTCCATAAGATTCTGAAACGTTGTTTGTAGGTACAGTAACCTTCATACATATGGACCCCAGCAGAGGCTATATGGTAGTACATAGAACTACGCCAGATGTGTAGCTTTGTACGAGAGTATACAGTAAGTGCGCTGCCATGTAGACCCGGTACGCACAGGTCTGGCTTGTATTCGAGACCTAAAGTGTAACAAATTTGCAATTGAACATCAGCTATGTCTGTTTCATTGAATTTGTAGGTATTTAAATAGATTTAAAGATAAAGCTCTAGGCACCGATTTTGCCCTGAGTGGAGGTAAACAAAGTAGAACTTGACTAATTTGTGCTGGTCTGAAGATCCTCCGTGGATTTGCTAGCCACTACCATACCATAGACCCAAGCCATGATGTCCAGTGAGCAATTTATTGTACGTTTTCCCAGGTAGTTTAACAATTACTACCCTGGACATAAAGGGAGCTTGTCACTAGAAAAAAAAGCCATTAACTTGCCGATGACGCCCCCTGAAGAAGCAGTGTGCGAAACGTGCGTTGGGATCTCCCTCATCCCACGTCCATTGCAGGTTGGTTCTGGCATACATGTTTCTCTTACCTATACGTTATCTCATTTCACTATTGCGGGGTTTCCTATAGCGATGCAGGACTTCCCTGATTATCAGATTACGTTTACCTCTACCTTCTACGGTAATTTCCTACCAATTGTGGCCATACTACATTGCACTTTATACTGCAATATGCACCTTGCTATATCTGTTTCTAATCAACCCCGCTGTGATTTGATTATCTCTTGAGCCTCTGTTATATTCATGTGTATATGTATAATCTAAGAACTAAAGGGGAGGTTATATATGCAATTGTCATTGGAACCTAATATTTTCATTACATGATTTTCTTTATATAACCTGTTCTATAAACAGTATTACCTCATATATTTGATTATATCTTCTGCATTTAGTCTATTGCTATACATTTCAATTTTAATCGACATTGCTCAGTGTGACTGTTTGGCTCACTGATCACTTTTCCCTATGCCTCCTGCCTGGACGTGACACTTTTGTGTCGTTTTCATATTTTAATTGCCTTTGTCTTTACTGTATTTATCTACTTGTGTTTTAATTATTTAACAATAGAGAATTTTATTTAGCTTAATTTTCCTTTGGGTTCTCCATTAATCTATATGGCAGAGCTTGTGTATTTGATGGCCTTTTCCTTGGTTTACTAAAATGCAGATACTTTATCTACAAAAGCTATGAGATATCAGAGAACTCATGCACACACGATTTGGAAAACTGCAGCATGTCACTTTCAGCGCTTGAAGATGCATTGATGTATATACCTATAGGTAGTATTCTTAAAGGGAATCTGTCACCCCAAAAATGGCCTATAAACTAAGGCCACCGGCATCTGGGGCTTATCTACAGCATTCTGTAATGCTGTAGATAAGCCCCCAATGTATCCTGAAAGGTAAGAAAAACAGGTTATATTATACTCACCCAGGGGCGGTCCGGTCCGATGGGCGTCGCGGTCCGGCGCCACCCATCTTCATACGATGACGTACTCTCTGACCTTTCCCGGCGCCTGCGCACTGCAGTACTTTGCTCTGCCTTCAACAGGGCAGACAAAGTACATCTGCCCTGGAGCCGCGGCAAGAAGACAAGAAGAGGACGACGTCGTATGAAGACGCCCATCGGATCGGACCGCCCCTGGGTGAGTATAGTATAACCTGTTTTTCTCATCTTTCAGGATACATCGGGGGCTTATCTACAGCATTACAGAATGCTGTAGATAAGCCCCTGATGCCGGTGGCCTTAGTTTATAGGCTATTTTTGGAGTGATAGATTCCCTTTAAATACAGTATATGCTTCCTCATATGTTTAACGGCCCCTCACAAACACATTAGACTGTCAGCCAAGCCCACCGATATTGGCGGGTTCGGTCGTTGTTGGTCTGTGTAAGGGCCACAGTTAAAAAAAAAAAAATAAATAATAATAATTAAAAAAAATTCCTGTATGTCCAATTTCGGTCTCCCGATCCCGTTGTTCACTGCGAAATAAGCCTCCGCTAAAGGAGTATAACAGCAGCTCCCTCCCTAGAACGTTCCTGTATATGGGTAAGTCAGCAGAAATGGTTGCTGTGAATTGTGTATGGGGCCTCTAGTCTCCTACCTGGTGCCATTATTGGATTATTAGGCAAAAATCATCTGACAGATTCTCTGTAAATCACAGCTTCTCAATTCATAGATTGTATTTTTAAGCCGCTTAGTTTAGTGTCTATGCCAAACGTCTTTAAAGGAAAGTCAAGTAAGTTTGGACAGATTATGGTTTTAATATCTCTATAAAACCTTGGAAAATTTCCAGGCTACATTAATCAACCAAAGGTCGTTAGTCTGTAGGATCGTAGTCTTTGCACACCAAAGTTAAACATGCCATCTGTGAAAAGGAATTTAAACTTTTTTATGGAAAGTAAACTCTAGTATCTTAATGATGTCTTGCTTCCATTCATTATTTTAAGTATTTAACACAATTATTATACACGTTGGCCTCAGTAGCCCATCTGCCATCTTATCCTATAAAGAGGCTTTCTGACCATGAACATTTATGATAAATTGATGGTAGTGCCACCAATCAGGAGAATGGAATTCCATAAAAGAGAAAATCGAGCCGCTCAAGCCTATGTGCTTCTCTGTGTGCTTAGAATCCTTAGGATACATATTACGGTAAATGTCTGTTTAAATACCTCTTCAGGAACAACTTTCATCCAAAGAATTTGAATTTACTTTTTGCCCCTTCACGACATCCACTGTACATGTACAGTGCTGCGGGAGATTGCATTCACGCCAACTGCCGTACACATACAGCTTGATGATTGCTGGCACAATCAAAAGCGGGTATCGAGCTATATGAGAGCTGACACCCTGTGGCAATGTCCATGATCAGTGCTAAAGTAAAGTATGCATGTTTGGTATTGCTGCGTCTGGAATAACCTGACCTATACAGCTGTCACACTATTAAACCCTTTCGGTGAACACAGTAAAAAAAAAATACATAAATAAAAAATAAATTTATTTTTGTATTGGAAAACACTTTTTTCCCTTCAAATTTGTGAGGAAATGGTGGTGGTGGGGGGTGCGTCTCATAATCTGAAGTAAACTTACGGAGGAGGAAGACTGCAGCTGTGGAGAAAGATAATAGGAGGCAGGACTGGTGCGATGCCTAGTTGGGTTCCAGGAAAATGGGCGCCAGAGGCGACACATGCAGAATGAGATCTAGTCTCGATCTCAGTCTGTGCATGTGCCGCCGGAGGCTGACATTTTTCCTGGAGCACACCACAGGAAACAAGGGGAAAGGAGACTCCTCACCGCCACCGACATCCAGTGTGTGCCCATCGCACCATAGCATCGCCCCACTCCTGCCGCCGCCGTCCTCCTGAAGCAGCAACACCGCTGCCGCACCCCGGTAAGCTACCGTCAAGAGGATTACAAGACGCTCCACAATTTTTATTTAATAAAGTGTTCCCATTTTCCACCCTAAAATTTGGTGTCTGTCTGGTGCGTCATTAACGTATTTTGCGGATTATAAATGTTCCAAAAAACCAATGAACCAAAATGTTGAATGTAAAGAAGTTATCCCTGTAAACATTATCTTGTCCTGCAAAAAACAAGCCGTCACACAGCTCCATCAGAGAAAAATAAGTTATAGCTCTCAGAATATAGCAATGCAAAACATTTTTTTTATATTTTTTTTTTTAGCATTATGTACCAAAAATGGTACCAATGAAAAGTCAGCTCATTCCACAAAAAAAGTCGTCTCGACTGCCATCAGAAATATCGAAAAATTAGCTTTCGAATTATGGCTATGTAAAAACTTTGTTTTGCTAAAAAAGGCTTTTTGTGTTATAGCAGCCAAACATAATCTGCATACTCAAAATAGAGAAAATAGACCATACAATTTGGGGCTAAAGCAACATGTTTGTTGGAACAATGTTTTTCTATTTCACGGCTCAACGTTATAAATATCTGTGATGCACCTATTCAAGGGACTCGCCACACCTCTAGATAAGTTCCTTGAGGGGTGAAGTTTCCAAAATAAGGTCACTTGTGGGGGGTTTGCACTGTTTAGGCACATCAGGAGCTCTGCAAACGAGACATGGCCCCGATATTCCAGCCAATTTTACAAAATTAAAATGTTTCTTCCCTTCTTAGCCCTGCTGTGCGCCCAAACAGTAGTTTTCCACCACATATAGGGTATCTGTGCACTCAGGAGAAATTGTACAATAAGTTGTATGGTTCTATATTATCATGATAAACTTGTAAAAATGCAAAATTTGGGGCTAAATGAACATTTTTTTGTGGAAAAAATTAATGTTAATTTTTTCTTTCCACATTACTTTAATTCCTGTGAAGCACCTAAAGGGGTAATAAACTTTAATGTGGTTTGAGCACTTTGGGGGGGGGGGGGGGGGGGGTGTAGGTTTTTTTTTTTTTTTTTTTTTTTTTTTTCTTAAGCATTAGTTGGTTTCACTTTGAACTCATTTCATCTCACTTGATCTTTTTTTACATATTTGTCTGTGGCTCCAAGGTGTAGCTTCCCTACTCCAGATTTGACACTGCCCCTCTTTGCATGTTTTCCCATGTTTTTTCCATATATATGAACCATATGAAATATCTTTGTTTATATAAATGTAGTTTATTGTATTTTTCTAGTAAACGTGCTTTTTTTTTTTTTTTATTACTCAATTTCGTTAGGTGGTTTGTGGCTACTCCAACCTCTTGCTGTTTTTCAGTATTTTGAAATATTCCAGAGTTATTGCCACATAAAGTCACACTGGTCAGGATTTTTAAAAAAATCAAATAAAATCTATGACCGGTCATGGAGGTGAAAACGGGCTGGGTTGTGAAGGGGTTAATGAAATATTTTGTCTAAATTCTGCGACAATTGGTATTTTCATGCCAGTTTCTCCTGGCTCTTCCAATGGGCTGAGCTGGGATGCGTCAGGAACTTGGTGGATTCATGATACCACACCCAGTCTAATTTATGGTGCTGTGGCTTTTCTTACACCAGAAATGTCATTCTAGTACCTGAGTGTAGCGGGATTACTGGTGCAGCACACGGAGGTGCATGCCACTCATTAGATATACCGATTCATGAAAAGGCAGGCACCTTTAAATGATAGTGGAGCATCTGACTCCAGCACACACTCTCATCAAGACTGGCGTGATGAATTGGGCTCATAGTCTTTGGGAAGTAGAGGTCAGAAAGTGATATTGGGAGGCGCATACAACCTTGTTTGTGTGAAGTATTATTTTGCTGCCTTACCTAGGCCTCCCGCGGTACAATAGAGATAACCATAATATACCTTCCTTTCAATGATAATGAGATGACTCTGCTCATTCTGTCATTTATACGGCAAAGCTGACCTGTTCCAGAGAACAAAGTATCAGACTATTGTGTGCTGTTAGCCAGTGTGTAAAATGAATGTGACTGTAATGTTAAACTAGCTTTGTATGGGATCCCAATAAATTACCAGAAATTCATGGATGGTGAAATTGCCTGGAATGCATGACACAAACCACAGTGGATGACACTGATCATACAGCTAGTGTCAGTCACCCAGTTATTATATAAGAGATAACCGTTCAGCCTACCTGTCCGTATATTGATGATTAGTTTTAGTAGAGTATATGGGAGGGTAGTCCGTTACCACCACAGGCAGAGAAGGTCCTGGCTCTAGCCGGTCATGTTGTGATGGTGTTGTACTGATGCATTAGGAATTGATACCAGAGCAGAGAGTAGAGCGAAGTCTGGGGGAAATCTGACATGAAAGATATAGTCTGAAGAGGAGGGGACTGTTTTGAAAGAAGGTGCACAATGCATATGAGAAGTGACCGTGTTCTACAGGTAAAAGGTGGATCTGTTATTTGTGCTGTAGAAGATGGCTGGCATTCAACTCTCACAATGAAATTCATTGAAATTAAACATGTGGCAGGTTTCTCCGCATTTATAAATATTTCCCCAGTTTTGACGTCTCAATGATTTAACGTTATTCAAGCCTTTGGATCTTTCACCAACATGTGTGAAATGTCTATACATTCTTGTATTCTTTGCCTGGCAAATGGGATGTAAGAACTTGCAACTCAAGTGGAAATAGCATGTCGCTTTGTACCGGTTCCCAATACGTACTAGACTAAATGACTTCAAGTGGCCAGCTCCAAGAATACACTGAGGAATTTTAAAACCTGTGTTTTAAGCTCGTACTATGAATAATTCATAATGTACGATTTTACCATTTAAAAATAATTCCACTTATGCTTTTCATTACCGGAATGTCTTGAAAGGAGGCTTCAGACTGGCCTATTACTCTTTATGCCATTTTATGGCTCAGCGCTACATAGTAGAAGTTGGTATGCAGAACTAATTTATTCTATTCATGTTAAGTCTTCTCTGAATGTTTTGTACATTAGTCGGCTCTAAATTTGCCCCACCTCTGTGTAATTTTGTAAAGTAAAAAAAAAGACAAATTTCCCAAGTCACATTGTCGGCTGTTAACATTTCGATTGTAAAGTCATAACAATTCAGATATGAAACCTTATTCAAGTAGCCAAAGTATGAAGGGGAAAAAATATTTTTCTATATTTATACTATATTGTATTGTTGTCGGGATGGGGGGCATCCCCTTGAGATAAGTCTATTGCTTAACTTTTATTACCCAATTTGGGCTGTATTCCTGTACCCAGTGTATAACTTTTCTACTATGGGCAGTTTTGCATATTTACTCATGTCTGACATTTTATAGATATACTGTGTCTCTAGGGTCATACACATATACCATGCCATTTATTTAATTCATGACCTCCTACCAATCTGATTGCCTCTATACCCTTTTCTATTGGACTATAAGGTTTTTTTTTATCTCCCCATATACATAAGTAATTATTTTGAGGCTATAACTTCAAGCCATTCTCTTTGCACAACTTATAGAGACTTTGATTATCATATTTAGGGGTGATTACAACATATAGAGATCACCTGTTTGGAACATTGAGCTATATCCCTGCACTGCTCTGTTGACTAGACGCGCAGCATTTTATATCGATACTTTGCACTTAAGCACTTTATTTGGGTGTTGGTGGTGGCTTGTTTAGGGAATTCTTTGAAAGCCAGGGAGGGCTAGTTGATGTGGAGCAGGGGCACCATTTCGTACATCAATGGTGGCAACCTCCGCTGCTGAGAAGGGACATACAGGGTGATACACATCCTATCTTTCCTAGGCCTTTCCTAGATGTAACTTGCTCGTGCCAAACACTACGTGTTTATGGTAAATTTCATCCCAGACTGCATTTTTCTGGGTTAACCAGTACCTGACCCTCTTATGCCCATTTTATTACAAATTAGGTTTGTTTTTTTTGTTTTTTTTAATACATACCAATACGTTTTTTTAAGGGGTTCTTTTTTTCCTTTGGTTTTCTTATTGTATGGCTATACGTAAAGTATTAAAAACCAAAGTTGAACAGTCCTAAAGTTGTAAATCCGTGTTTTTTGTTTTGTTTTTCTACCGTCGTAATGTGCAACGTACAGGGTTTGGAAGTGATAAAGTGTAATTATGAAGTGTCGTTTTGTTTGTGTTTTTTTGCTTCTAAAAGCTTAAAATAAGAAAAAAAAATTGCTAATTTCTGATTATCAAGCATGTCCTTCATACGGTTTAAATATTATTTCATCTGCTTCCTAGACACAAAATTATACTCCAGTGCGTGCGGTGCCTGGAAGAAAACTCTGCCTCAGGTCTTCATTATCATACCATCCCCTTCCCTTCTGTGTCACAGGGCTCTTTGACATGTAATGGTGGCCCTAGAAGCCTGCGCCGTGCAATAACGTGATTATACGCATCTTATCTGCCCTTTTACGGGCCTTGGCTTTGTCCTTCACCGGCGCCTCTATTATAGAAATATATGTGTGAACTGAACTTAATTCAATATATTTGTGTGTATTTTTTGCTTTTTTAACTACATAACCTATTAATTCTGTTTCCAGACCCACATATAAAAGTATCTGGAAAGAAGGAAAATGTGAAGGAAGCCAAAGAGCGGATAATGTCTGTATTAGATACAAAGGTAAATTAGATTCTAAACAATGAATTGTGGATTCCTTTTTTTTTAGGTTAATGTTTCCGTTCTACTATCGCGGTTCAGAAGATAGGACTTATTTAGAAGATGTCTAACTTTTAGAAAGTGCAAGCTTAGACTAGACAGTCTTAGAATGTGCCATATTTTTCAGTGTCTCATGTTGGTTGATAAATTTGGCTCATTTATACACTGTCTATTCCACATTTTCACAATTGTTAGTTTGCGTGTTTACTTTGCTTCAAAATTTGTGTACCAACGCTGAATATATTATCTAATTCACACTCCTTTCCTGACCGGTTGCTGAAAGGCCACAGGATCTTAATGCTCAAAAAAGAGGCTACAGTGCATAGTAAATATGGCGCAAAGCATGCATTGACACAAGTTAAGTCAAAATTCTGGCGCTTGTAGCCTAGAACAGCAGCCACAGCGTGCCCAATGTCAGGATTAACAAGTCATAGGAAAACATGGGTTATGGGGTCTAGCACAGAGCAGTTATTGGAGTTGGTGGCAGATTATACATAAGAGTGTATGATGATTTAAGGAAATGTTGGATTCAACCAGCTCATTCCCTCAACTATTCATTACTAGTCTTGGAACAAAATGAAACGGCACGTCAACTCTTCAAAATAGCCGCTAAATTGGAATTGAAGACTGTACATAGTGCTGTTTAAATGGGCGACACTATTATTAGACAATCAAGTGGTTGTATTTATGCAGTAATGTGTTTAGCTTTCCTAACGATCTGTGGTTGTCATTTTAATATCTACAGTGCTTAATTACAAGCGGACATTGTTGTAAGCTACCTACAAATTGTTCTAGCTCTACACATTATAACGTGACTAAACTAGGTATCGCAGTCCTGCATCTTTACTATATTGAGAACTTAACAGCCGAACCTACAAATGTACCAGCCATGTATTTTCTGTGTACACTGAAAATTGCTTTATGCCTTTGAGACTCGGCTATTAAATAGGAGGGTTTAGAATAAGATGGCTTAGTAGACCCAACTTCATGATGGAAGCCTCCATAAAACGCACTCCACTTTGGTCAAGTGGGAATGACAATGAGGGTAATCAACCTAGGTAGTCCTCTTAAAGAACAAAAA
This sequence comes from Ranitomeya variabilis, assembly GCF_051348905.1. NCBI lineage: Eukaryota > Metazoa > Chordata > Amphibia > Anura > Dendrobatidae > Ranitomeya > Ranitomeya variabilis. Next base: position 81,681,218 of record NC_135235.1, on the reverse strand, counting down.
TGTGTTCTTAACCTATTCACTGTCCTAGACCCTAGGTGAGTTATGTTCCGATCATTAATAAGTTCCTATTATGTGCTAGACCTTTATGAACTGAATATTTTGAACCCTGTATTAGTGATGAGTGAGTATACTCATTGCTTGGGTTTTCCAGATCACGCTCGGGTGATCTCCGAGTATTTGTGACTGCTCGGAGATTGTTTTCCTTGCCTCAGCTGCATGATGTACGGCTGCTAGCCAGCTTGATTACATGTGGGGGTTGCTAAGGAATCCCTACATGTATTCCAGCTGTCTATCAGCTGTAAATCATGCAGCTGAGGCAAGGAAAACTAAATCTCAAAGCACTTACAAATACTCAGAGATCACACGAGCGTGCTCTGGAAAAACCAAGCAACGAGTATACTCGCTCATCACTATTGATGAGCGAACGTGCTCTTATAGGGTGTTTTCGGAGCATACTCAGGTGTTATCTGAGTATCTTGGGCGAGCTCGGATAATATGTTAGAGTCCCTGCAGCTAGATATTTTGTCTGTTAATACCCGCAACACATGTGGGGATTGCCTGTTTTAGGCAATCCCAAACATGCCGCCTTGACTCTAACATATTATCCGAGCTCACCCAAGATACTCGAACTCCCGAGCATGCTCTAACACCCTGTCTGAGCACGTTCGCTCATCACTACACTGTATATGTAAATGACATCCTTCACAACTTTAGACCCTGAATGCCAGTGGATGACATTTCTGATGCTGTATAATAACTTACATTTTTTTGTTCTTCTTTTAGAGTAACAGAGTTACTTTAAAAATGGACGTCTCTCATACTGAGCACTCACATGTTATCGGTAAAGGTGGGAACAACATCAAGAAGGTCATGGAGGAAACCGGCTGCCACATACATTTTCCTGATTCCAACCGAAACAATCAAGCTGAGAAAAGTAACCAGGTACGGATTTTTATTTTACTGCCAGCCACCACTTTATGGATGAAAGCAGCTGTGACTCTCTGCTCTTGTACCTACACATTAATGGTAGGCAGGCTCTGCGGAAGCTGCACTTGTCCTGCCTTGCTCCTTCTCTGGTGTACAATGCTTAGAAAACAATCCTGTTTTATTCCTTTTTATTTTTTTTTGGGTGGGAGGGCGATTTAAAAAACCAACTATTGTATTGCATTTTTTTGATGGAGGGACAGTATCTTAGAACTGACATGCTTGTTTCAGCTAGTCTACTTCTACATGCAGCAAGATTTCTTATTGTGGTTAGTTGAATTTGAGAAATGTTTTCAAGAATTGTGGCTACATTTTGTCTATGGGAAAAACCAGAAGACTACAGACAATTTGTGGTTACACAAGCATGTCACAAAAAACAGCTATATTGCACAACATGAGACAGTTTGGACTGTGCTTTATTATTTATTCAGACAAAATATTTCCTACAGCTTGTAGACAATGTGTTTATTTTTTGTCCTCAAAATTAATTTATCCAATGTGAGAGAGGTCGCTCTCTCAGAACAAGGTGTGGTCTGATTATGGTTTCCATCTCATTACAACTTCTACTCCAATGAATAGAGATTGCATCCTCACTCCTGGACTGAAAACCATGAGTGAGTCAGCAGTGACATCATACGACCAGACGGAGAAGATCCCAGGGCACTAGACTTCTTCTGATGTGGAGCATATGTGATCATACTTAATGCAGAATAAGGTTCTTCTAGGAGTGGAGCGCCCTTAGCAATTATCTATTCAGTACACAGAAGATAACATGCATTTATCTGCGGTTATAACTTTATTTGGATGTTATAGTTCTGAGCTTTAATTTGCAATCTTAAAACCTGAACTAATTGGCCATCAAGGACAGAGTTTCCCATTTCAGTCCTCAGGTAATTCAGCAGGCCATTAACTCTGGGTTTCCATGTGGCTTGAACTTAACGTGCAGCTGGGTGAAGTTTCTTGAGGGAAACACAGAATTGGATATAAAAGCGAGAAGTACAAATTGTTCCTTCTTGTTTTCTCCACTTTTTATCCTTTCCGGAGTTGAAAGTTTGCATCGATAACACTGGTCAACAGCATTTTTGGTGCCAAAGATATTTCATCGAATTTAGGGTATTTTTGGGGTGCTGATTCTGAATATGTCATCAGTTTTGCCAGATTGGCTCAAGTTTTTGAGATTTTTGGTATCTTATTTATAGCACTTGTTGGTAAATGCGACGCATCATCTCATTAATTTCTTTGGATTAGTACTTGAACTGAGCAGTTCTCAATATAGTTTTGTGTTAATTAGTGTTCTAAAAGTTTGTTCATAGCTTGATTTTTGCACTAACTTTATGTTGTTGTCTGTTTTCCAGTGAAAAGCATGAACTCATCAAGAAGAAGTTGTCTTAACGATCCAGACTCATTCTGTTACATTTGTGGTGAATACACACTGCCAAAACATAGAAGAAACATAACAGACTTCGTAAAAAAAGTGTATTTTGCCTATTTTGGGGTTATGCTTGGGGACCAAGACAAGTTTTGGGCACCACACATAGTGTGCAAAGCATGTATCGAATTATTACGAAAATGGAGCAAAGGACAAAGAAAAAGCTTCAAATTTGGTGTTCCAATGGTGTGGAGAGAGCCAAAAAATCATCATGATGACTGTTATTTATGGTAAACACAGGTACAGGCACATCTTCACAATGAGGGACAGGCCTTCTTGCAGATTCCATGTTACTCCCATTTTCGTTTCTTATGCTTATTGAATCCTTGCACTTGCACTGCACAGAAATAACAGTCATCATGATGATTTTTTGGCTCTCTCCACACCATTGGAACACCAAATTTGAAGCTTTTTCTTTGTCCTTTGCTCCATTTTCGTAATAATTCGATACATGCTTTGCACACTGTGTGGTGCCCAAAACTTGTCTTGGTCCCCAAGCATAACCCCAAAATAGGCAAAATACACTTTTTTTTACGAAGTCTGTTATGTTTCTTCTATGTTTTGGCAGTGTGTATTCACCACAAATGTAACAGAATGAGTCTGGATCGTTAAGACAACTTCTTCTTGATGAGTTCATGCTTTTCACTGGAAAACAGACAACAACATAAAGTTAGTGCAAAAATCAAGCTATGAACAAACTTTTAGAACACTAATTAACACAAAACTATATTGAGAACTGCTCAGTTCAAGTACTAATCCAAAGAAATTAATGAGATGATGCGTCGCATTTACCAACAAGTGCTATAAATAAGATACCAAAAATCTCAAAAACTTGAGCCAATCTGGCAAAACTGATAGCATATTCAGAATCAGCACCCCAAAAATACCCCAAATTCATTAAAATATTTTGGACACCAGAAAAAAAATTTTTTTTTGTTGACCTGTGTATAATTGCATGTGTGAATCCCACTTTCAAGATTACATAAATGGTCTGCTTTTGGGCCATGACATAGTGTCTCTCTTCTTAATGGATTGTCTGTTATGGCTGATTATCAACACGGTTTTCTAGAGGTGAATGAGTCCAATATACTACGTCTGATCCATTTCTTCCTTTGGTATCACAACATATTATACATCACGCAGGTGAATTGTGATATGGCTAAAGCAGCTTGGTAATTGGTAGGGGCAGCTGCAATTTATTAAAGTTGAGTTTTTTTTTTTTTTTTATACTGTGCTGGCTCGCTCAACATAGTGTGTGCGCGTGCTGGCACGCTCAGTCTGGCTTGTGTGTGCGCATGCTGGCTCGCACAGTGTGTACGTGCGTGCTGGCTCGCTCAGTGTGTGTGTGCGTGCGTGCTGGCTCGCTCAGTGTGTGTGTGTACACGCACTGGCTCGCTCAGTCTGGCTTGTGTGTGCGCATGCTGGCTCGCTCAGTGTGTGTGTGTGCGCACACTGGCTCTCTGGCTTGTGTGTGCACATGCTGGCTCACTCAGTGTGTGTGTGTGTGTGTGTGTGTGTGTGTGTGTGTGTGTGTGTGTGTGTGTGTGTGTGTGTGCGCGCGCGCGTGCTGGCTCGCTCAGTGTGTGTGCGTGCTGGCTCGCTCAGTGTGTCTGTGCGTGCTGGCTCGCTCAGTGTGTGTGTGTGTGTGTGTGCGTGCTGGCTCGCTCAGTGTGTGTGTGTGCGTGCTGGCTCGCTCAGTGTGTGTGTGCGTGCTGGCTCGCTCAGTGTGTGTGTGCGTGCTGGCTCGCTCAGTGTGTGTGTGTGTGCGTGCGTGCTGGCTCGCTCAGTGTGTGTGTGTGTGTGCTGGCTCGCTCAGTGTGTGTGCGTGCGTGCTGGCTCGCTCAGTGTGTGTGTGTGTGTGCTGGCTCGCTCAGTGTGTGTGTGCGCGTGCTGGCTCAGTCTGGCTTGTGTGTGCTCAGTCTGGCTTGTGTGTGCGCATGCTGGCTTGCACAGTGTGTACGTGCGTGCTGCCTCGCTCAGTGTGTGTGCGTGCGTGCTGGCTCGCTCAGTGTGTGTGTGCGTGCGTGCTGGCTCGCTCAGTGTGTGTGCGTGCGTGCTGGCTCGCTCAGTGTGTGTGTGCGCGCACACTGGCTCTCTGGCTTGTGTGTGCACATGCTGGCTCACTCAGTGTGTGTGTGTGTGTGTGTGTGCGCGCGCGCTGGCTCGCTCAGTGTGGCTGTACGTGCTGGCTCGCTCAGTGTGTGCGTGCTGGCTCGCTCAGTGTGTCTGTGCGTGCTGGCTCGCTCAGTGTGTGTCTGTGCGTGCTGGCTCGCTCAGTGTGTGTGTGTGTGTGCGTGCTGGCTCGCTCAGTGTGTGTGTGTGTGTGTGTGTGTGTGTGTGTGTGTGTGTTTGCGTGCTGGCTCGCTCAGTGTGTGTGTGTGTGTGTGTGTGTGTGTGTGTGTGTGCGCGCGCTGGCTCGCTCAGTGTGTGTGTGCGCGCGTGCTGGCTCGCTCAGTGTGTGTGTGTGTGTGTGTGTGCACGTGCTGGCTCGCTCAGTCTGGCCTGTGTGTGTGCACGTGCTGGCTCACTCAGTGTGTGTGTGTGTGTGTGTGTGTGTGTGTGTGTGTGTGTGTGTGTGTGTGTGTGTGTGCGCGCGCTGGCTCGCTCAGTGTGGCTGTACGTGCTGGCTTGCTCAGTGTGTGCGTGCTGGCTCGCTCAGTGTGTCTGTGCGTGCTGGCTCGCTCAGTGTGTGTCTGTGCGTGCTGGCTCGCTCAGTGTGTGTGTGTGTGTGCGCGTGCTGGCTCGCTCAGTGTGTGTGTGCGTGCTGGCTCGCTCAGTGTGTGTGTGTGTGTGTGTGTGTGTGTGCTGGCTCGCTCAGTGTGTGTGTGTGTGTGTGTGTGTGTGTGCGCGCGCGCTGGCTCGCTCAGTGTGTGTGTGTGCGCGCGTGCTGGCTCGCTCAGTGTGTGTGTGTGTGTGCTGGCTCGCTCAGTGTGTGTGTGTGTGTGTGTGTGTGTGTGTGCACGTGCTGGCTCGCTCAGTCTGGCCTGTGTGTGTGCACGTGCTGGCTCACTCAGTGTGTGTGTGTGTGTGTGCGCGCGCTGGCTCGCTCAGTGTGGCTGTACGTGCTGGCTCGCTCAGTGTGTGCGTGCTGGCTCGCTCAGTGTGTCTGTGCGTGCTGGCTCGCTCAGTGTGTGTCTGTGCGTGCTGGCTCGCTCAGTGTGTGTGTGTGTGCGCGTGCTGGCTCGCTCAGTGTGTGTGTGCGTGCTGGCTCGCTCAGTGTGTGTGTGTGTGTGTGTGTGTGTGTGTGCGCGTGCTGGCTCGCTCAGTGTGTGTGTGTGTGTGTGTGTGTGTGCGCGCTGGCTCGCTCAGTGTGTGTGTGTGCGCGCGTGCTGGCTCGCTCAGTGTGTGTGTGTGTGCTGGCTCGCTCAGTGTGTGTGTGTGTGTGTGTGTGTGTGTGTGTGTGTGTGTGTGTGTGCACGTGCTGGCTCGCTCAGTCTGGCCTGTGTGTGTGCACGTGCTGGCTTGCTCAGTGTGTGTGTGTGTGTGTGTGTGTGTGTGTGTGTGTGTGTGTGTGTGTGTGTGTGTGTGTGTGTGTGTGTGTGTGTGTGTGTGTGTGTGTGCGTGCGTGTGTGTGTGCGTGTGTGTGTGTGCGTGCGTGCGCTCGCTCGCGTAGTCTGGCCTGTGTGCGCACGCTGGCTCGCTCTGTGTGTGCGCGTGCGCTGGCTCGCCCTGTGTGTGCGCGCCCTGGCTCGCTCACTGTGGCCACTGGCTTGCTCACATAATCTCATTTGACAAATTTAATTTCTCATTGCAGGTGTCAATTGCTGGGCAGCCTGCTGGAGTCGAATCTGCAAGAGTAAGAATACGAGTAAGTTTTTGTGTAGTTTTTTATTGTATTAATGTACAGCGTTACACATCACTCTTTACTTATTGGCTAAAAAGCGTCTTGTCACCTGTACTCTCTCTTCATGTCATGTTCTGTATAGGATGCCCAGATGGGGGGCTGTCATGTTGAAATACAAGCTATTCCCTACACACTTATTAGCTTTATTAAATTGTATGAGCAGCCGCAAGGATCACACTCCTAATTCTTTTCTGCTACTAAGAAATGCTAAGAGGGGTCACATGAACTCATCTGCACTCTGTTTGGTAGTCACCCACCCACGAGCGCTTAGTCCAGCATCTTAAAGTGGCTGTGTCCTTTCTATCAGAACCTCTAAATCCTCCTGCAGTTTATTTAAAAAAAATTAAAAAAAATCAACAAAAAACGCACTTTGATTGTCTCCAGTCCACGGAGTCTCTGGCGCTGCTCCCAATGTCCGGTATTGGCTGTGGTGCTGATGTCACTGAGACAGTGCAGGGCTAATCTGTGAGCTCAGCAGCTCTGCCCCTTATGAATGGATGAAGTGCACCCTCAGAGCTGCTTGTGTTGGCTCCACAGTCCATACCGGACACTGGGAGCAGTGCTGGAGACTCAGCGGTGGACCTGGGGATGGTGAGTAAATTGCTGTTTGGTTTTTTTTTGTCTTTTTTTAAGGGACAACCCCTTAATATGCTGAAATACAGTGTACGGTCACGTGAAAGAGGCACTTAAGCTTTTATTAACGTCTTAATGACAAAACCACATTTTTTAAAATCTTATGTCACTTAATGTAGTAATTACTCTGAATGCTTCCACGTATTCCAGTCATTTTTAGACCTTTTTTCGTGGCACATTATATTTTATGATGGTAAATTTAGATTGATATGTTTAGTTTATTTACAAAAATATCATAAATTTTACAGTTATTTTTTTTTTTTTTTCATTTCTTCAAGGCAATTTACAAAATGTATTTTTCTAGTGACCTATTTAGTTTTTAAGTGACTTTGGAGCCTAAATATTGGGAAAATCCCAAACGTGATGCCATTTTAAAAACCGCATCAGTCAATATGTTAATTTAAGGAGTTAATGCAAACTGGCATGACAGGAATGAAAAATGTTATTTTTACCTCCTGAATGTTGCTAACTTCTGAACTGGTCACTATAACCGCCAAACTCTAGGGCCGTTATTTGGCCGTGAATTGCCATAGGAACCATCAGGACCACACAATCGTGAGTGAGCAGCCAGGACACTGGAGCCCCCACACTGTTAGCCATTTAGATGCCGTAGTCTCAATTGACAGCAGTATCTAAGGGGTTAAATGGCCATGGTCAGTGCCAACACCAATCGTGACTGATAGTTAATAAATTGCAATCTGTGATCTTCAGTCATTTTCAGACAATCTGATATGAAGAGTGCAGCTTAATCCAAATTACAGCTATAGGTTTCCCTTGTGGCCATCCCCCACCTCTGTCATCTAGATTGGATGTGAGCTCTGTGTATTCAGGGCCCTGCTGTCTTCACTTTCTTTCGCACACCTCCAGTGCTGATCATTCTCTTTCCATATTTTCCTCCATTATTTCCCCTTTCTCCACTGCAGCTCTGTGTACAACCACTTTTCTCCTGCAATCTCAAACACTGATAGGAGGGGAGAAGGAGCACTGTTCCCCACTCCCTTCTCACAGCATGAGTCTCACACAAATCCAGAATGGTATGTACTGCTAGTGCAGCCCTCCTGCTGTTTTCCACTGGACTATATTTTCTGCGTACTGGTCCAGTGTGTCCCAGACTCCAGTCCTCACAGCGCCCAACAGGTTGTTTTCAGGATTTCCATAGTGTTGCACCGAGGAGAGAATTCCCGATGCCTTGATGATACTTCATTCACCTGTTTATTCATGAGATCCTGAGAACAAGACCTGTTGGGGCCTGTGAGGACTGGAAGTTGGGATAAGCCGAGTTACTAAATAAGGAGCAAATTGAAATTGTGTATTAATATTAAAAGTCCGAAATGTTATAGGGCGATATGTCAGATCTAGAAATCGCCATTTTAACAGCTACCATAGGCTATACCAGCCATGCAATGGGGATTAGTACTCAAACTACTACATGAATAAAATAGCTTTTTTTTTGTTTGTCTTTTCTCCATTCTTAAATCTCAAGATCTGTCTTAAGCTCTACAAGTTTCTACATTTTTTTTTTTTTTTGTCCTGGCATTTCCAGTAATCATTAGATTTTCCAGTCTTATTTGAAGCCGCATCTCCTTGCTCGGTGCACGGATGCCCTACAACATCTGATTAGAGGTTTCTTTGACTGGGTGAATACCATTGTGCTGTTTTGGAAAAGAAATCCTCTTCTATGATGGTTTGGCTGTTTTTAGTGACATATTTCAGATTTCCTCCGTTGCTTTGTGGTTTTCATCTCATCAGTGTTTGAGACGTTTTCTAGTCCAGACTAAACCACCTTTCTGCATGCAGCTATTTAATTCATCATTTATTACTGATCGCCTGCTGACTGCTAAAGTACACACCGGCAGAAGTAGTGAAAGATTATTTGCTTTAGATCTGGCATTTATGTCCCATCTAACATTCCTTGGCCCGGATTTGTGCACCGCAGCACTCATTCATATAGTCATTAAAAAGTAAGAAAAACAGCTCTGGGGTCTGCACAGCAATGCTGTGTTTTCAGATTTGTATATTTGCACTATGTCTTACTACCCAACATTACTTGGCGTATATAGGATGTATTGCTCTGCTGCACATTACAATTTTCAGCAGTTGCTCCTTTGGAAACCAATCTCATAACCCTCAGCGGTAAAACCTGCACCCCTGCTATTATGATACTGTTCATGGTCAAACCTCAACACTCGCCTGCCCCAGGTCCCCTGACCCAAACTGCCTCCATATGTCACCTTGATGATGTTCAGGTCAGGCGACCCGTGGTCAGTCTGGGTATTACCGACCAAGCATAACCTTATGATATGGATCTGTGAATTTAGCCCACATCCTGTTTTGGTGTTTTCGAAACATACCCAGTTTTGAAGGAGCTTATTCAGGACAATACCAAGCCTTAGCCTAGGCCTATAACATGACATCAGTTATAGGCCCATGCAACCTCCCAACCAGACACTGCAGAAATATCCTGTGTGGACTAACTGGAATAATAGCCCATGTGCTTGAGAAACCTTGGCTAATTCAGCATTGTATGTGTCCAATATACTGCATTTTTCTTGTTCTGTATACTTGGTTAAATTATATTTGCACTTGCTCAGTTAGGTTGTTACGGTAAATGTATACGTTTGCTACCCAAATGTGTGCATATAACCTGAAGAATTGCATTTAGGAATTGCTGCAGGCTTGACGCTGTGTATTTATGCAGCATCAAACCCGCAGCGGACAGATGTTACAGCATAGTGGCTGGGATTTCTAGAAACCACATGTCCACTATGCGTCCATAGTCACCTGTGGATCACCCACGGACCCGGACATGTGGCGCGTCTTTACAGACAGCAGCATGTCAATTTCTCTTACATAGACTCTAGAAATTAAAACAATAAAAAGTATTGAATGTGGTAAATCCACACGGTTCAGTGACCACATGTGGATTTACCTGCGTTCAATAGACAGCAGCCCTTTGGAAGCAGCGAACATGCACTGTGTCCAAAGCGCTGCTACTTCTTGATCGTGGCAACCTAGCCTTATAGTAAAAAGGACAATAGAAAAATGTCTGCATCAACAATCACAAAGAATTATCTTAAATAAATTAATATTTAAGATTATTCTTTGGCAGTTTCATGACTCACAGTTCTCCTTAGTTATATGATCATGATTTGAGTCGCCATTAGTATGTTTGGTTATTATTTATAACTGATGTTCTGTTGGTATATCAACAATCACAAGTTGCATAAAAGTGGACATTTGCTTGATACTTTTGTTTTACGGTATTCTCCCTCAACTTAATGTGACCTTGCCTTTAACATGGTGTTTTCTGCAAAAAATATATATATTTTGTTCATGCATACTAAACTGTTGCTTTTTTTTTTTTACTTTGCCTCCTGCAGGAGCTGCTGCCGTTGGTGTTAATGTTCGATTTGCCCATAGCGGGAATTCTGCAGCCAATTCCTGATCCGAACTCGCCCACAATTCAGCACATTTCCCAAACCTACAACATTACGGTTTCATTCAAGCAGCGCTCAAGAGTCTACGGTGCTACTGTGATTGTAAGGGGCTCCCAGAATAACACCAGTGCTGTTAAGGTAATTCTCTCGGATCCATTTGTCAGAAGGCATTTACCCGAAAGCCTTTCTATGAATTGGGCCCCTCTGTAAGCAGCCAGGTTCATTCTGCAATCACACTTATGTTTTTCCAGCTGCGAAATAGCTCATCCTGAAAGGAGAATTTGCGTAAACCATTGTGAGGGTTCATGTCAGTGTCACATACTGATGTGTGCTACTACTCCAGTGCTTAAACCCTACACATGGCATCAGAACACTAATGAAATGAACCTCCTGGCATTAAAAAGGTTCAAAATGCTCCATCATGTTAATGTGCGGGATCCGTGGAGCCGCATCTGGTGGATTTCCTCTCCAGTGACGCTGTTGGTTTAAACAAGTTAAATAAAGTTCATATTGGAGTGTAATGAGACTGATAAAGGGATTGTAGAACGAGGGGCATGGCTGAACTGTAAACTTGTGTGCGTGTCCATGTAACACTTACCTTACTTCATTACATTGATTTCTCTGTTCTCCTATGTACAATCTTACGTATTCTAGTAATGAGCAGCCAGAGCTGGATTCACAATTCTGCTTGAAAGTTGACCCGAACTACTTTTCCCCCATATTATAGTGACAGTTATTTATCTTTATTTTTTGTACATCACATAACCTGTTGTAAAAGACCATGGCACCAAATTTCAGTTGTTTCTTTACTTTTCAAATGTAATTTTCTTCTTTTTAGAAACTTTAGTATTAGCTCCTTATTCTATATACGTTTTGTGCCACTTTTTGTAATTCTTAAATCTTTTTTTTTTTTTTTTTTTCCATTCTTCCCCTCAACTTTGCTTATCCAGATCATGAGGATTTTTATTTACCTATATAGCGCCATTAATTCCACAGCGCTGTACAGACATTATAATCACTGTCCCCATTGGGGCTCACAATCTAAACTCCCTATCAGTATGTCTTTGGAGTGTGGGAGGAACCCGGAGGAAACCCATGCAAACACAGGGAGAACATACAGACTCATGGCCGATGTTGTCTTTGGTGGAATTTGAACTCTGCACCCCAGCGCTGCTAGGCTGCAGTGCTAACCACTGAGCCACCGTTACTTGGCCACATTCATGAAATGTGACTTGCGAGGGTTTCATTTTGTGGGCATAACTTGCGACCGTCCCTGCTAGGAGTAAGGTTTCTGTAGGATTTTTCAATTTGGCTTTTTTTTTTTTTTTTAATAATTTTGCAAGGTTTGGTGCTAAAAAGTCCCAAAAACTGGTTGAACGCAAAAATAAAGAGCAAATTTGAAGAATTTGGTACAAAAGTCAGTCCATGCCACAAGGCAAAAAAAGCAATATCAATAAGCGCTGCGGAATATGTTGGCGCTATATAAATAAAGATTATTATAAATGGCAAATGATCTGTTCCTTTATGTACAATAGATTTGACAGAACACAAAGTCCCTTTTTCATTATTTTGCAGATTTTACAATGGTGTTTTTTTTTTTTTTTTTTTTTTTGTGCTGGCAGATTTGATACAATCTTCATCAAAATGCACCCCTTTTGTTATATTTGTGCCGTAATGAATTTGGCACAAATATAAAAATGCCTTGAAATAAAACTTTTTATCCCATAAAGACCCAAAAGGCATGATCATCAGGGCAAAGTGTCTCGTCTGTTTAGTAATTTACCTCGATCTTGCAGTTGAAGGCAATGCCACATTACTTGCAGTTGTTTCCAGTTTTACCGTGCACATTGTATACATTCCAGATGCGGACACATCTTCTATCCATATACTAATTCTACCCCCTTACTGTTCAAAATCAGCTTCCATCAGAAATTATTTATTTTATATAGCACCATTGATTCCATGGTGCTGTACATGAGAAGGGGTTACATACAAATTACAGATATCACTTACAGTAAGCAAACTAACAATTACAGACTGATAGAGGGGCGAGGACCCTGCTCTTGCGGGCTTACATTCTACAAGATGGTGGGGATAGAGACAACAGGATGAGGGTTGTAGGAGCTCCTGTGTTGGCGAGCGGTAGCTTCGGTAGTGGTGAGGAGGCAGCGGGGTCAGTGCAGGCTGTAGGCTTTCCTGAAGAGATGGGTTTTCAGGTTCCGTTGGAAGGATCCAAATGTGGTTGATAGTCGGAAGTGTTGGGGCAAAGAATTCCAGAGGATGGGGGATATTCGGGAGAAGTCTTGGAGGCAGTTGGGTGAGGAGCGAATAAGTGTGGAGGAGAGAAGGAGGTCTTGGGAGGACCGGAGATTACATGAGGGAAGATATCGGGAGATTAGTTCAGAGATATATGGAGGAGACAGGTTATGGATGGCTTTGTAGGTTAGTATTCGTAATTTGAACTGGACACGCTGAGGGAATGGGAGCCAGTGAAGAGATTTGCAGAGGAGTAGCGAGGAGAGAGATGAATTAGTCAGGCAGCAGAGTTAAGGATGGACTGGAGAAGTGCAAGGGTGTTAGCAGGGAGGCCACAGAAAAGGATGTTGCAGTAGTCAAGGTGGGAGATGATGAGGGCATGCACAAGCATTTTAGTAGATTGATGGTTGAGGAAAGGAAGGATTCTGGAGATATTTTTGAGCTGGAGGTGACAGGAGGTGGAAAGAACTTGGTGCGGTTTGAAGGACAGGGCAGAGTTGAGGGTTAATCCGAGGCAACGGACTTCCGGTACGGGGGAAAGCGTTATGTCGGTAATTGCGATAGGTAGGTCAGATAAGGAAGATCTATGAGATGGAGGAAAGATGATGACTTCAGATTTGTCCACATTGAGTGTGAGGAAGCGAAAGGAGAAGGAGGAAATAGCTGATAGACACTCCGGTATTCTGGACAGCAGAGAGGTGACGTCTGGGCCAGAAAGGTAAATCTGAGTGTCATCAGCATAAAGGTGGTACTGGAATCCATGGGACTTGATGAGTTGTCCCAGGCCAAGTGTATAGATTGAGAAGAGTAGGGGTCCTAGAACAGAGCCTTGGGGGACTCCAACAGAGAGAGGGTGGGATGAGGAGGTAGTGTGAGAGTGTGAGACGCTGAATGTGCGGTTGGAAAGGTATGAGGAGATCCAGGATAGGTCGAGGTCTTTGCTGCCAAAGGAGGAGAGGATCTGTAGTAGGAGGCAGTGGTCAACTATGTCGAAAGCAGAGGACAGGTCTAGAAGGAGGAGTACAGAGTATTGTCCGTTCGCTTTGGCTGTAAGTAGGTCGTTAGTAATTTTGGTCAGGGCTGTCTCAGTTGAGTGGTGGGTCGGAAACCAGATTATAGCTTGTCAAAGAGCAAGTTAGATGAGAGTAGGGGGGAAAGATCAGTATGGACGTGCTGCTCCAGGAGTTTGGAAGCGAATGGCATCAGCGATATTGGGCGATAGCTGGACATAGCTGTTGGATCAAGGGTTGGCTTTTTAAGGATAGGCGTGATTATGGCATGTTTGAAAGCAGAAGGGAAGGTGCCAGAAGTTAGTGATAGGTTGCCGAGGTGGGTTAGGGATGGGATAAGATTGGTGGTGGGGTTGGGGAGGAGATGGGATGGGGTTGAGCGCGCAAGTGGTGAGGTGCAATTTGGAGAGGAGACAATTAAGCCCCCCTTCTATGATGTTGGATAGGAGGTTATGGGGTTTGGGAATTGGTCTGGTATACAAAGGGGTTGTGGTGGTTGAACAATGAAGACTTGCCTTGTTTAGGTGATCTTATTTTTAAAGTGTGTGGCAAAGTCCTCAGCAGAAATGAGGGAGGTTGGAGGGGGCAGTGGGGGGCGGAGGAGAGAGTTAAAGGTTTTGAATAACTGTTTGGAGTTTTAGGATAGGGAAGATTCAAGGGTTGCTGGGAGGTCTTCGGTGAATTTTCACATTGGATTATGTACACTTTGTTTTCTAGCTAAGTTAGTAATACAAACACTTTATTGCCTTCTCCTCCAATAAATACATGCAGCAGTTATGTTCTTTGGACTATGTAAAAACATGGATACTAAGTAAACTGTATAGTTTTACAGAGGGCTTTAACATGGGCTCGAATTCTGTAATCATCTAAAGATGTAACAGATGTTAAGGCTCTCATTTTTACAAATACATAGAAATCTCTTGGTATGTTGTATGGAATTCTAGAAGTGATATTTGAGCTACATGTCATGTTTAAGTGGCGCATCTTATTACTAAAAGCTCCAAGATGTAAACATTTCTGTCTGTAAATATACGCACGCACATATTTTTTAGTGGGATTACATTTGGTAAGTTTTTGATATTAATTGCTTGGGTTTTAGGAAAGAACCACAGGACCCACACTTCCCCAGCTAGTTTCCCTCATGGCCATGTTTTTACAAGAAGTTTAAGGTCAGTCTGATTTGATGTGGTAGTTTGACATCTTTTGATTTTGTTTTTGATAGGAAGGTACTGCACTATTGCTGGAACATCTTGCTGGTAGCCTTGCCAATGCGATACCGGTCAGCACACAATTGGATATAGCTGCACAACATCACCTCTTTATGATGGGCCGAAACGGTGGCAATATCAAGCACATCATGCAACGAACTGGTGCTCAGATCCACTTCCCAGATCCCAATAACCCTCTGAAGAAGTCCACAGTCTACCTCCAAGGCACCATCGAGTCAGTCTGCTTGGCCAGACAGTATCTCATGGTAGGCATCTTTTATGGGTTTGATTATCTTGGGGTCGTTACATGTCCAACATTTATATATGCAGAACTTTGACTTAAAGCCTTGAGCCAGAATCCAATCGGTAGGTCTTGTTGAGATCAGTAGTGAACTATCAAGATACAGTCCATTTTACATTATTCTTATAGAATTGTACTTTACATTGTATGTACAGTTGTGGCCAAAAGTATTGACACCCCTGCAATTCTGTCAGATAATACTCAGTTTCTTCCTGAAAATGATTGCAAACACAAATTCTTTGGTATTATCTTCATTTAATTTGTCTTAAATTAAAAAACACAAGAAGAATTGTCCTAAAGCCAAATTGGATATAATTCCACACCAAACATAAAAAAGGGGGTGGACAAAAGTATTGGCACTGTTCGAAAAATCATGTGATGCTTCTCTAATTTGTGTAATTAACAGCACCTGTAACTTACGGCATCTAACGGGTGTTGGCAATAACTAAATCACACTTGCAGCCAGTTGACATGGATTAAAGTTGACTCAACCTCTGTCCTGTGTCCTTGTGTGTACCACATTGAGCATGGAGAAAAGAAAGACCAAAGAACTATCTTGAGGACTTGAGAAACCAAATTGTGAGGAAGCATGAGCAATCTCAAGGCTACAAGTCCATCTCCAAAGACCTAAATGTTCCTGTGTGTACCGTGCGCAGTGTCATCAAGAAGTTTAAAGCCCATGGCACTGTGGCTAACCTCCCTAGATGTGGACGGAAAATAAAAATTGACAAGAGATTTCAATGCAAGATTGTACGGATGTTGGATAAAGAACCTCGACTTAGGGTACCGTCACACAGTGGCACTTTTGTCGCTACGACGGTACGATCCGTGACGTTCCAGCGATATCCATACGATATCGCTGTGTCTGACACGCAGCAGCGATCAGGGACCCTGCTGAGAATTGTACGTCGTAGCAGCTCGTTTGGAACTTTCTTTCGTCGCTGGATCTCCCGCTGTCATCGCTGGATCGTTGTGTGTGACAGCGATCCAGCGATGCGTTCACTTGAAACCAGGGTAAACATCGGGTTACTAAGCGCAGGGCCGCGCTTAGTAACCCGATGTTTACCGTGGTTACCAGCGTAAAAGTAAAAAAAAAAAAAAAAAACAGTACATACTTACATTCCGGTGTCTGTCCCCGGCGTTCTCCTTCTCTGCACTGTGAGCGCCGGCCGGCCGGCCGGAAAGCGAGCACAGCGGTGATGTCACCGCTGTGCTTTTCGGCTGGCACAGACACAGTGGAGAGAAGCAGAACGCCGGGGGACAGACACCGGAATGTGAGTATGTAGTGTTTGGGTTTTTTTACTTTTACGCTGGTAACCACGGTAAACATCGGGTTACTAAGCGCGGCCCTGCGCTTAGTAACCCGATGTTTACTCTGGTTACCCGGGGCCTTCGGCATCGTTGGTCGCTGGAGAGCTGACTGTGTGACAGCTCCCCAGCGACCACACAACCACTTACCAACGATCACGGCCAGGTCGTATCGCTGGTCGTGATCGTTGGTAAATCGTTATGTGAGACGGTACCCTAACATCCAAACAAGTTCAAGCTGCCCTGCAGTCCGAGGGTACAACAGTGTCAACCCGTACTATCCGTCGGCGTCTGAATGAAAAGGGACTGTATGGTAGGAAACCCAGGAAGACCCCACTTCTTACCCCGAGACATAAAAAAGCCAGGCAGGAGTTTGCCAAAACTTACCTGAAAAAGCCCTAAAGCGTTTTGGAAGAATGTTCTCTGGTCAGATGAGACAAAAGTAGAGCTTTTTGGGCAAAGGCATCAACATAAGTTTACAGGAGAAAAAAAGAGGCTTTCAAAGAAAAGAACACGGTCCCTACAGTCATACATGGCGGAGGTTCCCTGTTGTTTTGGGGTTGCTTTGCTGCCTCTGGCACTGGACTGCTTGACCGTGTGCATGGCATTATGAAGTCTGAAGACTACCAACAAATTTTGCAGCATAATGTAGGGCCCAGTGTGAGAAAGCTGGGTCTCCCTCACAGGTCATGGGTCTTCCAGCAGGACAATGACCCAAAACACACTCCAAAAAGCACTAGAAAATGGTTTGAGAGAAAGCACTGGAGACTTCTAAGGTGGCCAGCAATGAGTCCAGACCTGAATCCCATAGAACACCTGTGGAGAGATCTAAAAATGGCAGTTTGGAGAAGGCACCCTTCAAATATCAGGGACCTGGAGCAGTTTGCCAAAGAAGAATGGTCTAAAATTCCAGCAGAGCATTGTAAGAAACTCATTGATGGTTACCGGAAGTGGTTGGTCGCAGTTATTTTGGCTAAAGGTTGTGCAACCAAGTATTAGGCTGAGGGTGCCAATACTTTTGTCTGGCCCATTTTTGGAGTTTTGTGTGAAATGATCAATGTTTTGCTTTTTGCTTCATTCTCTCTTGTGTTTTTTCATTTAAGACAAATTAAATGAAGATAATAATACCAAAGAATTTGTGATTGCAATCATTTTCAGGAAGAAACGGAGTATTATCTGACAGAATTGCAGGGGTGTCAATACTTTTGGCCACAACTGTATGTGACTATATAGAATTGTGTTTATAATATTACTCGTTTTTATTACTTTCATAGGGATGTCTCCCACTAGTTCTGATGTTTGACATGAAAGAAGAGATTGAGGTAGAGCCACAATATATAACGCAACTCATGGAGCAGTTAGATGTGTTCATCAGCATAAAACCAAAGCCTAAGCAGCCAAGTAAAGTAAGTTTCAAGGAATAAAGTGATGACTTAGAGGAATTTTCCACCTGTTTTTTTTTTTTTTGGTAATATATTCAGCCTCCATCTCCATTACTGGTCTGGGATCTCTGCCACTCGTTTAATTTATCAAGGTATCCTAAGCCTGGCCATCATCTTTCACAGCAGTGAAGCTCTTGTCTGGGAAATAATTCTTCATCTAATCAAGAGTTTGTTCTAAATTGTAGTCTGGTATTGTAGAATCTGGCACTCTGAAGTTTTTGCTTGTAAATTGAAGAACTTATGGAAATTTTAATAAAGTGTATTTTAAACATTTATATAGTTGTGAATTAAAGTATATTCTTTATGTAGATTATTTATACGGTCAAGAGATCATTATGAACAAAGGAGGTTTTTTTTAAATGACAGATCTCAATGTAATTATATTTTCACATTTCCCTTTCAGTCAGTGATTGTAAAAAGCGTGGAAAGAAATGCCTTAAATATGTACGAAGCCCGAAAGTGCCTTCTTGGACTTGACAGCAGTGGAGTGGCCATTACAAGCCAGTCTACATTATCTTGTCCAATGCCTTTTCATGGCCTGGATATACTGACAGCAGGTTTGGGACTTACTGGATTAGGTGAGTGAAGGCGTACATTTTGTAAAAAAATTTTATAATGCTAGATTTCATTGTTCGTGTGCATCATGCTATATGATCTTTGTAGTAAACCCACACAGCTTAGGAAAAGTAGATATAATAACTGGAATAGGAGTGGATAAATGTCTGCTCTCATCACTACTTGGTTTGCTTTTTTCTGAAAACTTACAGAACCATTTACATAAGTGTTGGTGAATTATATTGGTGCTAAATGTAAACTTTACTTTACAAGGTTTTACACTATGTAATAGGCAAGCTAATATTTGCAATATTAAAAGCTTATTGCGCTGAATAACAGTGCTCGCTTTCTAGGGAGGTGGGAACACACTGTTCTTTCAATAAACTTTATACAGTCCCAGAGAACCTATTTAATATCAGATTAATTAATGATGAAATATTTCCACATTACACAGAAAACTTTAGACCTCAACGAGATTTCTTAAATACACAGAGGAAACGTAATGTATTTTTTACACTTCTAATAATGCTCATTTTATGTCTTCTACAGGTCTCCTGGGCCCCAATGCTCTCTCGGTTAACTCCTCCACAGCCCAAAATACTCTGCTGAATGCCCTTAACAGTTCGGTCAGTCCTCTACACAGCCCCAGTTCGGCTGCACCAAGTCCAACACTCTGGGCAACGTCATTAGCGAACACTACTAGCGCTGCAGGTGACTGAAACACTGCCACATTCTGAATTTTCAGTTTTACTAGGTGTACAGCTGATATTAATTGGAGAATTGTTGGAAAATTTTGCTAAAAATGTTGATACGATTGCATACAATCTGTATTCTCAAGCTCCTTGTTTTGCCTTATGTAATGGGTATTTCAGTTGTAGGTTAAGAATATGAATAATGATCTCTACAGGTTAAAAAGTAAAAGATCATTGAAGGAGAGCAAGCCTAAAAATTGTCACCTTTGCCTCCTAAAAAAAAAAAAAGTATATTTCTTTATCGCCTCTCATTGGGGGACACAAAAACCATGGGTGTATGCTGCTGCCACTAGGAGGCTGACACTATGCGGAAAAAAAAAGTTAGCTCCTCTTCTGCAGTGTACACCCCACCGACTGGCATTATACTCTCCAGTTTAGCTTTAGTGTCAGTAGGAGGTGGACACGGGTCTTTCATTAGACCCTTATCTACCTCAATGTGCGTTGTTTCTTTTCAGGTTTTTCCGGAGGGATACAGGGTGAACAGTCACACCTGTAGTCCCATAACATGGACTATGAGTACGGCGTGTACTGCCGCCCCGTATCCTCATAGATCCCTCTCCAGGACCAAGAGCCTAGCACACAAGTGTGCTTAGAAGTCCGGTCCTGGCTCCGTCCCCCACCCACTTGCCCACCAGAGCCTGTCGGTTGGAGGAGACGAGGACGTCCATCACAGTTCCGTGGACGTCTCATTCCCCTCAGGTTTGGAACTGCGTGGGATGTTTAGGTGAGCATTTCCCCTAAATTTTCCCAGCTCTTCCCCTGCTCTCCCTCGCAGTGTGGGGGAGTAGAAGTCCCTAAATGCGCTGCTCGATTTTCTTATGGCGGCGCTGACCTTTATTGTTAATAGGGATCCCAGGGGCACCAACACGAGCAGTCTCTCCTAGCGCGGTGGCCCTTCAGGCCGCCGCGCTTCCTCCTGAGCTATCCCCTTCATCAGGGCCTCAGTGCTCTCCCTGCAGCCGCACTGCTCGGCGGCCGCAATGTCTCTTACATGGGCATCCCTGCAGCCGCAATGCGTCCTGTGCCTGCCAAGGCCGCCGCGCTACTTACTCCCTGCGGGCTTCGGCGCCGCGATCCTCTCTCCGGCGGCGGCCTCTAATTTAGGTCCCGGCTCCGGCCGGGGCCTACTTCCGGCGCTGCGACCCCGACACTTCCGTTCTCCGCAGAGCCTTCTTTTCTGGGGGCACAGCACACCATCTGCGCAGATTGCAGCACCAGAGGCCGCAGGGCAGGAGCTCCACTTTTTTCTCCGGAGATCCACCGCAAGCGGGACATCCAGGCCGGCAGCAACCTGGTATCCTTTTTCTCGTCTGCCGTGAGTAGCTCTGAACTGCAGACTGACACACTCCTCTGCCCCACTGTCCCCTAACCCGCTGGCATTTTCTTCAGGGACCTCTTCAATATGTCTAACTCTAAAGGGGGCCGCTCTCGTCCTCCTACTTCTTCCTCTTCTGTCTTAGTCAAGTACTTTGCATGTTCGTCCTGTAACAGCAAACTTCCCTCAGGTCAGTCCTCTCCGCTCTGTCAGGCCTGCAGCAACCCGATTGTTCCCACCGCCCAGGAGCCAATCCGCCTGAGAGTGATACCCCCATCCCAGGCTGGGCTTCCTTTCTGTCACAATCGGTGGCCGATCTAACATGGGTGTCTCAAACCCTGGTGTCTGTGCTGGACCGAGTACCTCTGCAGACCCCCGCAGTAGCCAGCGGGTCGCAGAAGCCTCCGCCCGAGCCTTCCTTGATTAGCCGCAAAAGGTCCAGACAGGAACTTTCGGAGGATGTTTCGGAGCTGGATTCGAACCAAATCGCTACCATGAGGGATATGGTTCAGAATCTCATTGGAGCGATAAATCTAACCTGTGGCATCAAGGAGTCCTCTACGGAACCCGCAGATCAGGCTGTTTTGTTTAGACGGGCTAAACCACCTTCCAAGTTTTTCGCTCCTCACCCGGACTTCGAGGAGATTATGACCAGAGAAAGAGAACCCGACCAGAGGCTTTCAGAGAGGAAAGCGACTTGGCGTTTTATATCCCTTTTCTCCGGAGCTCACCGCTAATTGGACTGCTTCTCCTTCGGTGGACCCTCCAGTTTCCAGACTGTCCACCAACACGGTCCTCCCACTGTCCAGCGGAGCATCTCTGAAGGATTCTAACGATAGTCATAGAATCTTTCACAAAGTCAGCCTTTGAAGCGGCCTCAGCTAGTCTTTGCCCGGCCTTTGCTTCCACTTGGGTTTCAAAATCCATATCCAAATGGGCCAAACAGCTCCGTCAGGGCATTCTGGACGGGGTTCCATCCGGACAGCTGGTGGAACTTGCCATCCAGATTTCTCACGCGGGTGAATATCTGGTCTCCGCCTCCCTGAACGCCGCGTCTTGTGCGGCTCAGGCGTCCAGCAACGCGGTTGCCATCCGCCGGACCGTTTGGCTTAAGGACTGGCAGGCGGATTTGTCTTCTAAAAAGTCCCTTACCAGCCTGCCTTTTCAGGAGTCTCGTCTCTTTGGTTCTAAGCTGGACCAAATCATTAAGGACGCTACAGGGGGCACAAGTTCCCTTCTTCCCCAGGCCAAGCCTCGTCGCCCTCCTCCTCGACGTCAATTTTGGTCTTTTCGGCCTTTTCGTCGCTTCACGGCATCAAATTCCTTCTCCTAGCAGCAACGGAGGCCACAGGCACGTCAAGAGAAGAAGACGGTATCCTTTAGGCCCACTCCTTCCTGGCGTCCTCGCTACTCCCAGGGTAGATCCTCCAGGACTGGAAGAACCACCTCGGCATGACTCTCAGCTAGTCGTCAGCCCACCTCCCAGGCTGGGCGTCCGTCTCCTCTTCAGGGACGTCTGGATCTTCTCAGTAGAGGACGCATGGGTCAGGGAAGTTGTATCCTCGGGATACAAGATAGAGTTCGTTTCACGTCCCCGGGATCGTTTTTTCGAATCCCGACCTCCAAGAGATCCCGCTCTAGTTCCGGGTTTCTTCGCAGCCATCACTTCTCTTCTCAACGCCGGGGTAATTGTTCCCGTCCCAGAAAAAGAACGGTTCACAGGTTTCTATTCAAACCTTTTTGTGGTACCAAAAAAAGACGGCAGGGTGCGTCCCATTCTGGATCTCAAATTGCTGAACAAGAGAGTTCGTCTGAAGCACTTCAGGATGGAATCCCTTCGTTCAGTAATTGCTTCCATGGAGGCTCAGGAATTCCTGTGTACCATAGATATTCAGGACACCTACCTCCATGTTCCGATATTCCTGGGACATCACCGATACCTGCGCTTTGCAGTGCTTCAGGAACATTTTCAGTTCGTCGCCCTGCCGTTCGGTCTTGCAACCGCCTCAACAGTTTTCACGAAGATCATGGCGGCGCTGATGGCCATCTTGAGGGTCAGAGGCCTGGCTCTGTTTCCATACCTCGACGACATCCTCATCAAGGCTCCGTCCTTTTCTCAGGCCCACGAAAGCCTGTCCATCGTTCTCGACACCCTAGCCCGTTTCGGGTGGCTGGTCAACCGGAAGAAGTCCTGCCTTATTCCTTCTCAGCGCATCATCTTGCTGGGCATGGTCTTCGACACTCGTCAGACCAAGGTCTTTCTTCCCGAAGACAAGAGATCCATTCTTCGTCGGGACATACGCGTGCTCCAGGGCCATCGGTCTCCCTCCTTCCGATCGGCCATGAATGTTTTAGGGAGGATGGTAGCAACATTGGAAGCGATTCCCTTCGCCCAATTTCACTCGCGACTAGTGTTGAGCTATACCTTTCCGATACTTGAAAGTATCGGTATCGGATAGTATCGGCCGATACCCGAAAAATATCGGATATCGCCGATACCCGATACCAATACAAGTCAATGGGACACAAGTATCGGAAGCTATCCTGGATGGTTCCCAGGGTCTGAAGGAGAGGGAACTCTCCTTCAGGCCCTGGGATCCATATTCATGTAAAAAATAAAGAATTAAAATAAAAAATATGGATATACTCGCCCGTCCGGCGGCCCCTGGACCTTACCGATTGTAACCGGCAGCCTCCGTTCCTAAGAATGAGGAGTTTAGGACCCTCGATGACGTCGCGGCTTTTGATTGGTCGCATGCCGCTCATGTGACCGCTCACGCGACCAATCACAAGCCTCGACGTCATCGCAGGTCCTAAACTCCTCATTCTTAGGAACGGAGGCTGCTGGTTACAATCGGTAAGGTCCAGGGGCCGCCGGACGGGTGAGTATATCCATATTTTTTATTTTAATTATTTATTTTTTACATGAATATGGTTCCCAGGGCCTGAAGGAGAGTCTCCTCTTTTCCAGACCCTGGGAACCATACACTGGGAACTTCCGATTCCGATTTCCGATACCACAAAAATATCGGAACTCGGTATCGGAATTCCGATACCGCAAGTATCGGCCGATACTTGCGGTATCGGAATGCTCAACACTACTCGCGACCTCTTCAGCAAGCCATCCTGTCTGTGGAACAGGTCGGTCTTCTCCCTAGACCGCCCGATCCGACTCTCTCCCCGGGTCAAACGGTCTCTCAACTGGTGGCTCACATCACCTCTCGTCTCCCAGGGCAGGTCCTTCCTTCCAGTCCACTGGCAAGTGGTGATGACGGATGCCAGCCTGCTCGGCTGGGGTGCGGTGTTTCGCCACCTGACTGTACAGGGCCGCTGGTCGGCGCAGGAGTCAACCTTGCCGATCAATGTCCTCGAGATCCGGGCCATTTTTCTGTCCCTTCGTCACTGGGAAGGGATTCTCAGGGGCCTTCCAAACCGAATCCAGATGGACAATGCCACGGCGGTGGCATTAGTCAACCATCAAGGGGGGACTCGGAGCTCCTTGGCCGAGGTATCCAAGATCCTCCTCTGGGCAGAGGCAACGGTTCCGGTGATATCTGCGGTGCATATCCCTGGAGTGTGCAATTGGGCCGCCGACTTCCTCAGCCACGAGGGTCTCGCGGCAGGGGAATGGTCCTTGCATCCGGAGGTCTTCCATCAGATTTGTCTTCGATGGGGGACTCCGGGCGTGGACCTCACCGCATCTCGAATGAACAGGAAGGTTCCTCAGTTCGTCTCCAGGTCTCGCGATCCTCTTGCAGTGGGCGTCGACGCTCTGGCCATTCCTTGGTCACAGTTCGTGCTGCCCTACCTGTTCCCACCCATTCCATTACTTCCCAAACTGTTGAAAAAGATCAAAGCGGAAGGGGTGCCGGTCATTCTGATCGCCCCGGATTAACCCAGGAGAGCTTGGTTCGCGGAGCTCGTCAATCTTCTCGTGGACGCCCCCTGGCGCCTTCCAGACAGGCCCGATCTGCTGTCTCAGGGTCCGATCTGCCACCCGAATTCTCAGTCGCTCAGTTTAACGGCGTGGCTGTTGAGACCGCAGTTCTAAGAGCGTCCGGCCTTTCAGACCGGGTGATTCACACCATGATTCAGGCTTGGAAGCCTTCGTCTTCCAGGATCTACTATCGTACCAGGAAGGCTTACTTCCGTTGGTGCGAGTCCAACCGTGTTTCATCTATGTCCTTTTCCCTGCCTTCCATTTTGGCCTTCCTTCAGGCAGGAGTGGATTCGGGCCTAGCTCTTAGTTCCCTGAAGGTCCAGGTCTCTGCGCTTTCCATCCTTTTTCAGAAGACTTTAGCTTCCCGACCACAGGTTAATACCTTCCTTCAAGGAGTAGCCCACGCTGTCCCTCCGTACAGGGCCCCTGTGGATTCATGGGATTTAAACCTGGTACTGGACGTTCTGAGGGTTTCCCCGTTTGAGCCTCTCAGGGAGGTCCCCCTGTCAGTTCTATCTTGGAAGGTGGCCTTTCTTGTGGCCATCACTTCTATCCGCCGTGTTTCCGAGTTGGCGGCCCTGTCTTGCCGTCCTCCGTTCTTGGTCATCCACCAGGACAAGGTGGTCCTCAGGCCTCCGCCTTCTTTTCTTCCTAAGGTGGTCTCCACCTTCCACCTCAACGAGGACATCGTTCTACCTTCCTTTTGTCCAGCTCCATCTCATCCTCTGGAGCGATCGTTGGACAAGCTGGACCTCATCAGGGCAGTGAAGATCTACCTGGATAGAACGTCCACTTTCCGGAAGACTGTTTTTCTTTTCGTCATTCCTGATGGCTCGCGCAGAGGCCAACCGGCTTCTAAGGCGACTATTGCTCCCTGGATCAGAACGGCAATTCTGGAGGCTTACCGGGTCAAGAACAGAGTGCCCCTCCTGGGATCAAGGCTCACTCTACCCGGGCAGTCGGCGCCTCCTGGGCGGTGCACCACAGGGCTTCCGCCCTACAGCTATGCAAAGCAGCAACCTGGTCTTCCACACGTTCGCCAAATTTTACAAGGTCCATACCTACGCTTCGGCGGATGCCAGCCTAGGCAGAAGGATCTCTCAGGCGGCAGTGGTGAGTCCTCTGGCCTGATGGAAGTCTGTTTCTTCCCGCCCTTGGAACTGCTTTGGGACGTCGCATGGTTTCTGTGTCCCCCAATGAGAGGCGATAAACAGGATTTTTGGTTGCTTACCATAAAATCTGTTTCTTGGAGCCTCCATTGGGGGACACAGCACCCTCCCAATGTTTCTCAGTTTCTGTTTTATGTTCTATGACTGTTCTCACGTTTACAGTTCTCAAGTTTGTGGTTATGGTTTTCAACCTTTGGTTATTTATCTCCTACTGCTTTCTCACTAACTGAAGAGTATAATGCCAGTCGGTGGGGTGTACACTGCAGAGGAGGAGCTAACTTTTTTATTTGCATAGTGTCAGCCTCCTAGTGGCAGCAGCATACACCCATGGTTCCTGTGTCCCCCAATGGAGGCTCCAAGAAACAGATTTTACGGTAAGCAACCAAAAATCCTGTTCGATTATATATTTTATTATATATTATAGGATATATAATATTATGATATATTATATTTTTCGTTGTTTGCCTACATAAACTTTAATTAAAGCTGCCTTCATGCTGCCATGATTTTTCAGATCACTGGATACACAGTTAGTAAGCGGTGTCTGGTTTCAGCCTTTGGGGTCTTTTCTAGCTCTAGTGTTTCAGTCCAGCTTCATTCCTGGAGTGATTTTCCCTTTCTACAGCTAGTGAAGACTCTTGTGTTTATTCTTTCTAAAACCCGAGTGAGCTATTGTCCTTGAATACTTTGCTCCTCTCCTCTGATGTGCTCGGTATAACCCCCTTCCTGCTACTATCTCTAACACTGAAGGAAGAGAGGGAAAAAGTAGAGAAAATCACCAGAGCTGGGAGCAAAGTGCTGATGGATCTATATCAGATTTTGCAGACCAGTTAGGCAAAGGGTTTGGGTTTACCCACACTTCGTAGTAGCAATGTGATAAGAAATTGTTCATGAAGACTGTTCAAAAAGTTGTTTCATTTGGCACTTTTAAAACATAATAGTATAACTGTGTATTTAGCATTTAATCTAAGTCATTGCACAATCTTTCTTGTATTTTTGATAAATTTAATTTTTTTTTGTAAAATTATATTCAAGTAATATTTCATTTTAAACACCATCCCCCACCACACCAAAAATTAGTTGGCATAGGGATATATTGTTAAAACGTCCTAATGTCAATTTTAGGTCATTTTAGTCGTGAATGTTGCTGAAAGGTAAGTTTGACTGAATCCACATGAAAAGTCCTTTTTACACTAGTTTACTGACTCCTTGAAATCTAAAACCTTAAAAAATGAACATTATTGGCAACAGAATTGTAAAATATCAGTCAAAGTTAAAACTTTCTTTTTAAGTTTTCTTGACTTAGCCCACAAATCCTAACCATAACCAAATAAATTGCAGATATTAATCCGTGTAGAATGTTTTGACCTGTTTTTTTGTTACCTCTGACAAATTCCTTAAGTTATATACTTTCCATTATGATCTGCCTCTGTGGCATTAAACATAATTACCGGTTGCAGTTCTAATCTGTCCTGGGAAAAAATTTCTTCTTACCAACATTGTCTTTAGAATGGAAAATTGCATAGAATTGCCAAAAAAGCTTGGAATTTGTTACTGTAAAAACAAGTGAAAATGGTCTGAGAAAGAATGGGCTGTTCATATGAGAATAAGGCTCGTTTGCTATATGGCTCTTTGTCTGTCAAGTTTTCTGTTTCTTTTTTTTTTTTTTTGCCCCTAAATAATAAGTTAAAGGTTAACATGGATACTAGAATTGGGTAAAAAAATTGTTTCCTTATGGCTGTATCTAGTATTGCAATTCTGCCTACTATTTTTTTTTTTTTTATCTAAGCAGAGAAAAGTCATTGCTATGTAAGGAGATAACATGCTGCCCAAGTTGTCCCTTGAAGAACAAGTGTTGTTCTAATGTGAGCTGTGTGGGTTGATGTTGGCATTGTGAATTGCTTGACAGTAGGGAGAACTAGAGTTAATGTTTGGGATTAGCTCAGAGTGGGAGAGGCTAAGCTGAAAAGACAGACAGACTGTTCCTGTCCAAAAGGGCATGGAGTTTGAAGGGAAGAGAGCTAAGGCTGGTCTGGTGTGAGCAGTGCCCCATTTCATGGGTGTACTTAGTAGTGAGTTGAGACCGGGAGAAAAAAAATCACCTTTTCGTGTTTTAATTACTGCTTTTATTCTTCAGAAATTAAAGTTTAATCATATATGCTAATTAGTTGGCTTGGTGCACCCTCAATGTGGCCTGGAGGTTCAGTGCACCATTCAGCCCACTGGTGATTCAGAATGTTTGCTTACATGAAGAGAGCACTGTATGCAGAAAAAGCTCAAGCAATCCTGTGCCGTCAGTCGCCAGTGGGGGACATGCAACACCAGTGGGCAGACATGTGCACTGAGCTTTTTGGCTACGCAAAGGGTGCAAGGGGAAAATTAATTAGTATGTTAGTATAATAAAAATCCTTGAAACTGAACACATAAGTCAAACCCTGTACCAAGTGGTGAGGGGGGCTATATTAGCCCAGGACACTCCCATAATTAATGCAAATGCAAAAAGAAAGAGCAAAAATTCTCATATAAAATAAATAGTTTATTTTTAAAAATATAATGCAAAAACTGAATAACTCAAATTGCATAGAAAAACAACATAGATATTTGATTTACACATGTGTAAAGCATATGGTCCCCAGTAAATGTAGTGGATGGGGGGAAACAAAAAGTAGCATCAAGTTTCATAAAGTGCTAGAGCCCATGCAGTCACTGTTCACATGTGACACAAATACTAGTTCATGGACCATTTGTATACAAGTCAGAGAGATGTATGGCACTGAATGAGGTGTATATTGCTTTAAGGGAACAAAAGCAGCAAAAATAAAGCTAAATTTTGTTCTCACCCATTGTATCCACCTGGAACTAGATGCTGACAGCCCTACGAGGAAGCCCACGTGAAACGCGCGTTGGGCTGACGGCATTTGGTCCCAGGCTGATACAATGGCTAAGAAAAAAATTTAGCTTTATATTTGCAGCTTTTGTTCCCTTAAAGTGATATACACATCATTATTCAATCAGTGATATACATCTTTGACTTACATACTACATAAATAGTCCATGAACTAGTATTTTTTGTCTCATGGGAACAATGACTGCATGAGCACTAGCACTTTAAGACTTGCTGCTACTTTTTTTGGTACACTTAAATATCATGTGATGATAATACTTTTTTTCTTCTTTTAAAGGGTTTTCTGCTATACCACATATGATGGTACCTTCAGCTGCACAAGCCACGTTAACTAGCTTTCTTCTATCTGGAGTGCCCAACTATGGACAAAATACCCCATCCCCACCTCCCGGACTGACCCCAGTCGATGTCCACATGAATGGAATGCACTCAGATTGCAAGAAAGTAGCCTCCGCATTAAATGGTCATGTGAAAGTAAGTACACGCTACATAATGTCTTGTACTTTGTAGCATCGAAAAGTTCCAATTGTAATCCTAAAATACACTGCTCAAAAAAATAAAGGGAACACAAATATCTCACATCCTAGATATCACTGAATGAAATATTCCAGTAGTAAATCTTTATTCATTACATAGTGGAATTTGTTGAGAACAATTAAAACCTAAAAATGATCAACGTAAATCACAACTAATATCCCATGGAGGTCTGGAGTTTTAATGATGCTCAAAATCAAAGTGGAAAATGAAGTTACAGGCTGACCCAACTTCAGTTGAAATGCCTCAAGACAAGGAAATGATGCTCTGTAGTGTGTGTGTTTGTGGCCTCCACGTGCCTGTATGACCTCCCTACAACACCTGGGCATGCTCCTGATGAGGCGGCGGATGGACTCCTGAGGGATCTCCTCCCAGACCTAGACTTAAGCATTCTCCAACTCCTGGACAGTGTGTTTCAACATGACGTCGGTGGATGGTTCAAGACATGATATTCCAGATGTGTTCAATCGGATTCAGGTCTGGGGAACAGGCGGGCCAGTCCATAGCTTCCATGCCTTCATCTTGCAGGAACTGCTGACACACTCCAGCCACATGAGGTCTGGCATTGTCCTGCATTACGAGGAACCCAGGGCCAACCGCACCAGCATATGGTCTCACAAGGGGTCTGAGGATCTCATCTCGGTACCTAATGGCAGTCAGGCTACCTCTGGCAAAGAAATGCCACCTCACACCATTACTGACCCACTGCCAAACCGGTCATGCTGAAGGATGTTGCAGGCAGCAGATCGCTCTCCACGGCGTCTCCAGACTCTGACACGTCTGTCATATGTGCTTAGTGTGAACCTGCTTTCATCTGTGAAGAGCACAGGGTGCCAGTGGCAAATTTGCTAATTCTGTTAAGTGGCAAATGCCAAGGGTCCTGCACGGTGTTGGGCTGTGAGCACAACCCCATCTGTGGACGTCGGGCAATCGGACCATCCTCATGGAGTCGGGTTCTAACAGTTTATGTAGACATGCACATTTGTGGCCTGCTGGAGGTCATTTTGCAGGGCTCTGGAAGTGCTCCTCCTGTTCCTCCTTGCACAAAGGCTGAGGTAGTGGTCCTGCTGCTGGGTTGTTTCCCCCCCCCTCCACGTCTCCTGGTGTACTGGCCTGTCTCCTGGTAGCACCTCCAGCCTCTGGACACTACGCTGACAGACACAGCAAACCACCTTGCCACAGCTCGCATTGATGTGCCATCCTGGATGAGCTGCACTACCTGAGCCACTTGTGTGGGTTGTAGAGTCCGTCTCATGCTACAACGAGTGTGAAAGCACAACCAACATTCAAAAGTGACCAAAACATCAGCCAGAAAGCATTGGTACTGAGATGTGGTCTGTGGCCCCACCTGCAGAACCACTCCTTTATTGAGTGTGTCTTGATAATAGCCAATCATTTCCATCTGCTGTCTATTCAATTTGCACAACAGCATGTGAAATTGATTGTCAAACAGTGTTGCTTCCAAGTGGACAGTTTGATTTCACAGAAGTTTGATTTACTTGGAGTTATATTCTGTTGTTTAAGTATTTCCTTATTTCCTTTATTTTTTTGAGCAGTGTATATGGAAAGCAGAAGGATTTATTATTTTATTCTGTCACAGCTATGATCAGGGGCTGCAACTTAAAACTTACTGTACATGCTGTTTGAATTTTTATTTACTATTTTATTTTAGTGGTGGAATAAAATTCAGAAAAATTAACCTGTATGATGGCTTATTTTCTGTACACAGAGCTGTAGTTTTTGATACTTTTTAGGATATATTTGAAGGTGACAGAAAAATAGTTTTGTTTTTTTCTTTTTGCACTTTAACACCTTTAACTAATTTTGGTGGGACTTTTACATACACAAAGTTGCCAAAGTAATTTTTATATTTTTAAATGGAAAAATAAATTTTGGTTCCCCTTTCTGCTTCAAAAGATGTTAACAGATGTCTATATTGTACAATTTTTTTTTTTTTGTTTGCATTTAGTTCTTGCTAATGAATGTATATATTTTTTTCCACTTTAATTTTGCAGTCGTCAAGCATGAAATACGGGACATTATCTACGTCATCTCTAGGAGACAAGGTGATGAACTCTCGCCTACCTGAATCCTCTAGACAGTCAAACAACCGAAGCCCCCCTGTCCAAACAAGTCCAAAGTCTGATTCAGAAGGTAGGCCCGAAGACTATGCCGTTTCCGTTTAATGTTTCTCTTCCATTTGTCATGCTTTAAATATTTTAATATTTCTCTCCCAATCTACATGCTTTAAAAATAAATTCTGCATCTTCTTCCCAAAAACATTTTGTTTTGCTCTTAAGGTGACATCATGATGAAGTAGTCAAAACTTCTTGCATGTTGGAATATGGTTGATGGGTCGGGTCAATAACTAGATCTGCGTGAGAAAAGGTGTAGAGCAAATTTTCTTAAAGTTCACCCATTAGTTTTCCATTGCTTTTCAGGGTGTAATGATGCATTTGTGGAAGTAGGAATGCCAAGGAGTCCATCCCATTCAGCAAATACAAATGAACTCAAACAAATGCTGACCTCCGCCAAAGTCCCCTGTGCAAAGAGGCAGACGGTGGAATTATTGCAAGGCACCAAGAACTCTCGCTTGCAGTAAGTTCTAGTTTGGGATAGGTTTGATGAACCCAGGAGCCACATTTGCCACAACGTTTTTCCTTCATTTATAGTGGTACTGAACGGTTACTGTCGGATTCAGAGATGAGCTCTCCTGAGGGTCCGGTCACCGACAAGAAGGCCCCTGGAAGTGAGCGAGCAGCCGAGCGAGCGGCACAGCAGAACTCCGAAAGGGTACGACTTACTGCACAGTCACCATACACTAATATGCAGGTAATGATTGCAGTATAGGCCGAGCCGCTGTTCTTTTATCAAAACTTAGTGCGTTTTTCATACAAAGACAGAAATGGCGTATGTTTAGCCTGAGCAGCCAAGTTATTAAAACCACTGTCTGTTACATTGTGGTAATGAATTTCTTGGTCCACTGTCACTGTTGTTCTTAGACATGTTGGAGGGCACTAGTAATTAAAACGCCGTCATCTGTGTTATGACACTTAAGGCAAAAGATCTGGCATATTACGGACAGTATACTAGAATATCATGTTTTAAATGGAGTCTATCTGCGCAAAATTACTTTTCAAACAAAGCTCAGGTTTACTGATAACCACTTGGCTTGCATCTTGCAGTTTTTTTTCCTGACCATCTCTTCCCCACTCTTCCTACATTGACTGCTCTGACTTTACAGGAGAGCAGAGATAGATGGGAACCAAGTAGGTGGGAAGGTGCGCTAAACTGTTGGGCAAAGTCATGGGTAAGCCAAGCGGCTGTGCCTGGTTTGAACAGTCGTTTTATGCTAACACTCCATAAGTGAACCTTATGGCTTATCCAGGTCCCCTAAACGATTTATTGCTTCCATTATAACATTTCTAACAAGCCCCTTCATAGTCTTACTGATTACTGCATATGGCAAAAAAACATAATTTTTTTTTTTTTTTTATTGTGGCAACAATATGCTAGTGGATGGCTAGTCATGGGGTCTTCTTTTCTGCAGACTGACCCCCACCTATCTTATTTAGAGAGCAATATACTTCAGTATGTTGTGCCTGGAGAACCCCTTTAATTATTCCAAATCAAATTTGTATCGTGTTAAATCAGATGAGGTGGATGAAGATCAATAACCGTCCATTACAGAAGTGCTGGAGAACATAATTTAAACTAGGAGTAGAAGTCAGCACAGAAAAGACCTTTTTCCTTGTGATACTACTTGTGGTAGCAACTCCTTGCATTTATTGCACAGCTATTTTTAATGAAGCATTGCAGTGCCTTATGTTTCCAGTAGCGTTTTGCAGCAATCCTGGATTTCGATTTTGTACAATGAATTAAAAAGCACATTATATACACCGGAGTAACCACCACATTTTATATGATTATATCCCATCATCTGTATCTTCAGCCTTAATATTTCTCCACTTCTACAAGTTACGCATCCACACTTACCCTCTATGACCACCACTGCACATGTGTCATCTTGGGGTATATCAACTTTAAAAATGAGAGATGAGGGGGGTCTCCTAGAACTGCCTTGTCTCATGAAATACCCCTTGTATATACATTTATTAATGGGACTAGTGTTCGTGATTGGGTTGGAGGGCCATGGCACTCCTTGTTGTAATTTTATTTTATTTGCTCCCGTCTATAGGCCTATGACTATGAACAAAAGAAATTGTTAGCAACAAAAGGTATGTGATGTTCAGCTTTTTCCTCTTTGGTAAAAGTGTGATGGTGCGTGTACATCCAGCACAAGTCCAGCCATGACACATAGCTGATGCAAGGGATGCGTCCATATACAGTACCGTATTCCCTACAGGGCTGATCTGATGTTCGATGACATCCCATATGTTACTTTCTAGTTTCCCTCCCTATGGTGTGCTGTCCTACAGTGTTCATCATGGCATACTATGCTGCTTGCTTAGAACCATACAGTATGTTGCCCAGATAACATTATTTATACTGGGTTTTTCTATTATTCAATCCAAAAATGTACAGTTGTTGGTCCTCGACAATGCCTGTGTAAATGTCACCCTATAGTGGTCAAATACCACGAACATAGTGCTACCAAATAACATGTCTGCACTATAGAGCTGCTATACACTGTCCAGTGCAGGTGATGACCGCGCCCTGTATTGTCATACAGGTATTTCCCCCTAGAAGAAAAAGAATTTGTCAGCAGGTCTTTTTTTATGTAATATGAGAGCAGCATGATGTAGGGGCAGGAGCATGTCACTTACTGGTCTGAAGAAAAAAGAACGGCACTGAGTAGCGTGCTTTACTCACTGGTGTGGTGAAGTGGTCTCTGAATCACAGGCCTCAATGCAGGAGCGTAGTTAACGGTGTTGAAGGTGCATGACATGAAGTGCACATAAGGAAGTCCATTAGAAGAAAAAAAAATGCAGCAACACTTCAAAATCCAGTGACGAAAAAACCTTAGTCCTTTATTTCAAGCGAATTGCATGCAGGTACAGGGCAGATGGTACAGGCAGAGAAACAGGACGACGGCTGTTTTGCGTTATACACGCTTCCACAAGCATTACCTTGTCCATGCAATTCGCTTGAAATAAAGGTATAAGGTTTTTTCGTCACTGGATTTTGAGGTGTTGCTGCATTTTTTTCTTTCTTCTAATGGTCTCACTTACTGGTCTGCATGCTGTCAATTTAATACTCTGCAAATCGAACAGTGCCCAGACTGCAGAGATCTATACAACCCCACCCACACCTCCAATAGCGTATTCTCTGTTTATATTGTATTTTCACAGAAAGCAGCTAATCAGTGGTGGGGGCGAGTTACACAATGGCATGGCTGGAATCAGGTTCTCAGACCCTACATCATCTTGCTCTTGGATTACATGTCCAAAACTTGCTGACCTCTCTTTTTTAAGTAGTATAATTGCGGCTTTCATCTTTCTCCAATTAGAGTTGATGGACTCCACAATGGAGCTGTTGGCCAGTCTCTTTAGATAGGTGATGAAATGCAACTACTTGCAGACCACCCAAAATCTTATCGGGTCACCTGGCCCTTATCAGTCGTCAATGGCAAACCGCCTCCTGCCTGAAGTGCACAGCTGATCTGGGTCTAAGGCTACTTTCACACTAGCGTCGGTACGGGCCCGTTGCAGTGCGTCGGGCCGACATACTGACGCATGCCGTGAAATAAAAGGCAGCGGATGCAGTTTTTCAACGCATCCGCTGCCCCGTTGTAATGTCCAGGGAGGAGGGGGCGAAGTTCCGGTTTCGCATGCGCGGTTGGAAATGGCGGACACAACGCACAAAAAAGCGTTACATGTAACTTTTTTGTGCCGACGGTCCGCCAAAACACGACGCATCCGTCGCATGACGGATGCAACGTGTGGCCATACGTCGCAATGCGTCAGTAATGTAAATCTATGGGGAAAAAACACATCCTGCAGACAACTTTGCAGGATGCGTTTTTTCTCCTAAACGACGCATTGCGACGTAGGCAAAACGACGCTAGTGTGAAAGTAGCCTAAACTGGCAATATTGAGGAAGAATTAAAAAAGAAAAAAAGCAACCACTACACCCAGTCACTGTTTTGAACCCCCTCCCCTAACAAAAAACATGTCGAAAATATATTTAAAAAAAAATGGAAAGGGGAATATAGTTTAATGTGGTCTTAAACTGATAATTTTTATAGCAAAATAGTTTACCTTTTAGCCAAAAAAAATCAAATTTATTTGAAAAATGGAAAAAATGAAAATTTTTAGAGCTTTTCAAACCTCTTGTGCATAAAAAAAAACTCAACTACGTGTTGTAATTAACCTGTTACCCTGTGAATGAATGTCTGTATAATGACTGCAGCTACATACCGTAATTCAGATCTGTTTGGAATTGAAGCCTTACACCTTTTTCCTCTTCACTTTAGCAATGTTAAAGAAACCAGTGGTAACAGAAGTGAGAACGCCAACTAACACCTGGAGCGGACTGGGCTTCTCAAAGTCTATGCCAGCAGAAACCATTAAAGAATTGAGACGAGCTAACCACGTGCCGTACAAGCCGACCATGAGTACGACATACGAGGTAGCGCACTCAAGTTCGGGTTTAGCACTTGTCTTTCTGCCAGACTTTCTTTTTACAGTCTTGGCTTCTATGGTGACTCTGTCAATGTTCCATGAGTGGATGTAGTTTCTACTATGGTGTGCATGGAAAATCAAAGTCATACAAACATTGGAGCTGTAATAAAGTTCCTCTCGCTCCCATATGTTCATAGATCAACCTTGGTAGCCAACATAGGTTTCTGGAATTCTTATTTTTGGCATACGGTTCAGATATTAGTCAAGTGCACTTATTTTATTTATGATATTAACTAGAGAAGATGTTAACAAGGCAATTTAACAAAATATTTACAATTTTAACTGGCAAAACGAACATAAACAGGCTATGATGTGTATAATGTGGCAATTTTTTTTTTCTTTAATGTTTGTGTCATTAGAAAATGACCTATAATTTAGATCAAGTGTTTATCGTAAATGTATTTAGCCTAATCCTTGCCAATGTGTTTTTTTTTCACATCACAAACTTGATGAAAATACAAATTATTGTAGCAATCTTGCAATTTTCATATTATTGGCCAGTTTTTTTTTTTTTTTTTCCTGGTTCAGTAAACACATGTACATAAGTATCTATAGTCGCACACACTCTCTTTAGATGCTTGATTACAAAAGATAGGATTATAGATCAGTATAGAAGGTGTGTGTAAAGGTGTCACCTCACTGTAATCCTGGCTCTTAGAACTAGGAAGCTGAAATATCTCCTTGAAAAGACCGGAAGTTCAAGTTTATAAAAGCCCCAGTAGCCAGTGTGTGAAAACTGAGATTTTTTTTTTCTTGAAGACTAATGTGGAAAAGGAATCGCAAACAATCTCTTAAAATTATTATTATTTTTTTTAAATTGCAACCCAAAATCCTGGTGGTTTTCTGACATAACATTCCCTTTAAGCTATGTGTACGGGAGCCTCCCAACTGTATTGAATTGTTACATAATGGAAAAGGATTGAACAGGTTGGATTTTAATGGACTTGTATTGTCAGTCTGGACTCAAACACTACATTAAGTTGTTTGGGGGGTTTTTTTCCCCTGGTGTTGGAAAAAAAATGTAAAAAACAATGGCTCAATTGCTGTTCTTTTCCACTACCCCCACCTGAAAAAGAAAGAAATCAATCAAACATTTTCAGATACTTCTTATGCGCTTCAAAACGACATAAAAAGTAAACTCCTTGCACAAACATGGCCGCGTACAGCTACTTGCACTAAAAAATGACAAGTTACAGTGCCTGGATTAAGTTGACAAATTATTCACAATCATTAAACACTTGTTACAGCTTAGACGTGTGGCTCTCAAAATCCGTATTCTCCTTAGGTATGAATAAGTCATAATTATTGCGTTAATGAAGGAGGTAGGTATGTATATGTGTGTGTGTGTGTATATATATATATATATATATATATATATATATATATATATATATATATATATATATATATATATATATATATATATATATATATATATATATATATATATATATAATCATCGTGATTACTTGCTAATCCCACCCCCTGCACAGTAGCTCCACCCCCCACCTCATCACCACGCAAAATCCCGCCCCCCACCACATCACCACGCATAATCCCGCCCCCCAACACATCACCACACACAATCCCGCCCCCACCACATTACCACACATAATCCCGCCCCCACCACGTTACCACACATAAAATCCCGCCCCATCACCACACAATCCCGCCCCCCCACCCATCACACATAATCCCGCCCCCCAACACATCACCACACATAATCCCGCCCCCCAACACATCACCACACATAATCCCGCCCCCACCACATTACCACAGATAATCCCGCCCCCCACCACATTACCACACATAATACCACCCCCCTACCACATTACCACACAAGGCTCTGTCCCACACACATTACCACACTAGGCTGCGCCCCCCACATTACCACACAACGCTTCGTCCCCACGCATTACCACACGAGGCTCCGTCCTCACGCATTACCACACGAGGCTCCGTCCTCACACATTATCACACGACGCTCCGTCCCCACATTACCACACGAAGCTCTTCCCCCCGCATTACCACACGAGGCTCCGTCCCCACATTACCACACGAAGCTCCTCCCCCCACATTACCACACGAAGCTCTTCCCCCCCACATTACCACACGACGCTCCGTCCCCACATTACCACACGAGGCTCCGTCCCCACATTACCACACGAAGCTCCTCCCCCCACATTACCACACGAAGCTCTTCCCCCCGCATTACCACACGAGGCTCCTCCCCCCACATTACCACACGAGGCTCCTCCCCCCACATTACCACACGCAGCACTTCCTTTCTATGTAATTCAACCACTTCAGCCAAGGTAAACGTACATTTAATTGCATAATCACCAGCAGCATTAAATAGATTGCAATGAGCGAGAGTTAGCTGGCTGGAAACAGCTAGTCCATTATATATGCAGAGCAGTTTCATAACCAGCGCAGCCTTATATACACATGTTAGTTAGGTTTGTGCAGTGAGTTATTATTGCAGTTTATTCTCTACAGCTCGGATATGGGTATTTAATAGACTCTATAGTTTTATAAAATTGTCACAACAGACCCGATCTGAACATAAAAAGAATGCACCAAGCTCTGTATCCAGTGTGAGATCGTGTCAGGTTTGCTGAGATCTGATGCTGATCTATTGGATCATAATGGGGCCGCTGTCTCACTTTTGGGGTGCATTTATCCTTGTATATGGACGTGTGCTGTTTATGAAATTCATGCAGAGTTTTTATGTTTAAGGCACCTTCAATGTCTCTCTCGCGGTCAAACAGTCGGGAACAACTAGGAAATGGTAGCGACTCTGATAACTGGAGGGACAGGAACGGGATTGACTCATCTCACAACGACTACTCATCGATTGGGAGTCCCAAGAGGAAGCAGAATAAATCCGGTAAGCATTGGTCACAAACTGGAGATGGCATGAAAGTGTTCTTGGTGCATTCTGAAGTCAGAAAATGGCAAGTTATAGAGAGGTGATCAGTGCTACATAGCGCCATGTGTGCGTACCGCTATCGAAGGAAAAGGCAGTTAATGGGGGGGAAGCATCACAGCCCCGAGGGAATGGGGAGGAGGGAAGTAATATAGCTGGAAGTCACACTTCAGTCGTTCCTTGTATGGTGCCAAACTGTAGCTGGAGCCGCTGATATGCAGAAATAACTTATGTAATCCTGGTCCACTTATTCTATATGAACTTCACTACCGTATTTTTCGGACTAGAAGACGCACTTTTTTCCCAAAAAATGTTTTGGGGAAAATGGGGGTGCGTCTTAGTCAAAATATACTTACAAGTAGTGTGGCGGCAGCAGGAGTCAGGCGATTCTGCGGCGGTCCGATGTTACAAGGCGATGATCACACTCCCCAGGTTGGTGCGGCAGGCTCGGCGGTGCTCTGTGGTGCGGGGGGCTCTGCCAGCATTTTGTGAAAGCCTGGAGCCCCTGCACATCCATTACTGCGATATGGTGGCTTCCGGCAAAATGGCCGCTGGGGGCTGCTCATGTTCAGATGGACTTCTCTGCAACGAGATCTTGTCCCGATTTATTTATTTTATTACATCTAATTGTAGAAATTATTCCAAAATCTATTGATTAAAATGTACTTTTGTTCATGGGGAAACCCCTTTAATCGTGCTATTCAGCATCCAAATAACAATGCGACTTGGCACTTCCAAATATTGCTTAAAGGGGTTTTCCCCAAAACTGTTAATTTTAATTATAGATCTTGGTAGAAGTTCCACAACTGGATGTGATATTACAAAAAAAGTGTTCTGTACTGAGATAATCTTATAAATGTTCCCCGGCTGTGTGCTATGTAATGGCTATGTCTGATCATGCAGGAACATGGTCTGATCACATCTCATCTCCTGGGCAGGGGAGGAAGCAAGAGAGTATACAGACATTACAGCACGGGATCACACCTGATTCTTTCTGTGAGGCAAAACATGTTTAAAAACAGGCAGGGAAATGTTTTTCCTTATAGAAACAGTTGTGACATCCGGCTGTCCTGTCTGTATACTCTTTTGCCTAGGAGCTGTGGTATGATCAGACCATGTTCCTGCACGGTCAGACACAGCCATTACACACTAGATATCAGGGGATCATTCATCAGATTATCTCAGCACAGGAACATTTTATATTAACACATCCAATTGTGGAACTTATTTTTATTCTAATATCTATTGATTTGAGAAAAACTTGAGTGGGAAGACCTGTTTAAGTAATTCTACAGCTGGAATTATACAATAAGCTCAGGGCATGAATCCTAATGCCTGTGATGGGTTGGTGGAAGTCTGGGAGTAATTGCTGCTTTTGCCATGCTTTAATCTAATCCTTATGGTGACTGCTGGGTTACACTGCCTGCATGTAAATACTTAAGGTGGATAAATAGTTAGCCATGTTCTATTTATCATCAGTCCTTTATATATTAGGTGCTACGTGAACCTGCATTAACCTCACTCTTCCTTCCCCTTACTTCACAGCAGAACACTATCTGAGCAGCAGCAATTACATGGACTGCATCTCCTCTCTAACTGGAAGCAATGGCTGTAATCTGAGTAGCTCATTCAAAGGCTCCGACCTTCCTGAACTGTTCAGCAAGCTTGGACTGGGGAAATATACCGACATCTTCCAGCAACAAGAGGTCAGCATGTTCACAGATCTGCCGTAATCTGCGAGTGTAAGCTGCGAGGTGACCTCCATCAGTTCCTGGGGTCGTTCTGTGTAGTGATTGTGTCCTAGCCTGTACTTCAGTATTGGCGCCTTCACTTGTTGCCATCATGGAGACCTGCTGCAATCACTGTAACCCTCTGTAGAGACACTGGAACGTTTAGCCTTTTTCTGGCAATAGACGATCTGGATATGAATGTTTTCATTTTTTATGACCTCAGTGGAAGTCGTAATATTATGAAAATCTATACTGCATGTCATCACTAAATCAGAAATTATTTAAGCATTAATTTGGCATCTTTATAAATTGCTTAACATCATGCCTTACCATTTAACTCTAAAATCCAAGATACATTCATAAAGCAAAACTCCTTTCAACTTTAACCCCTTCCCGACATTTGACGTACTATCCCGTCGAGGTGGGGTGGGCCCGTATGACCGCCGACGGGATAGTACGTCATCACCGATCAGCGGCGCTCACGGGGGGAGCGCGGCCGATCGCGGCCGGGTGTCAGCTGCATATCGCAGCTGACATCCGGCACTATGTGCCAGGAGCGGTCACGGACCGCCCCCGGCACATTAACCCCCGGCACACCGCGATCAAACATGATCGCAGTGTACCGGCGGTATAGGGAAGCATCGCGCAGGGAGGGGGCTCCCTGCGGGCTTCCCTGAGACCCCCGGAGCAACGCGATGTGATCGCGTTGCTGCGAGGGTCTCCTACCTCCTTCCTGGCTGCAGGTCCCGGATCCAAGATGGCCGCGGCATCCGGGTCCTGCAGGGAGGGAGGTGGCTTACCGAGTGTCTGCTCAGAGCAGACACT
Organism: Ranitomeya variabilis; assembly: GCF_051348905.1. Taxonomy (NCBI): domain Eukaryota; kingdom Metazoa; phylum Chordata; class Amphibia; order Anura; family Dendrobatidae; genus Ranitomeya; species Ranitomeya variabilis. Next base: position 81,640,068 of record NC_135235.1, on the reverse strand, counting down.
TGGTAAGCCTGCAGCCCTGCACAGCAGATCGTCGATCTGGCAGAGTGCTGTGCACACTGCCAGATCAATGATCTGTGATGTCCCCCCCTGGGACAAAGTAAAAAAGTTAAAAAAAATTTTTTCCACATGTGTAAAAAAAAAAAAAAAAAAAATCCTAAATAAATAATAAAAAAAATATATATATTATTCCCATAAATACATTTCTTTATCTAAATAAAAAAAACAAAACAATAAAAGTACACATATTTAGTATCGCCGCGTCCGTAACGACCCAACCTATAAAACTGCCCCACTAGTTAACCCCTTCAGTAAACACCGTAAGAAAAAAAAAAAAAAAACGAGGCAAAAAACAACGCTTTATTACCATACCGCCGAACAAAAAGTGGAATAACACGCGATCAAAAAGACTGATATAAATATCCATGGTACCGCTGAAAACGTCATCTTGTCCCGCAAAAAACAAGCCGCCATACAACATTATCAGCAAAAAAATAAAAAAGTTATAGTCCTGAGAATAAAGCGATACGAAAATAATTATTTTTTCTATATTTTAGTTTTTATCGTATAAAAGCGCCAAAACATAAAAAAATGATATAAATGAGATATCGCTGTAATCGTACTGACCCGAAGAATAAAACTGCTTTATCAATTTTACCAAACGCGGAACGGTATAAACGCCTCCCCCAAAAGAAATTCATGAATAGCTGGTTTTTGGTCATTCTGCCTCACAAAAATCGGAATAAAAAGCGATCAAAAACGGTCACGTGTCCGAAAATGTTACCAATAAAAACGTCAACTCGTCCCGCAAAAAACAAGACCTCACATGACTCTCTGGAGCAAAATGTGGAAAAATTATAGGTCTCAAAATGTGGAGACGCAAAAACTTTTTTGCTATAAAAAGCGTCGCTGGTTTCACACTTGCGTTTTTGTCTGCAGCGTTTTTTGCACAAAAAAACGCATGCGTTTTTTCCCTATATTTAACATTGAAAACGCATGCGGTTTTTTTGTACGCGTTTGGTCGCGTTTTCAAACGCATGCGTTTTTTTTCTGCATGCGTTCATTTTCAGAAATACAACCTGCAGTATTTTCTTGCGTTTTTAAGCACATGCGTTTGTTTGCGTTAAAAACGCATGCATTTTTATCGAAAAAAAACAGAAAACACACTGAAAAGCCACCCACCACCATCAAGGTGATAAAGGGATCCAAACCCTAACCCTAACTCTACCCCTAACCTCACCCCTAACCGTTTAATGAACATTTTCTGACAGTCATAGTGCCACGTATTTCAGTGCCACGTATTTCAGTGCCACGTGTTTCAGTGCCACGTATTTCAGTGCCACGTATCACATATTTCAGTGCCACGTATCACGTATTTCAGTGCCACGTATCACGTATTTCAGTGCCACATATTTTAGTACCACGTATTTCAGTGCCACGTATTTCAGTGCCACGTATTTCAGTGCCACGTATTTCAGTGCCACGTATTTCAGTGCCACGTATTTCAGTGCCACGTATCACGTATTTCAGTGCCACGTATTTCAGTGCCACGTATTTCAGTGCCACGTATTTCAGTGCCACGTATTTCAGTGCCACGTATTTCAGTGCCACGTATTTCAGTGCCACGTATCACGTATTTCAGTGCCACGTGTTTCAGTGCCACGTATTTAAGTGCCACGTATCACGTATTTCAGTGCCACGTATTTCAGTGCCACGTATTTCAGTGCCACGTATCACGTATTTCAGTGCCACGTATTTCAGTGCCACGTATTTCAGTGCCACGTATTTCAGTGCCACGTATTTCAGTGCCACGTATTTCAGTGCCACGTATTTCAGTGCCACGTATTTCAGTGCCACGTATTTCAGTGCCACGTATTTCAGTGCCACGTATTTCAGTGCCACGTATTTCAGTGCCACGTATTTCAGTGCCACGTATTTCAGTGCCACGTATTTCAGTGCCACGTATTTCAGTGCCACGTATCACGTATTTCAGTGCCACGTGTTTCAGTGCCACGTATTTAAGTGCCACGTATCACGTATTTCAGTGCCACGTATTTCAGTGCCACGTATTTCAGTGCCACGTATTTCAGTGCCACGTATTTCAGTGCCACGTATTTCAGTCACGTTTAGGGTTAGGGTTAGGGTTAGGGTTAGGGTTGGAGGTAAAGTTAGGGTTGGGGCTAAAGTTAGGGTTGGGGCTAAAGTTAGGGTTAGGGTTTGGATTACATTTACGTTTGGATTAGGGTTGGGATTAGAATTATGGGTGTGTCAGGGCTAGGGGTGTGGTTAGGGTTACCGTTGGGATTAGGGTTAGGGGTGTGTTTGGGTTAGGGTTTCAGGTAGAATTGGGGAGTTTCCACTGTCCAGGCACATCAGGGGCTCTACAAGCGCGACATGGCGTCCAATCTCAATTCCAGCCAATTCTGCGTTGAAAAAGTAAAACAGTGCTCCTTCCCTTCCGAGCTCTCCCGTGCGCCCAAAAAGGGGTTTACCCCAACATATGTGTTATCAGCGTACTCGGGACAAATTGAACAACAACTTCTGGGATCCAAGTTCTCTTGTTATCCTTAGGAAAATAAAAATTTGGGGGGCTAAAAATCATTTTTGTGGGAAAAAAAAGATGTTTTATTTTCACGGCTCTGCGTTATAAACTGTAGTGAAACACTTGGGGGTTCAAAGTTCTCACAACACATCTAGATAAGTTCCTTGGGAGGTCTAGTTTCCAATATGGGGTCACTTGTGGGGGGTTTGTACTGTTTGGGTACATCAGGGGCTCTGCAAATGCAACGTGACGCCTGCAGACCAATCCATTTAAGGCTGCATTCCAAATGGCGCTCCTTCCCTTCCGAGCTCTGTCATGCACCCAAACAGTGGTTCCCCCCCACATATGGGGTATCAGCGTACTCAGGACAAATTGGACAACAACTTTTGGGGTCTAATTTATCCTGTTACCCTTGTGAAAATACAAAACTGGGGGCTAAAAAATCATTTTTGTGAAAAAAAAAAAGAATTTTTATTTTCACGGCTTTGCGCTATAAACTTTAGTGAAACACTTGGGGGTTCAAAGTTCTCAAAACACATCTAGATAAGTTCTTTGGGAGGTCTAGTTTCCAATATGGGGTCACTTGTGGGGGGTTTGTACTGTTTGGGTACATCAGGGGCTCTGCAAATGCAACGTGACGGCTGCTGACCAATCCATTTAAGTCTGCATTCCAAATGGCGCTCCTTCCCTTCCGAGCTCTGTCATGCGCCCAAACAGTGGTTCCCCCCCACATATGGGGTATCAGCGTACTCAGGACAAATTGGAAAACAAATTTTGGGGTCCAATTTATTCTGTTACCCTTGTAAAAATACAAAGCTGGGTGCTAAAAAATCATTTTTGAGAAAAAAAATAAAAATTATTTTCACGGCTCTGCGTTATAATCTGTAGTGAAACACTTGGGGGTTCAAAGCTCTCAAAACACATCTAGATAAGTTCCTTAGGGGGTCTACTTTCCAAAATGGTGTCACTTGTAGGGAGTTTCAATGTTTAGGCACATCAGGGGCTCTCCAAACACAACATGGCGTCCCATCTCAATTCCAGTCAATTTTGCATTGAAAAGTCAAATGGCGCTCCTTCCCTTCCAAGCTCTGCCATGCGCCCAAACAATGGTTTACACCCACATATGGGGTATCAGCGTACTCAGGACAAATTGCACAACATTTTTTGGGGTCCAATTTCTTCTCTTACCCTTGGGAAAATAAAAAATTGGGGGCGAAAAGATCATTTTTGTGAAAAAATATGATTTTTTATTTTTACGGCTCTGCATTATAAACTTCTGTGAAGCACTTGGTGGGTCAAAGTGCTCACCACACATCAAGATAAGTTCCTTAGGGGGTCTACTTTCCAAAATGGTGTCACTTGTAGGGAGTTTCAATGTTTAGGCACATCAGGGGCTCTCCAAACGCAACATGGCGTCCCATCTCAATTCCAGTCAATTTTGCATTGAAAAGTCAAATGGCGCTCCTTCCCTTCCAAGCTCTGCCATGCGCCCAAACAATGGTTTACACCCACATATGGGGTATCAGCGTACTCAGGACAAATTGCACAACATTTTTTGGGGTCCAATTTCTTCTCTTACCCTTGGGAAAATAAAAAATTGGGGGCGAAAAGATCATTTTTGTGAAAAAATATGATTTTTTATTTTTACGGCTCTGCATTATAAACTTCTGTGAAGCACTTGGTGGGTCAAAGTGCTCACCACACATCAAGATAAGTTCCTTAGGGGGTCTACTTTCCAAAATGGTGTCACTTGTAGGGGGTTTCAGTGTTTAGGCACATCAGGGGCTCTCCAAACGCAACATGGCGTCCCATCTCAATTCCAGTCAATTTTGCATTGAAAAGTCAAATGGCGCTCCTTCCCTTCCAAGCTCTGCCATGCGCCCAAACAATGGTTTACACCCACATATGGGGTATCAGCGTACTCAGGACAAATTGCACAACATTTTTTGGGGTCCAATTTCTTCTCTTACCCTTGGGAAAATAAAAAATTGGGGGCAAAAAGATCATTTTTGTGAAAAAATATGATTTTTTATTTTTACGGCTCTGCATTATAAACTTCTGTGAAGCACTTGGTGGGTCAAAGTGCTCACCACACATCTAGATAAGTTCCTTAGGGGGTCTACTTTCCAAAATGGTGTCACTTGTAGGGAGTTTCAATGTTTAGGCACATCAGGGGCTCTCCAAACGCAACATGGCGTCCCATCTCAATTCCAGTCAATTTTGCATTGAAAAGTCAAATGGCGCTCCTTCCCTTCCAAGCTCTGCCATGCGCCCAAACAATGGTTTACACCCACATATGGGGTATCATCGTACTCAGGACAAATTGCACAACATTTTTTGGGGTCCAATTTCTTCTCTTACCCTTGGGAAAATAAAAAATTGGGGGCAAAAAGATCATTTTTGTGAAAAAATATGATTTTTTATTTTTACGGCTCTGCATTATAAACTTCTGTGAAGCACTTGGTGGGTCAAAGTGCTCACCACACATCAAGATAAGTTCCTTAGGGGGTCTACTTTCCAAAATGGTGTCACTTGTAGGGGGTTTCAGTGTTTAGGCACATCAGGGGCTCTCCAAACGCAACATGGCGTCCCATCTCAATTCCAGTCAATTTTGCATTGAAAAGTCAAATGGCGCTCCTTTCCTTCCGAGCTCTGCCATACGCCCAAACAGTGGTTTACCCTCACATATGGGGTATCAGCGTACTCAGGACAAATTGTACAACAACTTTGGGGGTCCATTTTCTCCTGTTACCCTTGGTAAAATAAAACAAATTGGAGCTGAAATAAATTGTGTGTGAAAAAAAGTTAAATGCTCATTTTTATTTAAACATTCAAAAAATTCCTGTGAAACACCTGAAGGGTTAATAAACTTCTTGAATGTGGTTTTGAGCACCTTGAGGGGTGCAGTTTTTAGAATGGTGTCACACTTGAGTATTTTCTATCATATAGACCCCTCAAAATGACTTCAAATGAGATGTGGTCCCTAAAAAAAAATGGTGTTGTAAAAATGAGAAATTGCTGGTCAACTTTTAACCCTTATAACTCCGTCACAAAAAAAAATTTTGGTTCCAAAATTGTACTGATGTAAAGTAGACATGTGGGAAATGTTACTTATTAAGTATTTTGCGTGACATATGTCTGTGATTTAAGGGCATAAAAATTCAAAGTTGGAAAATTGCGAAATTTTCAACATTTTCGCCAAATATTCGTTTTTTTCACAAATAAATGCAAGTTATATCGAATAAATTTTACCACTAACATGAAGTACAATATGTCACGAGAAAACAATGTCAGAATCGCCAAGATCCGTCAAAGCGTTCCAGAGTTATAGCCTCATAAAGGGACAGTGGTCAGAATTGTAAAAATTGGCCCGGTCATTAACGTGCAAACCACCCTTGGGGGTGAAGGGGTTAAAACAAAGCAAGACAAAAAATTTTTTTTCCCGTGTACAGTTAGGTCCAGAAATATTTGGACAGTGACACAAGTTTTGGAATTTTCACTTTTTACCAAAACATAATATAGTTATATAGTCAGTATAAGCGTAAAGTGCAGATTCTCCACTTTAATTTGAGGGTTTTCACATCCTAATTGGAGTTAAGAATTAGGAATTAAAGCTCTTTAATATCCAGCTGCTTTTTTTTATATGGACCACAAGTAATTCGACAATTATCTCTAAAGCTCTTTAATATGCTGCATGGGCTGTTCCTGCGTTAGTTAATCATCAATTAAGCAGGTAAAAGGTTCGGAGCTGATTCCAGGTGTGGTATTTGCATTTGGAAGCTATTGCTGAAAGACTATCATTAGACTGAAAATAAAAAGAAATTCAGAAATGTTAGGAGTGGCTAAATCAACAGAACAGTTTAATATAGTCTGCAAAGAAAAAGGCACTGGTGAGCTTGGGAACTCATAAACACCTGGATGCCCTCTGAAGATAAGTGGTGGATGATTGCAGAATCCTTTCCATGGTAAATAAAAACCCCTTCACAACATCTACCCAAATGAACACTCTCCAGGAAGTAGGTGTTTCAGTATCTAATTCTACCATGAAGAGAAGTCTTCATGAGCACAAATAGATGAATCAGCACAAGGTGCAAACCATTAATCAACCTTAAAAATAGGCTAGATAAGACTTAAAAAAAAAAAAACGCTAAAGAATCCAGCCTAGTAATAGAAGAGCATTCTTTGGACAGATGAAACTACGTTTGTCCCAGTTGTAATAATACAGGAACCAGATAATATACCGTTGTTGTTAAACCTTTGTTGTCCACTTTCAGATAATTGCTTCCCTCTATCTTTTACCCCTTCATGACATATGACGTATGCTTGCGTCATATGTTGTGTCCTTACGTTGTTTTGGGCTCCGACGCTGAGCCTGCATCTTTCCCCCGCACATTGGTATTTGCGTACTCGTACTGACCAGGGAAATCCTATTTCTAGGTCAGTTATACCATAAAGTGAACATGGTAAATAAAAAAAAACAAAAAAAAAACAAAAGCCCGTTGTGGAATTGCACTGTTTTTTGCAATTTCACCCCACTTGGAATTTTTCTTTCCCCATTTTCCAGTACACTTATGTGGTAAAAAATGGTGCCATTCAAAAAGACAACTCATCCCGCAAAAAAAAAACAAGACTTCATATGGCCGTATTGATGTATATGTAAAAAAGTTATGCCTCTTGGAAGACGGGGAGTCAAAATCGCACGATGGGCCAGGGTTGAAGTGGTTGAAGACCTTTATTTTATTGGTTACAGGTTTGACCCTTCTTTCAGAACGCCGCATTAGCCGAAGCCTAACCTAAGTCAGTGATCAGCAGGGTAGGGCTGTGATATTTACCCTGCGCATTAAATTGCCACTCTATTAAACATGTACACTTGTTCCTTTGTGCTCTGTGCCTGCTCCTTGGTAGGAATCTTACCTGGGACTTGTATAAAAGTTCTGCATGAGTTAAGCTTGAAAAATATTTTGGGCAGAAAAAGCAGATTTATTTAAAAAAAAAAAAAAAAAATTGGAACGGTTTGGTTTGGAAACTGCATCCTTCATACCTCCCCATCTTAAACATAATAGGCTTGATTTGACCAAATATTGTAGGTCTTTCCAAGTAGAAATCTGGTTCTGTTCACTTGAAAATGACAGGTTTCTTTCATTCAAACCTTTTGTTGGATGTAAATTTTACTGTGTTAACCAGGGAAGAAATGATTTTCCTGGCTGCAGCACTGCTTTACTGGGTGTGTCTGGGGCAGCCATGATAATCATCTGCATGCATACCTAAAGGAAGAACTACGCAAAATATAATTGTTTTCATTCTCGGAAAGCTTCGTAGCCTCAAAGTGCTCTGGTTTTCCTCAACTGTTCTGCCTAATCGGAGACGCATGAAAATGCAGTAATCTCCCTGATTTGAGGACATGGCCCATTCTTTTTTCAGGGCCTTTTATGCCAACAATTTATACATCTTCATGTACAGTGTATAACACTTGCTAGCACAGTAAAAGGTACACTATGGTTTCTGAACTTTATAACTGATCATGATTCGATCTCCCTTATTTTTGACATTTAGATTGATCTACAGACATTCCTCACATTGACCGATCAGGATTTAAAGGAGCTTGGCATAACGACATTTGGTGCTCGGAGGAAAATGCTGCTGGCAATCTCAGGTAATGTGCCATTTGCCTTCGCTTTCAGACTGATACGCATTGTGCTGGATCCAAGCGAGTTCTGCAGATATGTCCATGTAAGTCTCGCAGGAAATGGTGGTGATTAGTGGAACTCCAGATGAAAAGACAAATGTTCCTTCAGCATATTTCTTGCAATCCAGGACTCCAGGCCATCTTCTGTGCAAGAGACTGCAACAAGGCTACTATGAAGGTAATGGAGCTCTTGTTCTAGTACCCTGCACAGAAGTTTTCCAGGATCATCACTGTACAGGGGGGAAATAGGTGACTGAGCCATAAAAATATATGGTTACCGCAGGAAAGCTGCTGGACCCAGAGATCATAGATCTAACACTGATCAAGAGAATGGGAACTTGTATGTTGAGGGTAAGCAGTTATAAAGGTCTTCTGTGGCCACTACCCAAGAAATGTATTCTAGCATTACATGAGTGACTACACAATACATGGGTACGTCAGGTCTAATGGCGGCTCGCACTCTTAATTGGAGACAGCGAGGCTCCAAGTAAACTTTTATTTAGATGCCCTTCAGATTGCACAAGAGCATTCCTGTGCACAGTCTTGATAATAATTTTTCCAGATGATTTACCAGTTCTCAAATTAAGCAGATTGGTTCAGGACATGAGAGCCAGCGTGCCACGCTAGCGTTATGTAGTATTCTTTTCTGCATTTCTTCTTTGCTATAAAACTTGGAAGGAATAAGTGCAAATGCAATAGAAAAGCTTAAATGGTCTAAGAAATAATGTGACTGACTGAGATCAGACGCCTGAGTGGTGACACACTGAATGTTTGTCTGCAGGACGAGTTGAAAAACATTTTAATCCAACGTGTTAGTCAGAGTTCATACAGCGAACAGGAACGTTAATGAAATACTTAGGAATAAGGAAGAAGGTGGTGTTTGGAGAAATTTTACATAGGGCTCTACTGCTTGTATTTGAGCTTATTTTTATTTGATCATTTTATGAAGGTGTTTTTTCCCATGAAGCGTTAATCCTAAGACCTCTTCTTAAGCTGATCAGAAACATTAGATGGCTGTCGGCTATCTCCCCCGACTTCTCCTTGTAAAGGAACTTTTGGCTCAACGTCCCTGTGTTCTTCAGACTCTGCCAGAATCACTTGCAAGTGGCTCATCTTTGCGCCGAACAGAAGAAATACCGTATTTCGCGGCATATAAGACGCACCGGACCATAAGACGCACCCCAAATTTGGGGTGAAAATTGCAGAAAAAAAGATTTTTTATAAGATGGGGGTCCGTCTTATTGTCCGAATTTACAGTATCTTACCTGAGGGCTGGTGGTGGCAGAGCAGGGTCACAGGAGGCATGGTGGCGGCAGAGGTGGGGTGATGCGGTACGGCGTGCACCTGAGCAGGGTCCCTTCCTGCTTAGGTGGGCGACGCCACGGCCTGGTGTCCATGGGAGGGTGGCAGCAGTGGTTACCGACAGAGGTGCTGGGATGAGGAAGCACAGTGAGAGGTATGGCGTGAGAGGGGTCCCTTTCCCCGGTGAGGTGATGGAAGGATCTCGTGGGCACATGGACTGGAGATGATGGAGGTAGTGGTGTACATTGTGAAGCGAGTATTCCACAGGAGCTCAGATGTCTGAGCGCCGGGAAGCGGCAAGGACTCAGACATATGAGCGCCTGTGGAATACTCGCTTCACAATGTACACCACTACCTCCATCATCTCCAGTCCATGTGCCCACGAGATCCTTCCTGAACCTTGCTGCACCCATCCTGGGAAGCAAAAGGATACAGGATACAGAGTCCAAAGTCCCGGTGAGGTGATGCAGCAGCCGGTAATGCTTACCGTGGACCGTGGCGGTGGAGATGAGGAGGCGCAGTGAGCGGGGTCCCTTTCCCCGGTGAGTTGATGCTGCAGCCCCGGTAATGCACAGAGCCGGGTGAATCCTGTTGATATCGGTGGGTGCGGCCATCTTCCTGAGGCCGCGCGTTCGCAGATGGAGCTCTAGTGCCCGGGGCTTCAGGAAAATGGCCGCCGCGATCCCCATCTGCGCACGCGCGGCATCTCGCGGCCATTTTCCTAAAGCCCCGGGCACTAGAGCTCCATCTGCGAACGCGCGGCCTCAGGAAGATGGCCGCGCGCACCAATAACAACAGGATTCACCCGGCTCTGTGCATTACCGGGGCTGCAGCATCAACTCACCGGGGAAAGGGACCCCGCTCACTGCGCCTCCTCATCTCCACCCCCACACCTCTGCCGCCGCACCTCTGCCACCGCACCTCTGCCGCCACGGTCCACGGTAAGCCTGCATTGCGCATATAAGACGCACCCCCCATTTTCCCCCCTTTTTTGGGGGGGGAAAAGTGCGTCTTATATGCCAAAAAATACGGTACTTGCTGAAAAGAAATGAGCTGGCCCATTCTCTCTCCTGACCAAATTCATTGTGGGAGCGTCAGGAAGCCACCATATATTAGATATTAAACCGATGCTTGTTGGGGCCTTTAGACTGGGTTTACATAAAAACAGTGTCACATCCTGTGGACTGCAGTCGCCACCCAAAAAGTCGTCTTGTTAAAACTAGAGATGATCGAGTTTGATCAGGCCAGGGCTTATTTGTCAGCTGATCAGCTGTTCGGCTCCGCAGCTGCATGGCTCGCTCTGCAGTGCATGGGTCGCGGCTGTGTGACAGCCTGTTTGTTAGGCTCTCCATGCATGTGCTGTGACTGTGACACAGCTGCGGTGCAGATCAGCTGATCGGCCGGTATGATCCAGGAAGCCGGGTTTCCTCTGCTGCTTATTCGGTAAGCGCTATAGCTTGCCGAATACGCCCTGACCCCATCAAATTCGCTCAACTCTAGTTAAAACCCATGCTGGCATTGATTTATGGCCCATCCAGTGAGCCTTTGGCAATAGTCTGAGATAAAACTGTACTATTGGGTGATTCTCATTGTGTTCCCTGTCCCGACGTCTGGCAGATGCAATTTTACCATGAAGATCTGGATACTCGGATATGCTCATTATAATCTCAGCGGTGCAGCCCAAGTCCTTATTCCCATTTCTTGTTGTGATCGCATCTCTATATAGGAGTAAGATATTAATAAATTGTTTTCAGATTATGAATGTCTTCAAGGATGCGTCTTTAAACAATTGCCTTAATCCCTGCTATGAAAAGGAAATACACATTTATTTTCAGCAAATTATCTACTATTGCTCACTACATTTGTATCACCCTACATTTATAGTATATTCATTTCAGAATTTTGATGTTTTCAGAACTGAATAAAAACAGAAGAAAGTTGTTTGAGCCGACCAGTATCCGATCGTCATTCTTGGAAGGAGGAGCGAGCGGAAGGCTTCCACGCCAGTATCACGCAGACATTGCCAGTGTCAGTGGTCGCTGGTAGCAGTCAGCAGGATCACAAGTGCAGAGAACCATCATGGCTGACCTGTGGACAAAACCTAGCTACAAATTCTATTTTTTTTTTCCTATTCCATCAGCACTTTAACGTCAAGGTACCACGGACCAAAGTTACGTGTTCACACAAGTACTTGTTGTTCAGAACACCAAATGTGGGATATGTTTTGTTTGACTGTGTAGACTGGACCGAAATGCAATAGCAGAAAAAAAGTTTAATGGTTTTATGTTTTAGTATTTTATGTATAACTATAATAATGTATGCACTGAAATTTTACCTTTACTGAATGAAGAATTAATCTCTCAGATCTTCGAGGGCATGACCTAATGGTTTTATTGTGAAGGAATTTTCTAGTACTCAGTAGTAGTAATAATCAGATATTTCTGCACTTTACATCCTCCCCACTGTGTCTCCTGTGGATATCTCATGTTCGCTCCTCTCCCTCCGTGTAAACAGTTTGTCACTAATCACAATCATAGCCTGATGCATTTACAGCCGCCACAATCCATCCTCTATATTATAAAGTATTTCTATGTTGCCAATGTGAGCTGGAAACTGGGAAACAGTCTGTGATTACTGGTAGATGACTTTTTTTTTTTTTTATTATTCTGTTATTTAATAATCTCTGAACGCTTACAATGAAACCAGTTCACTGTAACAGATGAAAGGACCAAGGTGGATTTTGTAGTTAGGATTTCTTATCCTTTGCACTTATCCCCAGAAATGACAATGCAAACTAACAGGAGATGAGTGATGCTTTATTGCATTTTACCTAAACCAACAGGTAACATCCCCATCTGCTTGTCCCATGGCCTTCCATTAAAAAAAGAGCTATGCCAGTTCAATTTACCAGTGCCTAATGGGGATACTCTTTGTATATTAATAACCAAAGGTGAAAATCGCGCATCAAACACATCCATCTCTTTTATACTGTGAAACCTCAAGGGAAGCCTAAAGTTAGACTACGTGACCATAATCTTGAAGGCCTTGTTACGATGATGTCTCAATTGGGGCAGCCAGGTTCCATTTTTAGAGAACTAGGAATTGCATGTACTGTAAAATTCATTGGACTGTAAGGAAATATTGTTAATCCTCTTTGTACAGAAAGCCTTAAGGCTCTAGAATGTGGAGCTTCACCAGCAGTGAGACATTCCACCTGGACAAGTGCTCTTGATTAGTGGCACCTTAAGGGTCCGAGAGCAAGGTCAACACCAGTGATTTGCTTTCATAAACAAAAATTGCCACATGACTATTTGCACACAAAGGGAATGTTTTTTTGTTAATTTTTTTTTAAAGATATATAACTATAAATCTATTATTTTGCTGCACAAAGTTACATTTATGGGCATAGGCATTGCAGCAACAAAATAACTGTTGATTTCTAAGTCGTCACTATTGAGCGGTGGTTATAGGGCTTTGCACACTACGTTTTGGTGAACCACTTCTATTTACAAATTTTGTAGTGTTAATACTAGAAAGCATTTGATGCCATATGGATCTTTTCAGAATCCCACATTTTAATAACACACATGGGTATTGAAACTTTTTATAATTTTTATAGTGTTTCCCTTTCTATACTATTAAGTTTAAATTCTATGACTTGATCTTTGAATATAGTTTTATGTGACGGGGTGTGGCACGGGAATATTCTATCACCCATAGGTACTGCAAGAGTAATCAGAACATACATTGTATGTACAATAGACCTCTAGAGAATCCTTCTCACTGCTTGTTTTTTCCTTTTTAATCCTGATCCATAAATGACAGCGTATGCCAGATTACTTCCATCCCGGCATTTGTTACTTTTATCTTGTGCCTTGAGAGTGACAAGTTATCTGTAAATGTAGAACAGATACAGATTGTATTTCATTCAGGGGTGGGAGGGGGTCAACATTTTGTTTTTGTTTGTTTTTTTACTTTTTTAATTAAATGTGGATTGTGACCATTAAAATGGAGTTTTTTAACTAATCGTGTTATTTTCAAGAAAAATAAATTTATAACCCCCAAATTGTGTAACTGTTTGGTCTTTTTTATATATATTTATTTTAGTATTTCATTCATTCTTTCTAAGTAATATAAAAACTGAAAAAGATGCAGATATTAAATAAAAATTAGAAGAGAAAGTGATATTTGTTGACTATTTTAAGGGGTTTTCCAGTCTTTTGCGTTCATGGCTTCTGATGGGTCATCAATGCCAGATCGGTGGGGAACTGAACAGTACTGCTCCGTACCCTGTAGTAGCCATTCCCATATAACATAGCTCCGCTCTTACTGATATACCAGCTGAGCTGCAGTACCTGATGATCAGCCAGCAAACAAGGAATGGGAGGTAAATATGGAAGTCATCGCCATTCGCTGCATCCGGCCACAGCAGGATCTTCAAACCGCTGAATGAGGGAGTGCTTTCAATAGTTCCCTCTGCTTTCCACCAGTAGCAACAGCAGAGATGTTAGATTGCCTCCATTTTTTTGGTTACAGTAGTGCCCTTATAGTCATGGCAACTCTTTTCACATTAGTATTTGCCAACTTTCCTCTTTATTTTTACCCCTGACCCACTTTGCTGTGAAGAAACTTTTTGAGCAATGTGTTAATGGATGCTGCACCTACTGTATTTTTTGCTGTGAGCCGAGATCAGCTTATGTAGCCACAGTGTTTGCCTTTGTGTTTTGCCTGTCGAGATTGATCCACAAGACTGAGAAAGATGGAGCATATAGCTGTCCGCAACAACGTGGCTCAATGCATATGGCAGAGAGTGGAAGTATTGGCCACCAAATGCAGAATCTATCAATTGCCCACTGATTAACATTTATGGGTACATGCAAGGACCAGCCAGTTTGGATCTATTTTTAGAAGGCAAAATATTTTTGTCTTCACTTGAATAGCAACCCTTTAGTTTTGGTATCCACTGAACACATCCATCAAAAAAATACTAAAGTTCTCAACCTATGTACGTATTTCAATAGCCCCTGTTATATTCATAAACCAGAAAGCCTGAAAACAGGGAGATGTTATATATGGAATTGCCTGATATCACAAGCCGAGAAGGTCACGAGTACCATCCGCTGTGATCTTTGGAGCGAACAGCTCTCTGCTGGCCCCTATCGTCCGGACGATTACTCGATTGGCCGCCGATCAATGCAGAAGGCCGCAGCCTGTTCGCACCACTAGGCTGGCTATTTGAAAATCAACGGCGAGCATATGGCATATACCCCTCCAGATTCCAACACCGGGAATACGTGAATACACCCAGGAATGGTCACTGTGAACTCTCCGACAACCCCAGACTACTCGCCGCCACCACTAATCTGTTTCGGTCGATTAGCCACCGCTTACGGTAGCTTATGGATTCGAGGTGTAGTTTACAGAACAGAATCAACAGAGCTATTACATTTTATATTTAATCCAAAGGGAGGCAGTGTTTATCAAAAATATACAAAAGATTTTACAAAGGGGACAAAACAATACAGTATAAACAGTTGCATAAAATAAAAGGGATTAACAGTAGAACTTACACAGATCGCAGAGACTATTAAGTTTAGCTGAAGGATAGCACTTTGATATGGCTGTAGATAAACGGGGCCCATGCATACATACATACATACAAACAAACACACACACACACAAACACACACACAAACACACACAAACATACATACATACATACATGCATACAAACATACATACAAACAAACACAAACATACATACAAACACGAACATACATACATACATACATACATGATATGTTGCCCTTTGCACATACGCTGATAATTGGGCTTGATCTTATATCAGACCCAGAGTCGTCGTCCCTTCCCCCCCCCCCGTCATGACCTCACAAGGTCCCGGTGTTGGGCTGGTCTCGGTCCTTCATGATTTTAGAAAATCCCAATTTATGCAATCATTCCTCATAGTGCGATCACAGAAGGTTGAGACTGATGTCCTCTTTTATATCTGCATTTTATCTATGCTTCAAGAACAAACATGGCCTAGCTGCTGGTGGTTATATGGCCCCTATGGATTTGGGGCCTTTTGGTGGAGGTTGTAGTTATGGGAAAAATATGGGTATTCTTGCCTAGTTATTCTGGTGCCAACAATGTACAGCTCATTAATATTGGATGAATAGAAAATAAAATATTCCATATTTTCTTCCGGAGACATACTGTCTTCTCTCTCATTGTACGGCGTGACCATGGCTAGTTGTAAAGGATGTTCTTTGATCCATTTGAGGCCCTAATAAGACCTTTCTTGTCTCTCGCTGGACAATACACATTCTTTTAGTCATCTGGACATAAAAAAGGAATCCTCGCATTTTAGTGAACCTGCTTAACATCTGTCACTGTCATTTTGCATCAAGGCATCCTTCTTTTGTCCCCTCAAGACAACTGGTAGATGAAAAGAAAAGGGAGGGGGATATGAGGGACCTCAAGGATTTTTAATATTTTCTATGACAGTGTTAATTAACCAATGATTTAACAGTAGCCTTCTTAAATAGATTGTAAAAAATCTATTGTATGCTCCTTAGGAAACAATTTAAATGGTACAATTACACTGTCCCTTGTAGCACTTAGGCTATGTGCCCACAATCCATAAGTAGCAGAGCTTTGAACACAGCACATGTTCACTGTGTTCAAAGC
Source organism: Ranitomeya variabilis (assembly GCF_051348905.1). Taxonomy (NCBI): domain Eukaryota; kingdom Metazoa; phylum Chordata; class Amphibia; order Anura; family Dendrobatidae; genus Ranitomeya; species Ranitomeya variabilis. Next base: position 81,623,851 of record NC_135235.1, on the reverse strand, counting down.
GCTGCCTTCTATTGAACACAGGTAAATCCGCACTTGTTCACTGAACAATGCAGATTTACAGCATTCCATACATTTCTATTGATGTAATTTCTGATGCTGAAACTAGAATCTCTACAAGAGAAATTGGCATGCTGTGGTCTTGACAGATGCGACTCATGTCAGTGTGTGTAGGTGATCGGCAGGTGTCTCAGCACGCATAGTGGACATGGGATTTCCAGAAATCCCATCCACTATGTTGTAACATCTGGCCGCTGCAGATTTGACGCTGCATACATTTCTGATTTGGTTTAATCAGGAACATGGCTATTCAACCAGTTGTATGTGTAACCCAGGAGGTTCATTAGGTGCCCATAGAGGGTACTCTGCTTCACCATGAAGACTGCCAAAGTGCCATTACTATGGTGTCAGTTGTGTAGGAATTTTTTACTCAAACTTAATTGGAACAGGGATTTCAAACTCGTACACAATGTGCTCAAATTAAATACTACTTCTACAAAATCACAGGCCAACCTTGAGATCTATAAAAAAAAAAAAATACAATTTAGGAAGTTTTTACTTTTCAAATAAAAGTATGAACCTTTTCATATGGCAACAACTTAAAGGGCAACCCCTTTAAGTTGTTGCCTTATGAAAAGGTTCATACTTTGCATTGGTATTTCCTTGCTGGCAGGGGCGTACATAGAAGTCATAGGAACCCATAGTAGAAGTTCTAATGGCGGGGCCCTTTTCCACCCAACCCTCTCACCAGAAAAAAACCTTGCCATTCGGTGGGGTCACAGAAAAACATCTCCAACTTTGCAGCCCTTACAAAGTAATTGTCCTATTAAAGCCCCTAAACTGCCCTTTCTTCGCCCCTATAAAGTATGATGCCAACAAAAGTGCTCCTCAAATTCACTGTGGGGGTATCATATTGTGTTGATCTACAGTACCCTCCACTTTCATGGTATACTGACCCCACTGTACCCCTTCAACCTCCCCGGCAAAGCATGATGACCACCAACACAGTATGATGCCCTAAATGTGATCTTCAAACAGTATGGCCCCCACGTAGTCCTCCGTACAGACTAATGGGCCCCCACGTAGTCCTCCGCACAGACTAATGGGCCCCCACGTAGTCCTCCGTACACTCTTTATATCCCCAGTATTCTTTATACTGATTGTTGATGTTCAAGGCATAAAGCCGATATAATTTGAGGGAACTGTTAAAAAAAAAAAAAAAAAAAAAAAAGTTTATGAAATTCAAGAGCTAGTGTAAAGTTAATAGTATGACACCACTTATTTCCTTTTTGGTTAGATGCAGTTTTACCACAATCTATACCTTGATTATTGGACCTCCCAAACTCCCATTAAAATCGAAAACTTTGAAACCACAGAGTTTGGGGGCACATGTTTTTATTAAATCGGATGACCACCCAAGATTGTAAAGCGGTGAATCAACTCCTCAGAGGGATCTAATCTTGACCTTTTGTAATTTAACAAAACATTCTACCCTCTTGGATCTGTGCCATTTATACTTTACAGTCTATAATTTCCAATTTTAAGGACACTTTTGTACCTTTTACAATTTCATAAGTTATAGAATATTAGAAAGAAAATTGTAAACCAAATTTCTAAATGGTTTTACCAAATGGACCGCCATAAATCAACAAAGTGAAGATTTCCTGCTATTTACCAGTTTTTTGTGATCAGATTATGTAATGTGCCAATACATTTTTTTTTTTTTTTTTTTGCTTTTGCAAAGGTTCAGATTATCCTCTACATTTAATTGATTTTTGGATATGTGCACACCAGAACATGCCTAATACTTGCACCAAATGTCTGAGTACCCCTTATAGGAGCATGTCCTTTTCTTTCTTCCCCCTCCAGCAGAACCACCTTTTACATTTTTTTTTTTATATATTTTTTTTTTCTTTACAAATTATATAACACTATAATGGCTTAAGTATGGTGCTTCGGCATCTGCACGGCCACAATATCCTTGCTCTTAGTCAGAAGTGTAGATCTATTCTTTTTCATTCAATGCCCAGTGTCCATGTTCCTGGCTCCTCGGCAGCGCAGGTGTACTTATCTGCCCTTTTGAGGGCAGAGGAAAGTACTGAAGTGCGCAGATGCCAGGAAAGGTCAGAAAGGCCCAGCACCTGCGCACTGCCGTACTTTCCTCTGCCCTCAAAAGGGCAGATAATTACGCCTGCGCAGGAGCGTGGTGCCGGGGAGCCATAACACAAGCGGAAGGGCGGCCATCATAAGAAGATGGGAGGCCCCAGACCTGCAACACCAATCGTACTGTACCGCCCCCTGGGTGAATATAATAAAACTTATTTTTCTTATCTTTCAGGTTGAATCGGGGGCTTATCTACTGCATAATACGGTGACCGTATCTTATATTGGCCAAATCTGGTGACAGGTTCACTTTAAAGTAGGGCAGAAAATGTTGTACCTGCTGGTTTTCGGCCTTGCTCAGTGGGTAAAATGGTTTGTTCCAGGCATTGTATCGAAGTAGAAATAACTTTGATCAAGAAGTTGATTGGAGAGGGAAAAACATAGTAGTACAGAAAATAATTGGCTGCTCAGCTAAAAAGATTTCCAATGCTTCAAATAGCAAGCAAAACTCAAACTACGTAGCAAGAAAATAAACACTACCATCCACATAGATCATAGAACAACAAGGTTGGCCAAGAAGCATCCAGTGATCCGCTCCAGAAAGATCAAAGATCTTCAGTTACTGGTGAGCCCTGCAACCATCAGAAGGCACCGTTTTGAAGCCAAATTATTTACAAGAAACCCTCGTAGAGTACCATTTCTAAAAAAAAAAAACCCACCTATTAAAAATGCTAATTTGCCAAAGAACACATGGACTGGCCTAAAGCACAGTGGATAGTCTATGGATAGATGAATAAGATTGTTCTTTTTGGGTCTAAAGGCTGCAGACAGTTTGTGAGATGACCCCTAAACACTCAGTTCAAGTCACAGCACACTGTAAAACATGGAGGTGCGAGCATAATGCTTTGAAGATGTTTCTCATACCATGGAGTTGGGCCCATTTATCGCATACCAGGCACCATATACTGGAAGTCATTGTGTTGCCTTAAGCCGAAGAAGAAATGCCCTTGAAATTGGTGTTTCAGCAAGACAACAACCCCAAACACACCAGCAAGTGGGCAACATCCAGGTTCCAGACTAACAAAATTGATGTTATGAAGTGGCCAGCCCAATCCCCAGCCCTTAATCAGACTGAGAATTTAGTGGAGTGACTTAAAAGAATTCTGTTTTTGATACAAAACCTTAGAATGCAAAAGAACTGTGGAATGTAGTGCAATCCGCATGGGCTGGAATATCTGTTCACAGGTGTTAGATGTTAGTTGACTCCATGCTGCTCACATGTAAAGCAGTTATCAGAAATAAAGGTTATGTAACTAAACATTATTTCACTGATCAACAGAAAAGCGAAGTCTGAAAGTTGTAAATGAAAATGCAGTTATATGCTTTTTTGAACAGCCTATATTATTCCTGATTCTTCATTTTCAGTTTAAAACTTTTGTTCACGTTTTCATTTGGAATTAATTTTGCAGCTCCCAGTGCTTTTGTGTATATGGAAATGAAAGTCATTATGAGAATTGAGCTTTTTCTCAGTAGGTTTAACGCTCTATTATTTTGCACATAACTGTATGTTTGGATCAGGTTTTGGGTGTTCCTTATCCCGCCAAGATCGGTGAAATGGAAAATCATCCGTTTTTCATTCACTTTATTTACACCAATTACAACTGAATTACCGCCCTCATTTCAATCTATTTTTCTTTTTCCCGTTACTCCTAAAACTAGAGGTAAACACACCGCCGTTTTAAACAGTGAGCTATGGTTTTTCTCTTTTCACACCAACCTCATGGTTAACAGTACCACCTGGAGTCTCTATTTGACAAGTGGTGTGGGGATAATCCTTTCTGTATTTCTATGAACATTAGCAAGTCATTTGTTTAATTACCCACATGGCCTCTTGGCAATGGTTCCGGTTAGTTGCACTTTAGAGCCCGGTTACTGGAACTTGTATTTGTGATACCGCATAGCTCCAGTCTAAGAGACAATCTAGTACTGAATTTGTTTGACAATTTGGGCCTCAGACACCAATTCACTAAAGTTTAGTGCATCAGCAAAAGGCAAGTGGCGAAATCTTTTCCCTTCCCACATCTGTACATTTCTCTCTGATTACGGTTATTGATAGCAGGTCTGTCTGTTGTATAAAAGTAAAGAAAATTAGAGACCCTGATCCCGATTTTTATCAAAAAAGCTTTTGCACCAGAAAACTCTTAAAACACTTTGAGAAGTAGCAAGATTTTTGTTTTCACGCTCGTTTCAGGCAGCTCCTCCTAAATGATGCTTAATACATAGGATCCAAGATAATAATAATTTTATTTATATAGCGCCAACATATTCTGCAGCACTTTACAATTAAGCGGGGACGTGTACAGACAATAAATTCAATACAAGTTAAGACAATTTAAACAATTAGGAGTGAGGTCCCTGCTCACAAGCTTACAATCTACAAGGAAATGGGGGGACGCAATAGGTGAAAAGTTCTTATTTCAGGTCTGACAAAGTTGTTTTTGTATCTACTCTTAGATTGTGGCGCTGACCCTGGGCTACATGGCTGTAAAATTGGGCTTTAGGTGTAATATGTGGTTAATACTTGTCATCCAATTCATGTAATTGATTACTGTCTACATCAGTATAGGGAAGGCCGGTGTGGTCTCTGACTATGGTTATTGTGTGTAGAAACTGCTAACCTGGCTAAATCTGCACATTCTCAGATTAGTGAACTGCTGCTGATGGTTATTATATAGTGTGACTGGTCAGTGACCACTTCAGGCGCAGCCAAGAGTCTTACCAGCCTGGCCAGATAATAAGACCAGATCAGAGTCTAACCCAAGCCCGCGGTGTGCACAGCGTTTGCTAGTCAAGTTGCTGAATGTTTTTGTAAACTGGCTCTCTTGTATGTTACCTAACCGTCCCCATTTAGCACTTGTCAGTCACCTAGAGTCTCACCCTTTTTAATTTTTTTCTACTGCCAATACCTCAACTTTAGGAACTAATTGTTCATTTTTGCCTAAACTATCACAAATCTTGTCAAGCACAATTGAGAGAAATCACTATTGTTGTTCACTTTACCTGTCAGGTTTTAATGTTATGGCTGATCCATTAGCGTAGCTACCGGGGGGGCAGAGGGGGCCATCACCTTGGGCCCGGAGCTCTGAGGGGCCCACCCGGAGCTACGCTACTGTAACTGTATCGGTGCGTGCAGCGCGCCGATACAGTTACATTCTGCGGCAGAGCAGGGAGAACCGATCTCCCTGCTCTGCCGCTATAGGGCCCCTGAGCAGGTGGGGGGGCCCGGTGCCAGCAGTGGGCCCCCCTCCTGTCATGGCAGGGTCAGCTGTATCGGCATCTAGCCGATACAGCTGACCGGTAATGAGGGAAGGAGCGCTGCACTCCTCCCATTCCCCACATCGTCTGACAGCGGGCTCGATGACGTCACCGCCCGGCGCCTGCTGTCAGGAGATGAGTGGGAGCAGGGAGCGCCAATGGAACAAGGAGAAAGAGAGGTGAGTATTGTGTTTTTTTTATGGGGGTGCTGTCTTATATACTGGATCTGCCTTAGGGGGGGTGTGCTGCCTTACATACAGGATCTGCCTATGGTGGGCTGCCTTATATACAGGATCTGCCTATGGGGGGCTGCCTTATATACAGGATCTGCCTATGGGGGGCTGCCTTATACAGGATCTGCCTATGGGGGGGTGCTGCCTTATGTACAGGATCTACCTATGGGGGGCTGCCTTATATATACAGGATCTGCCAATGGAGGGTGCTGCCTTATATACAGGGGCTGCCTATGGGGGGCTGCCTTATACACTATGTTCCAAATTATTATGCAAATGACATTTTTCTCGGATTTTCCTAAATGGTTGGTGCAAATGACAGTCAGTCTAATAAGTCATCACCCGTTAGAGTATACATCAAATTTTATTGAAGAAGCCTCCCAATGATAACAGTATAATCTCCAAAATGAATAAAAACTTAAAATGCACTGTTCCAAATTATTAGGCAAAGTAGAATTTCTAAACATTTGATATGTTTTAAAGAACTGAAAATTCTCATTTGTGGAATTTACAGCATTAGGAGGTCGCATCCACTGAACAAAAAGGCCTGTTAGGATGTTTTGGAGTTAAATAGCTAAGTTACATGTTAACATAGGAAACCTTCTTTGATATCACCTTCACAATTCTTGCATCCATTGAACTTGTGAGTTTTTGGAGAGTTTCTGCTTGTATTTCTTTGCATGAAGTCAGAATAGCCTCCCAGAGATGCTGTTTTGATGTGAACTGCCTCCCACCCTCATAGATCTTTTGCTTGATGATACTCTAAAGGTTCTCTATAGGATTGTGGTCAGGGGAAGATGGTGGCTACACCATGAATTTATCTCCTTTTATGCCCATAGCAGCCAATTACTCAGAGGTATTCTTTGCAGCATGAGATGGGGCATTGTCATGTATGAAGATGATTTTGCTCCTGAAGGCACGTTTCTGCTTTTTATACCATAAAGGAAAGTTGTCAGTCAGAAACTCTATATACTTTGCAGAGGTCATTTTCACACCTTCAGGAACCTTAATGGGCCCTACCAGCTGTTTCCCCATGATTCCGGCCCAAAACATGACTCCTCCACCTCATTGCAGCCTTGTTGGGACATGGTGGCCATCCACCAACCATCCACTACTCCATCCATCTGGACCATCCAGGGTTTCCTGACACTCATCAGTAAACAAGATTGTTTGGAAATTAGTCTTCATGTATGTGTGGGCCCACTGCAACCATTTCTGCTTGTGAACACTGTTTAAGGGTGGCCGAATAGTAGGTTTATGCACCACAGCAAGCCTTTGAAGGATCCTATACCTTGAGGTTCGAGGGACTCCAGAGGCACCAGCAGCTTCAAATATCTGTTTGCTGGTTTGTAATGGCTTTTTAGCAGCTGCTCTCTTAATCCAATGAACTTGCCAGAAACCTTCCTCATTATGCCTTTATCAGTACAAACACATCTGTGCTCAAATACAGCCACAAATCTCTTAACAGTACGATGATCACGCTTAAGTTTTTGGGAAATTTCTAATGTTTTCATCCCTTCACCAAGGCATTGCACTATTTGATGCTTTTCAGCAGCGGAGAGATCCTTTTTCTTTCCCATGTTACTTGAAAACTGTGACCTGCTTAATAAAGTGGAACATCATTTTTAAGTAGTTTTCCTTTAATTAGAATCACCTGGAAAACTAATTATCACATGTGTTTAAGATTGATTTCAGTGATCCATTGAGCCCTGAGACACAATACCATCCACGAGTTTATTTGAAAAACAAAACAATTGAATCTTTATGACACTTAAATCCAATTTGCATAATAATTTGGAACACAGTGTATACAGGATCTGCCTACGGGGGGCTGCCTTATATACAGGATCTGCCAATGGAGGGGGCTGCCTTATATACAGGATCTGCCTATGGGGGCTGCCTTATATACAGGATCTGCCTATGGGGGGGTACTGCCTTATACTACAGGATCTGCCTATGGGGGGTGCTCCTTATGCTACAGAATCTGCCTATGGGGGGTGCTCCTTATGCTACAGGATCTGCCTATGGGGGCTGCCTTATATACAGGATCTGCCTATGGGTGGGGTGCTGCCTTATATACAGGATCTGCCTACGGGGGGCTGCCTTATATACAGGATCTGCCTATGGGTGGGGTGCTGCCTTATATACAGGATCTGCCTATGGGGGGCTGCCTTATATACAGGATCTGCCAATGGGGGGCTGCCTTATATACTGGATCTGCCTATGAGGGGGGTGCTGCCTTGCATACAGGATCTGCCTATGGGGGTGCAGCCTTATATACAGCCTTATATACAGGATCTGCCTTTGGGGGGGTGCTGCCTTTTTTACAGGATCTGCCTATGGGGGGTGCTGCCTTATATACAGGATCTGCCTATGGGGGGGTACTGCCTTATACTACAGGATCTGCCTATGGGGGGTGCTCCTTATGCTACAGAATCTGCCTATGGGGGGTGCTCCTTATGCTACAGGATCTGTCTATGGGGGGTGCTCCTTATGCTACAGGATCTGCCTATGGGTGGGGTGCTGCCTTATATACAGGATCTGCCTATGGGGTGGGGTGCTGCCTTATATACAGGATCTGCCTATCCTATGGGGGGTGCTGTCTTATACTACAAGGCCTGCCCATGGGGGTGCTGTCTTGTATTATATTGAGGATTATCTGGCACATTATACTATATGGAGGTGATCTATGGGGGCCATCATACAGTGTGGAGATTACAGTGAAGGGGCCATTATACAGTGTTGGAGCCATCAAACAGTTTGAAGGTTAAGGGGTCAGTATACTGTGTGGGTGCATTATACTGTGTATAAGAGCATCATGCTGTGTATAGGGGAGCTGTACAGGGGGAGACTGGACATTATTAAATGTAAAGTGGGCACTTATTGTTATAGGGGATCTCAGGTTACTGTGACTCAAAGGGGCACGCAGGACAATATTACTTTCTAGGGGCAAAATGTGGGTGCTGTTTTCTAGGGCACTTGCACCCAGCATTACTATATTATAGAGGGTTGATTTAGAATTTAGAGGGCACAGAGAACCACACAGGAGGGGCAGTAATAGGGTCACATATGGCAGCAGCAGCTCAGTATTGGGGTATCAGGTGCAGTAATAGGGACACATATGGCAGCAGCGGCTCAGTATTGGGGTATCAGGTGCAGTAATAGGGACACAATGGCAGCAGCGGCTCAGTATTGGGGTATCAGGTGCAGTAATAGGGACACATACGGCAGCAGCGGCTCAGTATTGGGGTATCAGGTGCAGTAATAGGGACACATACGGCAGCAGCGGCTCGGTATTGGAGTATCAGCTGCAGTAATAGGGACACATACGGCAGAGGCTTAGTATTGGGGTATCAGGTGCAGTAATAGGGACACATACGGCCGCAGCGGCTCAGTATTGGAGTATCAGCTGCAGTAATACGGACATATACGGCAGAGGCTTAGTATTGGGGTATCAGGTGCAGTAATAGGGACACAAATAGCAGCAGCGGCTCAGTATTGGGGTATCAGGTGCAGTAATAGGGACACATGGCAGCAGCGGCTCAGTATTGGGGTATCAGGTGCAGTAATAGGGACACATACGGCAGCAGAGGCTCATTATTGGGGTATCAGATGCAGTAATAGGGTCACATACGGTAGCAGCGGCTCAGCATTGGGGTATCAATAGGATGAGGAGTTTGTGCAGGCTGGGGATAGATGATGATGGGGCTGGAATATGAGAAGTGAAATGTGTCTTTGATGTGTTCTCTGCAGACGAGTCCTGGGTGGAAGAAGTTGTCATGTCGGTCTGGGCCTGATGGAAAAGATGTGAAAAGTGAACGATTCCATCAGAAAGGACGTCAGCGGTAAGACACTATCTGTAACTCTGCTGTGATCTCTTATATGTTCTGTAGGACTGGTATCTACCACTGACCATATGGCGGTAATATCCATGTTGGTCGTTATATAGAGATTATTTTCAGTAAAATCGCGGTCATCTGCTGAGGTCCTCCTCCACTATTAGGGTGCGTCACCCAGCTGTAATCAAGGTTACCTGGTTAGGGGCCCACTCAGAAGCTTCGCCCCCCCCCTGAACCAAAACCCTAGCTACACCTCTGGGCTGATAATTCCTTATATGCAGCATATAGCATTAAATTACTGCATGGAAACCTTGACATAAGTATGAATTATCTAATTCCTAAGAGAATACATCCCTTACACGGGCGGCTATAACACGAATGGACCTCTGACCGCCCGTACATCAGCATTCATTGTGCAGACAAGTGCACTCCCTGGGGTGGAATTATGTCAAGACAATAACCTGTAACGTGCTCAAAAGTCTGACTTCTTTTGACTGTTTCAATTCCCTAATGCTACATGAAATTAATGTTAACTTTAAAAATGCTGCACATTTATATCTAGGGAAATGCTGTAACTCAAAAACAAAAAGGCCGTAGAATTTTCTCTATCTCGAGAAAAGCTTTGCTACAAACTAAGAAAATCTAATGTTTCCATTCAATAAAGGCTTCCAATTAAGTGCATTGTTTTCCCAATGTGATTAAAATAAAAAGCTGAATTATGAGCAGACTTGTATTGCCACTTGAAGGTTTATTTTAGCAAAAAAAAAATCTCAACTAAGTGCCTACAAGACCTAACCATCTCAAGCACTACACTTTCTTACTATCTTTCCCTTGCACAGTTCTCTCTCCTCTTACTTGTTTCAACAAACATTGGTGTAACAGGCATGAATTGCCCTTATCAGGTTCTGCAAGTTATGTATCATGCTTTTCTGACAGGCCTTACAGTTGTGCTCAAAAGTTTACACAACCCGGCAGAATTTTTGCTTTCTTGGCCTTTTTTCAGAGAATATGAATAACACCAAAACTTTTTCTACACTCATGGTTAGTGGTTGGGTGAAGCCATTTATTGTCAAACTACTGTGTTTTCTCTTTTTAAATCATATTGACAACCCAAAACACAATCATTGATTGTGAATACTTCACACTAGACCTTGGAAATCAAGGTCCCAGAGTCTGGAGGAAGAATGGAGAGGCACACAGTCCAAGCTGTTTGAGGTCTACTGTGAAGATTACACAATCAGTGATGGCTTGGGGAGCCATATCATCTGCTGGGGTAGGTCCACTTTGTTTTATCAAGACCAAAGTCAGCGCAGCCGTCTATCAGGTAATTTTAGAGCACTTCATGTTTCCCTCTGCCGACAAGCTATTTGGAGATGGAGATTTCATTCTCCAGCATGACTTGGCACCTGTCCACACTGCCAAAAGTACAAATACCTGGTTTACAAACAACAGTATCACTGTGTTTGATTGGCCAGCAAACTCGCATGACCTTAACCCCATAGACAATTTATGGGGTATTGTCAAGAGGAAGATGACACCAGACCCAACAATGCAGACAAGCAGAATGCTGCTATCAAAGCAACCTGGGCTTCCATAACACCTCAGCAGTGCCACAGGCTGATCGCCGTCATAACACGCCACACTGATGCAGTAATTGATGCAAAAGGGGGCTCCTACTCCAGACCAAGTATTGATGGCATTTACTGAACATACATTTCAGTAGTCCAACATTTCAGATTTTAAAATCATTTTTTTCAAGCTGGTTTTATAAAGTATTCTAATTTACTGAGATAATGACTTTTGGGTTTTCATTGGATGTAAGCCATAATCATCAATATTAACAGAAATAAGCACCTGAAATGCATCACTCTGTTTGTAATGACTAACATGAGCTTCACTTTTTGTATTGAAGAACTGAAATAAATTTTACTTATTGATGATATTCTAATTTTGTTAGATGCACCTGTAATATATCTACCGCATTTCCCTGATCTACCCAGTCAGTGATTCCATCATAGATTAGTCTGGCATGACTTGTTTACTACAAACCCATGCTGACTCTGGTTAATTACTGTATTTTTATTCAAGTACTTAACATACATGCTGTTTAATAATTTATTCAAAGATCTTTCCTGGTATAGAACTAAGGCTCACTGGCTTGTAATTTCCTGGCTACATCTTCTTTCCTTTTTCGAAGCTAGGGACAACGTTTGCCCTTCTCCAATCTTCTGGGACTTCTCCAGTTCTCTGTGATTTTTCAAAGATTTTGGATAGTGGTTCTGCAATTTCCTCTGCTAACTCTTTCAGTACCTAAACTGCAACAATTGATTACACAAAATTCAAAATGAGCTCTTGAACTTAATAAGTCATTGAGGAGTTGATATAACATGGGCCATTAAAACGATACTGGTGATACATTATTGGCATCCAACAGCCAGAAGAGCATGAGTGACAAACAACTAATTGTATATAAATGTCTTTGGGAGTAATAGTTTTTGTTTTGTCTTTTCACATAATTTACCCTTTCATTTCTAAACTATTTTCTTTATCTGTAGAACAATTTACCATGCTAAGTGCTACCACTACTTTTCTGAGCCTGTTGGAGAGTAAATCTTTTCTATCTGCCTCCAGTGTTTAACACTGTACAAGGTAATGTAAATTTTTATGGAGTCTACACTCTCAGGAAGTTACTGAAGTATGAGTAAGGGCTTGCTCACATGAGCGTTTACATCGAACGATATTTTATCGGATGGCACTCGGACCAATTTCATTCTATGGGGCAGTGACTGTTCAACCCGTGAGATCGCCATGGGACACTCGGGATTAGGTGGACTACGGCGGACAGGTAAGTATGGTGATTTATTATTTTACATTATTTCTAGGAGACATGGGCATCAGCGATTTGGCGTTAGGTGAGTATTATGGGTTTTGTTTTTATGTGAATGTATGTAATTATTTTACTTTTTTCTTTTCAACGGTGAGCACAGGCGCCGGCAGATGAGACCACATCTCCCATCAGCGGCTCCTGCTGTCACTGTAATCAGTGACTGCGGGTCACAGTCACAGCTGCGGGGTCATGCTGACAGCATGACCCCACAACGCTCTGACCGACAGTGTCGCCAGTAGTGTTACCCCGGGTTGCAGTAAAAGCTGTGGGGTCACACTGTCATCTGAGAGCATGAATCCGCAGTGCTCTGACAGACGGTCTTACTGGCGGTAGCATTACTGCAGATAAGAACCACCGCGTTGGTGTTTCCCACAAAGTCACACAGATGACGGCGTGGAAAACACCATAGGAAACTGGTAAAATGCAAAACAAAAACTCAGCAAATCAGCATTTTTATACCTGCAATTTTGCTGCAGATTTGATGGACTCAATTGAAGTCAATGGGTGTAAAACGTTGCAGAAACTCACAAGGAATTGACATGCTGCAGGAAAAAACATACTGCAAATACTTAAAGGGAACTTTTTGCAGGATTGTGCACAGTAACCTACACACAGTCATGTCGGCGCCGTTATACTAAAATGATACCTTGGTTGACGAAATCTATCTTGTGGTTATTCTTTAACCCCTTCACCCTCGGAGCTTTTTTCGTTTTCCGCTCCCCTCCTTCCCAGAGCCATAACTTTTTTATTTTTCCGTCAATATGGCCATGTGAAGGCTTATTTTTTGCGGGACGAGATGTACTTTTGAACGATACCATTGATTTTACCATGCCATGTAACAGAAAACAGGAAAAAAATTCCAAGTGTGATGAAATTGCAAAAAAAGTGCAATCTCACACTTGTTTTTTGTTTGGCTTTTTTGCTAGGTTCACCAAATGCTAAAATTAACCTGCCATTATGATTCTCCATCTCATTACGAGTTGATAGACACCTAACATGTCTAGGTTATTTTTTATCTAAGTGGTGGAAAAAAATTCCAAAGTTTGCTAAAAATAAAAAAAAACAAAAAACGAGATTTTCCGATACCCGTAGTGTCTCCAATTTTCGTGATCTGGGCTCAGGTGAGGGCTTATTTTTTGCATGCCAAGCTGGCGTTTTTAATGATACCATTTTGGTGTAGATACGTTCTTTTGATCGCCCGTTATTGCATTTTAATGCAATGTCGCGGCGACCAAAAAAACGTAATTTTGGCGTTTTGATTTTTTCTCGCTACGCCATTTAACGGTCAGGTTAATCCTTTGTTTTTATTGATAGATCGGGCGATTCTGAACGTGGCGATACCAAATTTGTGTATGTTTGATTTTTTTTTAAATTGTTTTATTTTGATTGGGGCGAAAGGGGGGTGATTTGAACTTTTATATATTTTTTATTTTTTTTATATTTTTAAACACTTTTTTTTTTTGGGGCATGCTTCAATAGCCTCCATAGGAGGCTAGAAGCATGCACAACTCGATCGCCTCTGCTACATAGAGGTGAAGCACAGATCACCTCTATGTAGCAGAAATCCAGGTGTACTTTGAACGCCGACCACAGGGTGGCGCTCAAAGCAATCGGCCATCAACAACCATAGAGGTCTCAAGGAGACCTCTGGTTGTTATGGCAATGCACCGCTGACCCCCAATCATGTGACGGGGTCAGCGGTGCGAGGACTTCCGGCCGCGCGGCCGGGAGCGCTAGTTAAATACCGCTGTCAGCGCTTGACGGCAGCATTTAACTAGTTAATGGGCGCGGGCGGATCGCGATTCCGCTCGCGCTCATTGCGCGCACATGTCAGCTGTACAAAACAGCTGACATGTCGCGGCTTTGAGGTGGGCTCACCGCCGGAGCCCACCTCAAAGCAGGGGATCTGTCAGCTGACGTACTATTCCGTCAGCTGGCAGAAAGGGGTTAATCTTTATTTTCAGTTTGTAGTATGAGTCTCGTGCCCTAAGGCGGGTCTGGTGTATGTGGTGTCTGATTAGATACTCATAATGCAGACTGCTGACAGGTCACTGATCCCTCACTGACCTGCCCCCTAGTTTGCATAATGAAAAAAAAAATATATATATATATATCTATATATATATATATATATTATATAATTTCTGCTGCAGCATAATTGCATATTTTATATGCCAATAATACATTTTATTCACATTATTCAGCTAGGGAAAAAAATCAATTTGAAAATGGCACCCTCCAAGCCTGCGCAGTAGCTGCTATCGAGAAAGTTGCCTATAGAGAAGGTTTAGAACAGCCCATATACTGATTTTTTTTTTTCCTAATCCTGAGCATACCATTGTTGTAGAAGTGAATGCTTCAGACTGTGCAATTGTGTCCCATTTTATCTCAAAGTACTTGCAAAAAATTTTTTATTACATCCTTGCGATTATTTTTCCTGATGTTTTTCGCTAACACTTGTGATCTTATAGCCATCATTTCTATTTTCAAGAAATGAAAACATGATTTAGAAGGAGCAGCTCATCTAATTTTAGTTGTAGCTGGTCATCATAACCTTAAATTTGTCTTATTGAATCCAACTTCGTGGTGGTAACCCTTGACAAGGACTTGCTTGAAGATGTAAAGGAAGCATATAAGACTGACCAAATATCTGTGCACCCAGGGCTGCCATCAGGGCATTACTGCCCTTACTGACGTATGGGGCCCAATACGCAGTGGGCGCCCTCTCTTCTGCTCATTGGGCCCCAGCTACAGGATTCTGCTGACTCAGTAAGTGCCCATGCTGGAGCAATTTGTTGCCATGTGGGAGCAACAATTAACAGCCTCCAGCCAATCACAAGATGGCAACTGACATCAGTGGACAAATTGCCGGCGTATGACATCACTGTCATACATCAGAACGAAGGTCCACGCCTCAAATGTATCGAGTGGAGGACATCGCTGGATCTCGGCCAGGTAAGGAGAAACTTTTTTTTATTTTTTTTATAAAGCCGCACTATGGGGTGCATAATACTACTATGGGGCTGCATTATATTATGGGGCTGCATTATACCACTATGGGGCTCCATTATACCACTATGGGAGTGCATTATACCCCTATGGTAGTGTATTATACCACTATGGGGGTTATTATGGGGTGCATTATATTATGGGGTGCATTATACCCCTATGAGATTGCATTATACGTATGTGATCTGGTGATGGGAACTGTTAATGTGTGATTTGTAAGGACGTGTTGCAGAAGTGGAGTTTTTCCAAGAGAGGGTGAAGGGACTGTAGAAGGATTGAGGGGTGGAGGCAAGGCTAGGTTGGAGCCTGGGCAGAGTTTCAAGGGGGCCCTGAAAATTTTGCCAGTATGGGGCCCCAAAATTCCTAGTGGCAGCCCTGTTTGCACCCGCCAGACGGTATATTTCTTACCTTAAAAAAAAAAAATTGTGTGGACTCAAAACATTTCAATTTATTGTTAGTTTCTGGAACGCAAAATATTTAAATTAATCAATGACTCCTGCCAGGGATCTGTGCGGGCCTGCCGGGGCTCTATGCGGGGCTGCCCGGGCTCTATGCTGGCCTGCTGGGGCTGTATGCGGGCTGCCCGGGCTCTATGCGGCGTGCCAGGGCTCTATGCGGGCCTGCTGGGGCTGTATGTGGGCTGCCCGGGCTCTGTGCGGCGTGCCGGGCTCTGTGCTTGTGTGCAAGCATCGTCCAATGGGACTACAAGTCCCATCGGACGATGCCTGCTACACTGACAGTGACTGACACATTAGCCAATGATGGGACAGTAGTACCATCATCCGGCTAATGTGTAGAATGAAAAAAAAAATACTCCATACATACTCTATACATACTACATACAGTACATACATATAGACATACAGTACATTAAACATAGAGTTCATACTCACCATTATTTGTCATTTTGATCCCCGAAGCCAGTGTCAACCTGTAAAAAATATGAAAAAAACAAACAACCAATATACTCCCTGTCCGCAGAAATCCACGAGTGTCCCATGACTATCTCCCGTGGAGAACGGCAGCATCAGCTGTTGCGACCGCTCTCCAGGGGCTCCAGAAACAGTGATGGGAGGAAGATATTTCTCCGCCGCTGTAAAAAACAAATAGTCCCTAGTCTGACTTACGGCATTGCTGGGTGAGAAATTTTCCCACGCAGCAATTGCCATAAAGTAAGACTTTGAACTATAGTAACCTCAGTGATGCACTGCAGGAGCCATTGTCTCCTGTCAGTGTGTCACTGAAGGTCCTATAGAGCAGTGACATCACCCGATGTCACTGTTCTATAGGGGAGATCGTCGTGGGATACTCGTTATTAATTGGACTACGGCAGACAGGTAGTATACGGTTTATTATTTTACGTTTTTTGCAGGCGCTGAAGTATGGTAAGTATGGTTAAATGAAGATTAAAATATTTTTTTCCTAATGTGTGCGTGTTTTATTAACCCTTTCTTAGTATTGGATTAATAATGGATAGGCATCTTATTGACGCCTCTCCGTTATTAACCCAGCTTAATGTCACCTTACAATAGCAAGGTGACATTAACCCCATATCCCACCGCTACACGGGAGTGGGAAGAGAGGGGCTAAGTGCCGGAATTGGCGCATCTTACAAATGCGCCATTTCTGGGGTGGCTGCGGACTGGTATTTGTAGCCGGTGGGGGGGCAATATCCATGGCCCCTCTCTAGGCTATGAATATCAGCCCGCAGCTGTCTGCATAGCCTTTCTGGCTATAAAATATAGGGGGACCCCATGTCATTTTTTTGGGGGGTGCCCCTATTTTAATAGGCAGTAAAGGCTACGCAGACAGCTGCGGGCTGATATTTATAGCAGGCTACAAATATTGGCCCCCGGCCGTCGGCTTTCCCCCTCTGGCGCAGAAAATTGCACGGGAGCCCACTCCGTTTTTTTCCTTTTTTTTTTTTAAATTCAATGCTCATTAACCCCTTAAGCCCCGAGGGTGGTTTGCACGTTAATGACCAGGCCAATTTTTACAATTCTGACCACTGTCCCTTTATGAGGTTATAACTCTGGAACGCTTCAACGGATCTTGACGATTCTGACATTGTTTTCTCGTGACATATTGTACTTCATGTTAGTGGTAAAATTTCTTCGATATAACTTGCGTTTATTTGTGAAAAAAACGAATATTTGGCGAAAATTTTGAAAATTTCGCAATTTTCCAACTTTGAATTTTTATGCCCTTAAATCACAGACATATGTCACACAAAATACTTAATAAATAACATTTCCCACATGTCTACTTTACATCAGCACAATTTTGGAACCAAAATTTTTTTTTGTGACGGAGTTATAAGGGTTAAAAGTTGACCAGCAATTTCTCATTTTTACAACACCATTTTTTTTTAGGGACCACATCTCATTTGAAGTCATTTTGACGGGTCTATATGATAGAAAATACCCAAGTGTGACACCATTCTAAAAACTGCACCCCTCAAGGTACTCAAAACCACTTTCAAGAAGTTTATTAACCCTTCAGGTGTTTCACAGGAATTTTTGGAATGTTTAAATAAAAATGAACATTTAACTTTTTTTCACACAAAATTTATTTCAGCTCCAATTTGTTTTATTTTACCAAGGGTAACAGGAGAAAATAGACCCCAAAAGTTGTTGTACAATTTGTCCTGAGTACGCTGATACCCCATATGTGGGGGTAAACCACAGTTTGGGCGCATGGCAGAGCTTGGAAGCAAAGGAGCGCCATTTGACTTTTCAATGCAAAATTGACTGGAATTGAGATGGGACGCCATGTTGCATTTGGAGAGCCCCTGATGTGCCTAAACATTGAAACCCCTAACAAGTGACACCATTTTGGAAAGTAGACCCCCTAAGGAACTTATCTAGATGTGTGGTGAGCACTTTGACCCAACAAGTGCTTTACAGAAGTTTATAATGCAGAGCCGTAAAAATAAAAAATCATATTTTTTCACAAAAATGATCTTTTCACCCCCAATTTTTTATTTTCCCAAGGGTGAGAGAAGAAATTGGACCCCAAAAATTGTTGTGCAATTTGTCCTGAGTACGCTGATACCCCATATGTGGGTGTAAACCATTGTTTGGGCGCAGGGCAGAGCTCGGAAGGGAAGGAGCGCCATTTGACTTTTCAATGCAAAATTGACTGGAATTGAGATGGGACGCCATGTTGCATTTAGAGAGCCCTTGATGTGCCTAAACATTGAAACCCCTAACAAGTGACACCATTTTGGAAAGTAGACCCCCTAAGGAACTTATCTAGATGTGTGGTGAGCACTTTGACCCAACAAGTGCTTTACAGAAGTTTATAATGCAGAGCCGTAAAAATAAAAAATCATATTTTTTCACAAAAATGATCTTTTCACCCCCATTTTTTTATTTCCCCAAGGGTAAGAGAAGAAATTAGACCACAAAAGTTGTTGTGCAATTTGTCCTGAGTACGACGATACCCCATATGTGGGTGTAAACCATTGTTTGGGCGCATAGCAGAGCTCAGAAGGGAAGAAGCGCTATTTTACTTTTCAATGCAAAATTGACTGGAATTAAGATGGGATGCCATGTTGCGTTTGGAGAGCCCCTGATGTGCCTAAACATTAAACCCCCCCACAAGTGACACCATTTTGGAAAGTAGACCCCCTAAGGAACTTATCTAGATGTGTTTTGAGAGCTTTGAACCCCCAAGTGTTTCACTACAGTTTATAACGCAGAGCCGTGAAAATAAAAATTATTTTTTTTTTCACAAAAATGATTTTTTAGCCCCCAGTTTTGTATTTTCACAAGGGTATCAGGATAAATTGGACCCCAAAAGTTGTTGTCCAATTTGTCTGGAGTACGCTGATACCCCATTTGTGGGGGGGGACCACTGTTTGGGCGCATGACAGAGCTCGGAAG
Organism: Ranitomeya variabilis; assembly: GCF_051348905.1. NCBI lineage: Eukaryota > Metazoa > Chordata > Amphibia > Anura > Dendrobatidae > Ranitomeya > Ranitomeya variabilis. The sequence goes on along the minus strand of NC_135235.1, from coordinate 81,604,581 downwards.
GGAAGGAGCGCCATTTGGAATGCAGACTTAAATGGATTGGTCTGCAGGCGTCACGTTGCATTTGCAGAGCCCCTGATGTACCCAAACAGTACAAACCCCCCACAAGTGACCCCATATTGGAAACTAGACCCCCCAAGGAACTTATCTAGATGTGTTGTGAGAACTTTGAACCCCCAAGTGTTTCACTACAGTTTATAACGCAGAGCCGTGAAAATAAAAATTATTATTTTTTTCACAAAAATGATTTTTTAGCCCCCAGTTTTGTATTTTCACAAGGGTATCAGGATAAATTGGACCCTAAAAGTTGTTGTCCAATTTGTCCTGAGTACGCTGATACCCCCTATGTGGGGGGGAACCACTGTTTGGGCGCATGACAGAGCTCGGAAGGGAAGGAGCGCCATTTGGAATGCAGACTTAAATGGATTGGTCTGCAGGCGTCACGTTGCATTTGCAGAGCCCCTGATGTACCCAAACAGTACAAACCCCCCACAAGTGACCCCATATTGGAAACTAGACCCCCCAAGGAACTTATCTAGATGTGTTGTGAGAACTTTGAACCCCCAAGTGTTTCACTACAGTTTACAACGCAGAGCCGTGAAAATAAAACATATTTTTTTCCCACAAAAATGATTTTTAGCCCCCCAAATTTTTATTTTCCCAAGGATAACAAGAGAACTTGGACCCCAGAAGTTGTTGTTAAATTTGTCCCTAGTACGCTGATACCCCATATGTTGGGGTAAACCCCTTTTTGGACGCACGGGAGAGCTCGGAAGGGAAGGAGCACTGTTTTACTTTTTCAACGCAGAATTGGCTGGAATTGAGATTGGACGCCATGTCGCGTTTGGAGAGCCCCTGATGTGCCTGAACAGTGGAAACTCCCCAATTCTACCTGAAACCCTACCCCTAACCTCACCCCTAACCGTTTACTGAACATTTTCTGACAGTCATAAGTGCCACGTATTTAAGAGCCACGTATTTAAGAGCCACGTATTTAAGTGCCACGATATTTCAGTGCCACGATATTTCAGTGCCACGATATTTCAGTGCCACGATATTTCAGTGCCACGATATTTCAGTGCCACGATATTTCAGTGCCACGTATTTCAGTGCCACGTATTTCAGTGCCACGTATTTCAGGCACTGAAAAATACGTGGCACGTAAATACTTCAGTGCCACGATATTTCAGTGCCACGTATTTCAGTGCCACGTATTTCAGGCACTGAAAAATACGTGGCACGTAAATACGTGGCACTTATATACGTGGCCACTGAAATATTGTGGCACTTATATACATATATACGTATATAAACGTATATTTCAGTGCCACGTATTTCAGTGCCACGTATTTCAGGTTAGGGGTAGGGTTAGAGTTTTTTGTTTTTTTCTTGTTTTCTTGTGTTTTTCTATAAAAACGCATGCGTTTTACCGCGTTTACATGCATTTTTTCACACATGCGGTTTTTTTTAAAAACGCATGCAGATAAAAACGCAAGTGTGAAACCAGACTAAAAGACGCTTTTTATAGCAAAAAAGTTTTTGCGTCTCCACATTTTGAGACCTATAATTTTTCCACATTTTGGTCCACAGAGTCATGTGAGGTCTTGTTTTTTGCGGGACGAGTTGACGTTTTTATTGGTAACATTTTCGGACACGTGACCATTTTTTATCACTTTTTATTCTGATTTTTGTGAGGCAGAATAACCAAAAACCAGCTATTCATGAATTTCTTTTGGGAGAGGCGTTTATACCGTTCTGCGCTTGGTAAAATTGATAAAGCAGTTTTATTCGTCGGGTCAGTACGATTACAGCGATACCTCATTTATATCATTTTTTTATGTTTTGACGCTTTTATACGATAAAAACTATTTTATAGAAAAAATAATTATTTTGGCATCGCTTTATTCTGAGGACTATAACTTTTTTATTTTTTTGCTGATGATGCTGTATGGCGGCTCGTTTTTTGCGGGACAAGATGACGTTTTCAGCGGTAACATGGTTATTTATATCCGTCTTTTTGATCGCGTGTTATTCCACTTTTTGTTCGGCGGTATGGTAATAAAGCGTTGTTTTTTGCCTCGTTTTTTTTTTTTTTTCTTACGGTGTTTACTGAAGGGGTTAACTAGTAGGCCAGTTTTATAGGTTGGGTCGTTACGGACGCGGCGATACTAAATATGTGTACTTTTTATTGTTTTTGTTTGTTTTTTTTAGATAAAGAAATGTATTTATGGGAATAATATTTTTTTTTTTATTATTATTTATTTAGGAATTTTTTTATTTTTTTTACACATGTGGAAATTTTTTTTTTTACTTTGTCCCAGGGGGGGACATCACAGATCGCAGATCTGATAGTGTGCACAGCACTCTATCAGATCGGCGATCATACTTTCATCGGAGCAGGCTGCTCCGACCCGGAAGTGCTCCCTGCAGGACCCGGATACAGCCCCTCGGCCATTTTGGATCCGGGGCCTGCAGGGAGAAGACGTTCGGTACGAGGTGAGTACATCACCTTGTACCGATCGTCTCAGGGAAGTACGCAGGGAGCCCCCTCCCTGCGCGATGCTTCCCTGTACCGCCGGTACACCGCGATCATGTTTGATCGCGGTGTGCCGGGGGTTAATGTGCCGGGGGCGGTCCGTGACCGCTCCTGGCACATAGTGCCGGATGTCAGCTGCGATATGCAGCCGACACCCGGCCGCGATCGGCCGCGCTCCCCCCGTGAGCGCGGCCGATCGCGTATGACATACTATCCCGTCACCGGGAATTAAGGCCCACCCCACCTCGACGGTATAGTACGTCATACGGGCTTAAGGGGTTAAGGTCTCTTTCACACTTGTGTCGGTACGGGTCCGTCACTATGCGTCGGGCCGACGTACTGACGCACGTTGTGAAATTTGTGCACGACGTGGGCAGCGGATGCAGTTTTTCAACGCATGCGTGGTAGAAAGTGGCGGACACGACGGACAAAAAACGTTCACTTGAACGTTTTTTCGTGCCGACGGTCCGCCAAAACACGACGGATCCGTTGCATGACTTATGAGATGTGTGGCCATCCATCGCTAATACAAGTTTATGGGTAAAAACACGAATCCTGCGAGCACGTTTGCATGATCTGTTTTTTTCCGCCGGATCCGTTTTTTGCCGCCGGATCTGTTTTTTGCCGCCGGATCATTTTTTTCCCGCCAGATCCTTTTTTTTCTCAGAGTTGTATTAGCACCGGATTGCGCCTGATGGCCACACGTTTCATCCATTTTTTGCAGGATCCGTCAGAAAAGCTGTTTCCGCCGGACGGAAAACACATACAGAGGAACGTTTTTTCTGTCCGGCGAAAAACGCACAGCGACTGATCCAGCAAAAAATGGATGAATCTGAGATGTGAAATGATGAATCCGGCCTCCGAATCCATTTTTTCATGCATGTTTCCATTCAAATCATGCACATTTTCCTTTTATTTATTTACAAAAACTGCATCAAAACCGCGCACAAAACAGAACGAAAACTGCATCAAAAACTGCATCAAAACCTGCACCAAAAACTAATGTTGTGTTTTGGCGGACCATCGGCGCGAAAAAACGTTCAAGTGAACTTTTTTTGTCCGTCGTGTCCACCACTTTCTACCGCGCATGCGTGGCAGAAACTCAGCCCTCTCCTCCGTGGACTTCAGAATGGGCAGCGGATACGTTGAAAAACTGCATCCGCTGCCCACGTCATGCATAGCGACGGACCCGTACCGATGCAAGTGTGAATGAGACCTTAACGAGCATTGAATTTATTAAAAAAAGGAAAAAAACGGCGTGGGCTCCCGCACAATTTTCTGCTCCAGAGGGGGAAAGCCGACGACCGGGGGCCAATATTTGTAGCCTGCTATGAATATTAGCCCGCAGCTGTCTGCGTAGCCTTTACTGGCTATTAAAATAGGGGGACCCCCCAAAGAAATGATGTGGGGTCCCCCTATATTTTATAGCCAGAAAGGCTACGCAGACAGCTTGCGGGCTGATATTCATAGCCTAGAGAGGGGCCATGGATATTGACCCCCCCGGCTACAAATACCAGTCTGCAGCCGCCCTAGAAATGACGCATCTGTAAGATGCGCCAATTCCGGCAATTAGCCCCTCTCTTCCCACTCCCGTGTAGCGGTGGGATATGGGGTAATAAGTGGTTAATGTCACCTTGCTATTGTAAGGTGACATTAAGCCGAGTTAATAACGGAGAGGCGTCAATAAGACGCCTATCCATTATTAATCCAATACTATATATAAGAAAGGGTTAATAAAACACGCACACATTAGGAAAAAAATATTTTAATATTCTTAATTTAACCATACTTGTCATACTTCAGCGCCTGCAAAAAACGTAAAATAATAAACCGTATACTACCTGTCCACCATAGTCCAATGAATAACGAGTGTCCCACAACAATCTCCCCTATAGAACAGTGATATGGGGTGATGTCACTGCTCTATAGGACCGTCAGTGACAATGGCTCCTGCAGTGCATCACTGAGGTTACTATAGTTCAAAGTCTTACTTTATGGCAATTGCTGCATGGGAAAATTTCTCACCCAGCAATGTCATAAGGCAGACTAGGGACTATTTTTTTACAGCGGTGAAGGAATACCTTCCTCCCGTCATTGTGTTTCTGGAGCCCCTGGAGAGCGGTGGCAACAGCTGATGCTGCCGTTCTCCACAGGAGGTCGTCGTGGGACACTCGTGGATTTCTGCAGACAGGGAGTATTGTTATGACCTGGTGGTTAGGAGCACCCGAAGTGACCTGATGGTTAAAACAGAAAACCTGGGACAAGCTCTGAGGAAGTGGTAACTCTACTGACCGCAATCCCTAATCCTATCACACACACTAGAAATAGCCGTGGAGCGTACCTAACTCTCCCTAGACTCCTCTTCACAGCCTAAGAGCTAACTACCCCTAAAGATAGAAATAGCAGCCTACCTTGCCTCAGAGAAATTCCCCAAGTAGAGGTAGCCCCCCACAAATATTAACTGTGAGATAAGAGGGAAGTGACAAACACAGGAATGAAACAGATTTTAGCAAAGAAGGCCGAATCTTCTCTAGAAAGACAGAGGATAGGAAAGGGAACTATGCGGTCAGTATAAAAAACTACAAAAACCACGCAGTGTGCAAAAAGACCTCCACACCGACTCACGGTGTGGAGGTGCAGCTCTGCACCCCCAGAGCTTCCAGCTAGCAAGGAAATATCATAATAGCAGGCTGGACTGAAACATAGCATGTACTGAAAAATATATTCAAAAACCAATGAACAGCAAATGACTAGCAAGGTCTTAGCTTCTGCTGGAGTAGTCAGGTCATCTGAGAATTCCAAGAGAGATCTGAACCAGTACTGAGACATTGACAGCTGGCATGGACTAACGACCTGGGCAGAGTTAAATAGGGAAGCCAGGAGCAGCAATAAACGAGGGCAGCTGAGAAAGCCAACCTCAAAGATCAGCAGTTCCACTCAAAGCCACCAGAGGGTGTCCAAGGACAGAACTCACCAAAGTACCATTCACGACCACAGGAGGGAGCCCGAGAACGGAATTCACAACAGAGTATATTGGTTGTTTGTTTTTTTTCATATTTTTTTACACGTTGACACTGGCTTCGGGGATCAATATGACAAGCAATGGTGAGTATGTACTCTGTTTAATGTACTGTATGTCTATATGTATGTCATGTATGTAATGTATGAATGTACTGTATGTAGTATGTATGTAGTATGTATGCAGTATGTTGTATGTAGTATGTATGTAGCATGTACATAGTATGCATGTATGGAGCATTTTTTTTTTCATTCAACACATTAGCCGGATGATGGGACTACTACTGTCCCATCATTGGCTAATGTGTCAATCACTGTCAGTGTAGCAGGACTTGTAGTCCCATCGGACGATGCCTGCACACGCGCAGAGAGCCCCGGCAGCCCGCACAGAGCCCCACGGTCACGCACAGACACCGCCCACACTCCATTATAGTGCATAATTGCACTATAGGAACTTCCGATTCCGATACTGCTAAAATATCGGAACTCGGTATCGGAATTCCGATCCAGCGAATATCGGCCGATACCCGATATTTGCAGTATCGGGATGTTCAACACTATTTACCAGTTTCCAGGTGAAAGGTTACATTCCTGGTAGTTTGATCAGTTCACTAATTCATTGCATTTTGTTCCATGTACTAGACTATGCATTTCATCCTCAGTCTAATTGTCAGAGTAAACGCCCAAACCTTTGAGAACTGTCTCTAATGCTATGTTTGCCATTTTCAAGATGACTGGGATGATTTGCTTCTTATGGCAGAGTTTTCATACAATAATTCTCGTAATGCCTCAACTAAACAGATACTACTCTTTGTGAATTTGGGTTATCATCCAAGTATTCTTAATAATTTTCCCAAAGAAACAACAATTCTTGAAGTCACTGACAGACAACACTTGCTCCAAGAGAATCTGGAAATGTTAAGACACATTAAGAAATGCCCAGGAGAAATAAAAGAAAGTAGCAGATAACTCTTGCAGACCTTATCCAGGTTTTCAAGCGCAAGATGATGTGTGGCTTCCCACCAAGAACTTGAAGCTTCATGTATTTTAACCAAAACTGGACCAAAAATGTATTGAGTCCTTTTAAAATCAATGAACAATCTAGTTCCATATATTTTTTGTTTTCAACTTCATAGGACAATGAGAATATATCAAATATTTAACATTTCCCTACTGAAACCTTTTGTTCCAAGCAGGGTTGAGCGAAACGGGTCGGCCATTTTCAGAAGTCGACGACTTTTGGCAAAGTCGGGTTTCATGAAACCCGACCCCTGTGTGGGGTCGGCCATGAGGTCGGCGATCTTCTGAATCTGGTATCGGAATTCCGATACCGAGTTCCGATATGTTTGCGATATCGGGAATCGGTATCGGAATCCAAATTTAAGTGTAAAATAAAGAATTAAAATAAAAAATATTGATATACTCACCTCTCCGGAGGCCCCTGGACATCGCCGCTGGTAACCGGCAGCCTTCTTTGCTTAAAATGAGCGCGTTTACGGCCTTCCATGATGTCACGGCTTCTGATTGGTCGCTTGCCGCTCATGTGACCGCCACGCGACCAATCACAAGCCGTGACGTAATTCTCAGGTCCTAAATTCCTCATTCTAGGAATTTAGGACCTGAGAATTACGTCACGGCTTGTGATTGGTCGCGTGAGCGGTCACATGGGCGGCCGCGACCAATCACAAGCCGTGACATCATCTAAGGCCCTTCACGCGCTCATTCTTAAGAAGGAAGGCTGCCGGAAAGAAGCAGGGCGCGTCCGAGGGTGAGTATATACCTAATAGGAATATACTCACCCTCGGCTTCTTTCCGGCAGCCTTCCTTCCTAAAAATGAGCGCGTTCAGGGCCTTAGATGACGTCACGGCTTGTGATTGGTCGCGGCCGCCCATGTGACCGCCACGCGACCAATCACAAGCCGTGACGTAATTCTCAGGTCCTAAATTCCTAGAATTAGGAATTTAGGACCTGAGAATTACGTCATGGCTTGTGATTGGTCGCGTGGCGGTCACATGGGCGGCCGCGACCAATCACAAGCCGTGACGTCATCTAAGGCCCTGAACGCGCTCATTTTAAGCAAAGAAGGCTGCCGGTTACCAGCGGTGATGTCCAGGGGCCTCCGGACGGGTGAGTATATCAATATTTTTTATTTTAATTCTTTATTTTACACATTAATATGGATCCCAGGGCCTGAAGGAGAGTTTCCTCTCCTTCAGACCCTGGGAACCATAGTATCCCATTGCACTGCATTGGGTTTCGTGTTTCGGCCGACCCCGACTTTTTTATAGGATCGGCCGATTTCGCTCGACCCGACTTTTGAGAAAGTCGGGTTTCGTGAAACCCGACCCGATCCTATAAAAATAAAAGTCGCTCAACCCTAGTTCCAAGTCCTTTTCCAGGATGTTATTTGCCCCCTTGATCCTATTGGAAAGATGGACAAGAATATTATACTTTTGAAAAGATTGTGGATTCCAAGATATTCAGAAACCGGTTGCAATATTTCATAAAATGGCAGGGGTATGGATTTGAGAGTAATTGGGAATTTGCAAACAATATTGATGCTCCAAACTCAAAGAATTTCACCAAATATATCTAGATAGCATTGCAGAAGGGACTCTGTTGAAAGTGGGGAGTAATGTCCAGATTCTTCAGTCCTTCTGCTGATTAACCACTAGTAGCTGCCATTGTACACCTTGAGAAATTGTGCTGCATTTTCACGCCTTACCGCTGGGTGGTCCTAGTTTGCATCTGCATTTGCAAGATACTAAGAAGGCCAATTTCTATTTTTCATGGAAGCCATCTTGTTTCCTATTTCTGTCTCCTTCAGAACAAGCGTAATGCTGAGACATTGCTTGAGTATTGTATCTAGTAGTGATGAGCGAGTATACTCGTTGCTCGAATTTTCACGAGCACGCTCGGGTGATCTCTGAGTATTTGTAAGTGCTCAGAGATTGTATTTGTTGCCTCAGCTGCATGATTTACAGCTGATGGACAGCTTGAATACATGTGGGGATGCCCTAGCAACCAGGCAACCCCCACATGTACTCAGGCTGGCTAGCAGCCGTAAATCATTCAGCTTCGTCAACAAAAACTAAATCTCCGAGCAGTTACAAATACTCGGAGACCACCCGAGCGTGCTCTGGAAAACCTGAGCAACGAGTACACTCACTCATCACTAGTATCTAGCCTTCTGCCAAGCTCCTGCAACCTATCTTCCTCAAACTGGACTGACTTCTCCAGTATTACTCCTATCATTTCAAACTACTACTCAGAGGACTTAATCTTCTATTTTCTCTCACTCATGCTCTTCTGGCTATTGGATACCAGTAATACTTCACCAGTATCATAACAATATGTAGAATTTTTTTAAATAACTTAATAGCAGCACACAATAAATAACATACATATCATGTGAAAAGAATACACAGCAGAGGTTAACCTACACCATTGGTGGATGGGTGGACACAAATAGAGACGATCTACCACAGTTGGTGGAGAATGTGGACTTCATCCCCAGGAAGCAAGTGTGACCGCTGTGGGCAAACTACATGGCCTGTGTGAAGGCAACTATAAATATAGAACATCGGTCGGACAAAATGGAGGAGCTGATCAAGCAACTGCTTCAAGGCAAGCAGCAGCAAGGGAGATCCCCGGAATGTGGTTGACCTGGTTGGCCTAGTGCAAAGGTACCACGTGGCAGAGAAGTCATTAGGGTAACCAGGTGTCCTCGCATACTCGTAAGAGTTGGGAGAGGACAGCTGTTCATCATATCTTCATCCTAGGGTCCAGAAGGTAAAAGTGAAGTCTGGACTTAATAATTGTTCTGTATGTTCTGAAGGAGAGCTGACCAAAATAGTTGGGATTTTGCTTAAAAGAGCTCAACCATGATTTCTAAGCGGCCAGATCCCGCAGTTATATGGACTGTAATGTATGCTATTTACTTAGGCCAACAAGATTGAATATGTCTATTTTGTTTTGGGCTGGTTTATGAGGCATGTTTTGAAGATTTAAAAGAAAAGCATTCCTTTGACTACCTTGTTAAGCAGCCGAGTGAGCCAATCTACCGCAATACACAAATAGTACAGCTAAATTTTATTAGAAATAGGGAAAGATATACAATAAAATAGCCAAGAGTATATCAAACATACAAAATATATATTTGATTGGGTAGGTGAGAGCTGTGTACGCATAGAATATGTACAGGAAAATTACAAACAATGTTAAAAAAGAAATTAAAAAGGCTAAATAGCCATCCTCAATAGACAACCATGCTATAAACACAGAAAGTGAAAATATAGAGGAAGCACCATTACAGACAGAATGATGAACATAAATGCTGTACATACAGACAATTTAAAAAGTTGGATACCGCCTAAGCCGTAAAGGAGAAATAAGATGTCAAAGAGACATAGGGCAAAATGGCCATGATCAAGAAGAATATATGCTTACATTAACCCATGGAAAACACACAACAGACACGCATTTCGTTAATGCTTCATCTAACCCCCAGAAAAAGCATTAGAGAAACACGTGTCTGGATTGTTTTTTTCCATGGGTGGATGTACATACAAGTATATTCCTCTTGATCATGGCCAATTTAGCCTTCTGTCTGCTGCTGACCATGAGACTCACTGTTGCACTGTTACCAGTATGTAATGATTACACCTAAATTTTGACACCTTGGCAGCTTATCAGCCCCATAAATGTCCTAATTTCAGCTGCTTAATTCAAGTTGTGGGCATGTTCTTGTGTTCTGTACTTTATTTTGGACAAATGTGGCAGTGACTTGGCATATATGGTAGTTGTCTACATCGAGTTAGTATCAAAAAAATTCTTTTAAACTCAAGGAATTAACAAGATGTCTACTGAAAAGCACTTCCAGGAATAGAGCAAAAGAAAAGCCAAAATCAAAATATGTTAAACTATAATCATAGTCAGCTAAACAGTACATTCTGTGGGCAGACATTTTAGTTGTTGAGTTTATAAAGAAATTAAAATGTCAAATCATTTGAAGAAAAAACTAATACAGTCCATCAGATCATATAACAGAAGAAATAAACTCGAGATTGAAAATAAAGTGTTTTTCCAGTGATTTGAGCAAAAATAGCTAAGGTTGTGTGTTTTGGGGCATACAATTAATATGCTACACGTGTTTGTTTTAAATTGTATTTTTTTCCACTTTTTTCCTGCTGTAATACAGTTAAGGCTGGATTCATATTTCCATGTTTATCAGTTTGAGCATGGACTGTGATGCACGTACAACCCTTGGGACTCCTGACTCAAATTTGACAGCCTTGTCATTTTAGAAAACAAAATGGGGATGTGTGAATCTGACCTACGTCTGAGGCTATGCATCATGGGAAAATTATGTTGACAAAGCCATGGAACATCTTGTAAGCAAACTTAGTCTAAAATTGCCTCATTTACATAATACATATGATAAACCCGGTGTCGTTAAGCGTCTTTTTTTTTTTTTTTTTTTTTTAAGCTTTGGCTTATGCTTTAATGAAATTTAAGTCAAATAGTATGTTTTATTTGTCATTTCCTTTTAAAGTTAATCATTTTAATTTCTATGCCATATAAATGCAGTGAATTAAAAAATGAGTACACATAAAAATACTTAGGATAGAGGGAGGGGAGCATGCACAACCTCAAGAGAGCTTACAGGAAGTTGGGTAAGTTGCTTCTTTCAGAGGCTTAAAGGTAGTATCCCCCCAACAAAAAAGAATATCCCCTATCTATAGATAGGTGATAACTAGAGTTGAACAAATTTTTCAAAATTCGTTTCCCGATTAAAATTGGCGGCGAATATTGTTTTTCCAATATTCACTGAGCACAGCCGAACGTCATTGGACTCAATGGGAGTAGAAATTACCAAAAATGTTTGGAACTGATCATCAAACATAAATTTGGCACGAATAAGGTACCAATATGGCACGAATGTGGCAAATTCAGATTCGGTGACTGAATCCCAACAAACTCGCTCACCCCTAGTGATAACACTGATTGATATGGATCTGCCAGCTGGAGCCCATTGTGATTTAGAGAAAGGGGCTTTATAACCCAAAAAAAGGGGCTCTGCACCGCAGTCCAGAATGAGGCGGAGGTGCACATGCATGGCTTTCGTTTTGTTCATTATCTATGGGATCACCTATGCTCCATTCTGGACTGCGGTGCAGAACCCTGTTCTTGGGGTTCTAAAGCCCTAATCTCAGGATTTCTGTGGGTCTCACCCCTGGGACAGTGGATAACTTGTTTTTTAGGAGGAAGGAATAACCCTTTAAAGTATAAGAGGACAGTAAAGCACAGGAAATCTTTCGAGCAATGTTAGATATAAAGTCATTACCACCTGAATATCCTAGTTGTATGTTTTCTTACGTGTACTGCTGGTCAGTAGTCTTATTAGATTCTGTTTACCATGGTTTGATTTGCCTGAAATTTCCTGCATATTTAGTTTTTCATTAATTGGTAAGAGCAATTTATGGAAACTATAACTCATCCATTTTTCCAACATGAAATTGCTCTTCTTATTGTCTAGAAATATATTTGTACCTTTTTAGTTGCCAACTGTAACAAGGGGATGTTACAAATTATTTTTGTGCTCCTGGCAACAAATTAAAAATTAAATCACTTGATTAAAATAAATATTACCAGTGACTGTTCTGCTCCCTTGGCTCCACAACATTTTTGACACATTTTGCTTAACTGAAGTATTAACTCTGCATTCAGTCTTGACAATCCACAGGATTGCACCAGAGGAGATTTATTGACAACAGTCAAATTACAACTCTAATGATTTTTGTGGTTTGAAATACTAAAAGAAACGAGGCTTAAAGGAAGCAAAGAAACATCTCTATTACAGAATCACCTCCCCATTGTTTTCTTTTCGTGTTCATTCTATGTATGAAACACTTCAATTAAACGTAAAAAACTGTTAAAATGTATTACAAACTGAATTTCATCATTTGTGCAATATATCACAATGCTGAAGAATGGAGATTCAGAGCATAGGAACGAAGCTTCTCAAACCTTGGTGATATGCTACCATGAACTCTAATAAGATGGACTTTGTTCAGTAGTGATCAAACACCAGCTTATAGTTAGTTTGTCAAGTACCCGGCAAGGTTTTTTTGGCATCTGCTCTATCTTTTCTTTGCGGTGGCTTTGTCGACAGCATTTTCTTTACTTGTATGTGTAAAATAATGAGCAGCTTCCAAGCGGAAGGTCACTTCTTTGAACTACTTTGCAGCTTTAGAAACCTAAAGCAGTTCTAAGAATCTCAAAAGACTGAACATCGGAACATCAAATCATTTTTACATTCTGCTGCACTATGTTCACTCTTTTTAGCATTTTTTCAGGTGGTTTAAGGACAATACCACCAGAAAAATGTGACATTTGCACATACCCTTATTCTGCTGAAGCAGTTATCAAAAATAGTAACTACCAGGACTATTTAGGTTGGGTGGTGTCCTGTACTGTGCTCTTCATTAACATTCTGTACATTGATGCCGAATACAATTATATAGTTTACGTAAATCAACATCTTACACTAAAATGCCCTAAAATCTTATTGATGATCTGTCCTGTCCTCCCAGTGATGTCCAACAGCAAAAAATTCTATTGACAAAGCCTTCTTTGTACATAGGAGTCAGGGATCACTCCTCAAACATGAAAATTGTCAAAACTGCTGTCACCTATTACTCATCTTTGTGTTAGTTTCTCAAAAACTAACAATTGACTAATAATTTTGCCAGTAAATGACATTACCAACACGGGTATGCAACATTTTGGTTTATGAAAATTGTTTCAAATCCAATGACTGATTCTCGTGTTTGCTTAACTGCCTGAATTAAACTTTAAATTTAACTAAGTGGGATCAACTAAACATTCCGCAACTATGTCCTTGAGTCCAGGTTTCAAAGATTTTCTTGTTGGCTTACTTTTTTGGCTCCTGTCAAGAGTCCAATCCCAGCTGTGCCATTCACACAAAAACCATAGGTACTTTGTGAATACTCCTTGCTGCCAAGGAGGAAAAAGAGAACTTTAATATCACCACATATTTATCACTCTTGATCCTCATATTTATCTTTCTTGAGAATAAAGTCTAAATTCTCATAGCTTTCCTTGAAGTGCGCAGAATGCCCTATGTGGACTGAAGTATACTTGCTGTCATTGTGCAGTAGCACAGCTTTCAGACTTTTCTTAAAAAATTAATCAATAGAAAATCTCCAATACACTAGAGCACCGTCTTGAGAAAAGTATGGAAAGAATAATTTTTCTCTACTTTTGTACCATGAAAAACAGGTACCAGGAGCTAGCAGGTTATTTTCCTTTAGTCTAGAGCCTAAAAATTCTGCAAAATGTTTAGGAAGGTCCAAGTCCCTGACTAAATCATTTAATTTGAGCTGTGAAAAAAAGCTGTTGCAATCTAAATTACTCCAAAATCATCCCCCAAAGGAGTCAAAAGTATGGTGCAAGAAAATGCCTATGGAGTCAGTGTGTGGGTGAAAAATTTGTGCCTGATGGAATTTTTTCTATATTAGTACTGAATTCAGCGATCGAAAGTATATAAAAATCATCTCTTACTTTTCAAGCAATTTTACCCTTGCAGACCTGTGCAATTGATGGCTGAAAAGCTAATTTAAATATGTAAAAAAAAAATGTCTGCTCTTCCTTTTGTCACTATTTCACAATGGGACACTGTGACCACAAAGTCAAGAGTGGCCATTGTTTTCCAGATTGGACGTTGATCCAATGATTTTTCTGTGATTTACTGTAATTTTTACCACAAGATAAGAAAAATTGGCATCTTTTTATGATGTAGTTTGCCTTCCTCTCCATCAATGTAGCAGCATAATCAGTTGAATTATATGGATTGGTTTTTTCAACATTACAAAATTGAATGGACATGTGAAAGCGGACTCATTGTGACATTTCACTTGTTCCATACTAAGCACAAAAAAGGAATTTCCGGTCTAAAATGCTCATATTGAATAACTATTTGGTAACGTTTTAGCAAAAGAAAATTTTTCCGTAAGCTGAAATTTTAGAGAAAAGTGTGATTAAAATATGTAAATCTCTCCTAACATGTTTAGGTTTCCATAAAGTTGTCCTGTCTAACATCACCATAGACATTTTTCCATTTCATAATGGATGTGAAGGAAACCTTATGACAGCCATATAAATAAACAGTTCAACAGAAATCTATATGGATTTCATTTCTTCAATTGCTTCTGTGGGTTGTCATGGCAAGGGACCTTCCTTTTGGATATTGTTTATATGAAAGGTGCTATGTGAAAGCCGATCCCTTCTCATTTATATCCTTGAGCCAAAAAACATACTTTTTCGTTTCTTTCCTGAAATCTGCAACCCAAAGAAACCAAAGGAGCTTGGCATGTGGACTGCGTGTAATTTAATGATGGATAGCGTTCACGGTTGTGGATAAGGTACTGTGTGTTTGATCTTCAGGTTCAGAATGCTAATGTAAATATAGAGCACCGTTTTTCTGTAGATTTAATCGCTGTGGAAAAATAAACCGACTCAAGAATTTGTAACGAGAAAAAAAATAATATGAAAACTATCAGTTACAATTACAAGCCATGTACATTACCATGATCAGTCTGGCGTTTTTGTAGGCACCAGCCTACTTCATTGGTAGTTTAAAAACTGGCACGTCCATGTATGATTTTTCTTTCATTACAATGGACAAAGTCTTGATATAATACCACAGTCTCTGGGGTTATTTGGGGCTTCCTACATGGTGGTGTTTCAGAGTTCAATGCTGGGTTAAGCTATCACTATACTTTGTTGGTCCCTCCATTGACTCCACTGGGGACCTGGGCTGAGTGCAATGGAGCAATTAGACTTTTATTTTTCTGCTCAGCACAACTGAGTCCGCCTGTGTGTCTGGTTTTTATTACTCTTGACAGGGAGGAGCTTATGGAAAGGTACAACTTCCTGTCTCACTGTCTTTTCCTCTTTCTCTCACCAGAAGAAATGGGTTAAACTTTTCCCTCCAGCACCATATTTCCGAGGGAGTGCACTGTCACTTTGCATTAAAAAGAATATTGCACAGTAACAAAGTCCTACTGAATATACCTCGGAGTTGACAACTGACACACAGTCCGTAGAGTGGAGGCAAGCTCAGCCCCTGAAGTGGACGTTACAGATGAAGCTTCGTTTCAGGGTAGAGACAGAGGCTGAAGCAGCAGCGTCACTTTATGTGGTAATAACTCTGGAATGCTTCAACGAATCCCAGTGATTTTGTGATTCTTTTTTCTTGGCACATTATCATTTATGAAAATGGTAAATTTAGGTTAGGTTATGTTCTGTTTGTTTACAAAAAATATCAGAAATTTGACAAACAAGTTAAAAAAAAATTGTTATTTTATTTTGTTAGCATTTTAGGAGGTTTAACAATGTAGCAGCAATCTTTCATTTTTTTTTGAGAAATTTACAAAATTTATTTTTTTAGGTTACTGTCCAGGTTTGAAATGACTTTGGGGGTTCTATATATTGGAACCCCCCCCCCCAAACTGATGACATTTTAAAAACTGCACCCCCTGACATATTGAAAACAGCTGGCAGGTAGTTTAACCCTTCAGGTGATTTTCAGGAATTAATGCAAAGTGACATGACAGGAATGAAAAAGTGTATTTTTACCACTTAAATGTCACTAACTTTTGAACAGGACACTATAGCCGGCAGACTCTAAGGCCGCTATTTGGTCGTGAATTGCCATGGCAACTATCAGGACTACATGATCAAGATCTCAGGGTGCCGATTTGGATAAAAAGGAAGCCCCCACACTCTGTTAACCATTTATATGATGTAGTCACTATTGACAGCAGCATCTAAGGGGTTAAACGGATAAGGACGGTGGCAACACTAATCTTGGCTAATGCAGCAAGTTGTCAGCTATAGTCTACAGCCAACATCTGCTGGATTGTCATCTGTATGGGGATGCTATTCTCTCCTATCTCAGATCAGTAAAAATATTGGCGGTCATTAAGGGGTTAAAAAGCAGTTGTTTTTGTTTCCTAAATATAGGGATAATTTTTGGACACTCCTTCATTTAGCAAATAGAAAAGCTGTTGATACTCCCTAAAGAGAAATTTTGCACCACCTTGTGTGTGAAAGCCATGGCTTTTTCTGTTTGAACCTCCTGTGTATAAACACTAGCAAGTATGCATCTGCAACCACAAATCAATAATTTAAGTTTTATAATTTAAAGCACCATTCCTTTTATTTCAGAGTGGTGCCGCTAATGTAAGTTCCCTGACCCTAGTATAATACTCGCCAACAGCCGTCTCCATCCGGTACCGTGCTGCCATCTTGTAACCACAATTTCTGACTGACTTGGAAGTCAGAGGTAACAGTCACAAGCTCTCAATGTAACTCTGAGAGCCTTGTTCTGGCCTCATTCTGGTTCTCACAGACTTGCAGTGAGTAGCGACTTCCAGTTCACCCAGCAAACACCGAAGCGATCTGGCAGGAGACAAACGGCTGGATACTCACCGGAGCGGTGCCGATCACAGATGGTGGCTGGTGAATATAGTACTAGGGGTATGGAACTCTGATTAGTGACACCACTCCAACAGTAAAATGAAAAACACACTGGACTGGTTCTTTAAGTAGCGTAAAAAGTTTGATACTTCAGTGTGTGGTTAAATAAACTGTTGGATGCCACTGGTTACCACCTGTTTTAACCCATGCAGAACTTGTCCAAGTGAACTCAACCTAAGGCTGTGATTGCATTAGGAGGGGTATATTGACCAGAAGTCATTTATAGAGAAGGGTAGAAAACAACGATCCCTGTAACATAGGTCTCAACTGCAAAAACAAAATGCAAGGACTCATTCAAACACCAATGACTTTCCCATAGTCAAAAAATGATCCAAATTTCATCATCAGAGTTCGGTCAGTGTGTCCATTATTGCTATCAGAGTTTTATCAGTTTTTCTTGGATGAAAAATAAACTGTCAAGCTTCTCGTATTAAACTGTCTTTGAAAATAAGACCGTACACGAATGATAATCAAGTACTGTCTGATTTTTTTTTTACAGATGCATAGACTTGCATTGTGAGTTTAATCCATGACTCTGATCAAAGTCGAACATGTCTCTGTGATATTGTGACATAGTCCATAAAAATACATAGACATGTGAACAGACCCATAGACTATAATAGGTATGGTGCAACAAGTGAAAAGCAGACCCCTGCATGAGCCCTTAGAAAGAACCAAGGTGGGGGATTAGGTGTATCAAAGCCTTAAAGAGAACTTGTCACTGAGTCAAAAGTGTGCAGTTTGTGCTATTATTTTAGTCTTGCTGCCCCTCTGAACAATTAGGTTTTTGCTTATTTAAAATCCACTTATGATTCCAGAGATATGGGCCTTTTTAGTTAGTGTTAATTTATCTTGTCTACACTCACTGGCCACTTTATTAGGTACACCTGTCCAACTTCTTGTTAACACTTAATTTCTAATCAGCCAATCACATGGCGGCAACTCAGTGCATTTAGGCATGTAGACATGGTCAAGACAATCTCCTGCAGTTCAAACCGAGCATCAGTATGGGGAAGAAAGGTGATTTGAGTGCCTTTGAACGTGGCATGGTTGTTGGTGCCAGAAGGGCTGGTCTGAGTATTTCAGAAACTGCTGATCTACTGGGATTTTCACGCACAACCATCTCTAGGGTTTACAGAGAATGGTCCGAAAAAGAAAAAAAATCCAGTGAGCGGCAGTTCTGTGGGCGGAAATGCCTTGTTGATGCCAGAGGTCAGAGGAGAATGGGCAGACTGGTTCGAGCTGATAGAAAGGCAACAGTGACTCAAATCGCCACCCGTTACAACCAAGGTAGGCCTAAGAGCATCTCTGAACGCACAGTGCGTCGAACTTTGAGGCAGATGGGCTACAGCAGCAGAAGACCACACCGGGTACCACTCCTTTCAGCTAAGAACAGGAAACTGAGGCTACAATTTGTACAAGCTCATCGAAATTGGACAGTAGAAGATTGGAAAAACGTTGCTTGGTCTGATGAGTCTCGATTTCTGCTGCGACATTCGGATGGTAGGGTCAGAATTTGGCGTAAACAACATGAAAGCATGGATCCATCCTGCCTTGTATGGAGCATCTTTGGGATGTGCAGCCGACAAATCTGCGGCAACTGTGTGATGCCATCATGTCAATATGGACCAAAATCTCTGAGGAATGCTTCCAGCACCTTGTTGAATCTATGCCATGAAGAATTGAGGCAGTTCTGAAGGCAAAAGGGGGTCCAACCCGTTACTAGCATGGTGTACCTAATAAAGTGGCCGGTGAGTGTATACTTAGTGAGTGTGGCTCACAGGATTCTGTGGGGCATGTCTTTTGGCTATTCTGCATTATTTTGCTGTAAGCCACACCCTCTTAGTAAAGAGAAATAAGAAGGCCCAGATATCTTGAACCGTATGGTCGATTTTAAAAAAGCAAAAAATGCATTACTCAGAGGAGCAACAGGAATAAAATAAAAGCAAAAACTGACAAATTTTGATTTGGTGACATGTTCTCTTTAAAGCTTAGTACTGCTCCAAATGTGAAAGAAAAATATTGAAAGATCATGGGAGGATTCCGGTTCAAATTGAAGGTGCCTGAATTCTTGGTTGGTGAGGTAAACCAAGAGAATCAGTCTCCTATTTTGCTGGACAGTTTGCCAAATTTGTGGTGAAGCTGAGAGTAGATGTTTGACTCTCTAGTCTAACGGGTTAGCTACTGGCATATCCAGGATGGAGGAGAAGCTAGTGAGGTCAGCATAAGTGCGTTCTGGAATTAGACAGCTAATTTTAGTAGCCAGGAAAGCCCCATGAATTAATTTTGCCTTTGTCTCTTAGAAATGATAGAAGTGGCACTAAATGTTGAAAAGTCAATCATGTGAGATCTTGATATAGTTATATAGTGGCCATATCAAATTCAAAGTTGCAAATTTTGAGCTTAATAATTCATGGTAATTTTGTTTTCCTTGTTTGTCAAGGTGTGGTGCAGTATTGAGGTGGTGTTCCAGGGGGTATCTGGACAATGCCCCTTTAGGGTGGGGGCCCTAAATTGTGTTCAGTAGAATTGGTCCATGTAGCTTCATTAGGCAGGAGGTAGCCCCTCAGTAACTTGCATGCATTTTATTAGGGGGTGAGTCATTCATTTTCATTTCACCTCCAGAGTTGCCAGAAGAGTTTGATCAGAGTTAGAACCAATAGTATTTCTATAGTGTTTCTAAAATACTATTTCTATATTGTCAACCACTTTTATTTTGCATGAAACGCGCTGCACATATTAAGAACTTAATATTGATCCTACAGCTGCAAAATATAAAATGCAGTATACTAGCCTATTTATGTCCGCAGCATTTGTCCTCCTTCGCTAACATATGCATCTTCAATGAAAATTTTCAGCTAGTGGAGAAAGTTCCCAACTAAATATTATATTAACAAAATAAGTTCAATGGCACAAGAAGAGTTCCACCTTTTATAGTAAGTGCATACACCTCGGCAGTAGAGCACCAAATGTATCCAGGTATTCAGAATAACTTGATAATAAAGTAATTAATTGGGATATAATGTCCAGGCACAGACACAACACCCAACGCATTTCACAAATCTATTTATTTCCTTAAGGATGCCTTAGTTGAGGGAGCGATGGCCACCAGGCAAACCTCTCTGCTGATGTTGAGGTGTGGCCTGACTCCTTTGTATCCTCCATAAGTATGGAAGTGATGGCTGTGGACAGTTAGTGTGTAGCATGCTCGCAAGAAAGGACCTACAGTGAGTCTGGATCAAAGGTTTCTTGTCCTGTGAGAGATCCTGTATGGTTGGATTGTAATGTGGAAAGTATCTTGACTAGGAATGAGCGAGTATAATTGTGAATATTCGGTACTCGGCGAGTACTATTCGGATCTCCCGCCCAGCATAGTATACTGTAGGTGTATATAATATATATATACACACACACACACTGTGTTCCAAATTGGATTTAAGTGTCATAAAGATGAAATTGTTTTGTTTTTCAAATAAACTCGTGGATGGTATTGTGTCTCAGGGCTCAATGGATCACTGAAATCAATCTTAAAGACATATGATAATTAGTTTTCCAGGTGATTCTAATTAAAGGAAAACTACTTAAAAATGATGTTCCACATTATTAAGCAGGCCACAGGTATCAAGCAATATGGGAAATAAAAAGGATCTCTCTGCTGCTGAAAAGCGTTAAATAGTGCAGTGCCTTGGACAAGGTATGAAAACTTTAGATATTTCACGAAAACTTAAGAGTGAGCATCGTACTGTGAAGAGATTTGTGGCTGAAACAAAGCACAGACAGCGTTCATGCAGATAAAGGCATAATGAGGAAGGTTTCTGCCAGACAAATTCATTGGATTAAGATAGCAGCTGCCAAATACCATTACAAAGCAGCAGTTATTTGTAGCTGCTCTCTGGAGTCCCTCGAACCTTAAGGTGTAGGATCCTTCAAAGGCTTGCTGTGTTCACAAGCAGAAATGGTTGCAGTGGGCCCTGACATACATGAAGACTAATTTTCAAACAGTCTTGTTTACTGATGAGTGTCGAGCAACCCTGGATGGTCCAGATGGATGGAGTAGTCGATGGTTGGTGGATGGCCACCATGTTCCAACAAGGCTGCGACGTCAGCAAGGAGGTGGAGGAGTCATGTTTTGGGCCGGAATCATGGGGAAACAGCTGGTAGGGCCCTTTAAGGTTTCTGAAGGTGTGAAAATGACCTCTGCAAAGTATATAGAGTTTCTGAATGACAACTTTCTTCCATGGTATAAAAAGCAGAAACGTGCCTTCAGGAGCAAAATCATCTTCATGCTGACAATGCCCCATCTCATGCTGCAAAGAATACCTCTGAGTCATTGGCTGCTATGGGCATAAAAGGAGATAAACTAATGGTGTGGCCACCATCTTCCCCTGACCTCAACCCTATAGAGAACCTTTGGAGGATCATCAAGCAAAAGAGCTATGAGGGCAGGAGGCAGTTCACATCAAAACAGTAGCTCTGGGAGGCTGACTTCATGCAAAGAAATACAAGCAGAAACTCTCCAAAAACTTACAAGTTCAATGGATGCAAGAATTGTAAAGGTGATATCAAAGAAAGGTTCCTATGTTAACATGTAACTTGGCCTGTTAGGATGTTTTGGAGTTAAATAGCTTTTTAGTTCAGTGAATGTGACCTCCTAATGCTGCAAATTCCACAAATGAGCATTTTCAGTTCTTTAAAACATATCAAATGTTTAGAAATTCTACTGTGCCTAATAATATGGAACAGTGCATTTTGAGTTTTTATTCATTTTGGAGATTACACTGTTATCATCGGGAGGTTTCTTCAATAAAATTCGATGTATACTCTAACGAGTGATGACTTTTATTAGGCTGACTGTCATTTGCACCAACCATTTAGGAAAATCAGAGAAAAAGACAATTATATAGTAGATGACATAAGGGTCACTTCTGTCCTTGTCTTTCTGTCACGGTTATTCATTCGCTGATTGGTCTCGCCAGCTGCCTGTCATGGCTGCCGCGACCAATCAGCGATGGCCACAGTCCGATTAGTCCCTCCCTACTCCCCTGCAGTCAGTGCCCGCTCCATACTCCCCGCAGTCACCGCTCACACAGGGTTAATGCCAGCGGTAACGGACCGCGTTATGCCGCGGGTAACTCACTCCGTTACCGCCGCTATTAACTCTGTGTGACCAAGATTTTACTATTGACGCTGCCTATGCAGCGTCAATAGTAAAAGGATCTAATGTTAAAAATAGTAAAAAAAAAATTAAAAATCATTATATACTCACCTTTCCCGCTCCTCGCGACCCTCCGGTAACCGCTCCGTGCAAGCGGCAGGTTTCTGAAGCAAGGATCGTATGGGAGAAGGACCTGCCATGACTACCATGACGTCACGGTCATGTGACCGCGATGTCATCACACCCTGGGACCGGAAGCTGCCGCCTGTACCGCGCACAGGCGGCAGAACTACAAGTATGGTGAGTATGTTAGAACTACAAGGGGCCCTCGGATCGGAAGGTGAGTATGTTTATTTTTTATTTTTTAACCTGTGACATACGTGGCTGGGCAATATACTACGTGGCTGGGCAATATACTACGTGGCTGGGCAATATACTACATAGCTGGGCAATATACTACGTGGCTCTGTGCTGTATACTACGTCGCTGTGCAATATACTACGTCACTGGGCAATATACTACGTGGCTGGGCAATATACTACATCACTGTGCAATATACTACGTGGCTTTGTGCTGTATACTACGTCACTGGGCAATATACTACGTGGCTGGGCAATATACTACGTGGCTGGGCAATATACTACATGGCTGGGCAATATACTACATGGCTCTGTGCTGTATACTACGTCACTGTGCAATATACTACGTCACTGGGCAATATACTACGTGGCTGGGCAATATACTACATCACTGTGCAATATACTACGTGGCTTTGTGCTGTATACTACGTCACTGGGCAATATACTACGTGGCTGGGCAATATACTACATGGCTCTGTGCTGTATACTATGTCGCTGTGCAATATACTACGTGGCTCTGCTGTATAATACGTCACTGGGCAATATACTACGTCACTGGGCAATATACTACGTAGCTGGGCAATATACTACGTGGCTCTGTGCTGTATACTACGTCGCTGTGCAATATACTACGTCACTGGGCAATATACTACGTGGCTGGGCAATATACTACATCACTGTGCAATATACTACGTGGCTTTGTGCTGTATACTACGTCACTGGGCAATATACTACGTGGCTGGGCAATATACTACATGGCTCTGTGCTGTATACTATGTCGCTGTGCAATATACTACGTGGCTCTGCTGTATAATACGTCACTGGGCAATATACTACGTCACTGGGCAATATACTACGTGGCAGGGCAATATACTACGTAGCTGGGCAATATACTATGTGGCTGGGCAATATACTACGTGGCTCTGTGCTGTATACTACGTCGCTGTGCAATATACTATGTGGCTCTGTGCAGTATACTACGTCGCTGTGCAATATACTACGTGGCTCTATGCTGTATACTACGTCACTGGGCAATATACTACGTCACTGGGCAATATACTACATCACTGGGCAATATACTATGTCCCTGGGCAATATACTACGTGGCTGGGCAATATACTACGTGGCTGGGCAATATACTACGTGGCTGGGCAATATACTACGTGGCTGGGCAATATACTACGTGGCTGGGCAATATACTACATAGCTGGGCAATATACTACATAGCTGGGCAATATACTACGTGGCTCTGTGCTGTATACTACGTCGCTGTGCAATATACTACGTCACTGGGCAATATACTACGTGGCTGGGCAATATACTACATCACTGTGCAATATACTACGTGGCTTTGTGCTGTATACTACGTCACTGGGCAATATACTACGTGGCTGGGCAATATACTACGTGGCTGGGCAATATACTACATGGCTGGGCAATATACTACATGGCTCTGTGCTGTATACTACGTCACTGTGCAATATACTACGTCACTGGGCAATATACTACGTGGCTGGGCAATATACTACATCACTGTGCAATATACTACGTGGCTTTGTGCTGTATACTACGTCACTGGGCAATATACTACGTGGCTGGGCAATATACTACATGGCTGGGCAATATACTACATGGCTCTGTGCTGTATACTACGTCGCTGTGCAATATACTACGTCACTGGGCAATATACTACGTGGCTGGGCAATATACTACATCACTGTGCAATATACTACGTGGCTTTGTGCTGTATACTACGTCACTGGGCAATATACTACGTGGCTGGGCAATATACTACGTGGCTGGGCAATATACTACATGGCTGGGCAATATACTACATGGCTCTGTGCTGTATACTACGTCACTGTGCAATATACTACGTCACTGGGCAATATACTACGTGGCTGGGCAATATACTACATCACTGTGCAATATACTACGTGGCTTTGTGCTGTATACTACGTCACTGGGCAATATACTACGTGGCTGGGCAATATACTACATGGCTCTGTGCTGTATACTATGTCGCTGTGCAATATACTACGTGGCTCTGCTGTATAATACGTCACTGGGCAATATACTACGTCACTGGGCAATATACTACGTGGCAGGGCAATATACTACGTAGCTGGGCAATATACTATGTGGCTGGGCAATATACTACGTGGCTCTGTGCTGTATACTACGTCGCTGTGCAATATACTACGTGGCTCTGTGCAGTATACTACGTCGCTGTGCAATATACTACGTGGCTCTATGCTGTATACTACGTCACTGGGCAATATACTACGTCACTGGGCAATATACTACATCACTGGGCAATATACTATGTCCCTGGGCAATATACTACGTGGCTGGGCAATATACTACGTGGCTGGGCTATATACTACGTGGCTGGGCAATATACTACGTCGCTGGGCAATATACTACGTGGGCTGGGCAATATACTATGTGGACATGCATATTCTAGAATACCCGATGCATTAGAATCGGGCCACCATCTAGTTTGAATAATAATTTGGAACATGGTGTAAGTCATTGACCTGTATCTTTATATTTCATAGATAGCACAAAAGCTGGTAATTCAATTGTCAGGTTTTGTAAAAGGATTACCCCTAGGCAGCGAGCTTGTGGGACTGGGGAGAGTGGGCAGCCATTTACTGTAATGGTTAGGTTCGTTGGGGGGGTCGCATGAGATGGGGGAAAGATGATGAATTCTGTTTTGTCCATGTTAAGTTTCAGAAATCTAGCGGAGAAGAAGGATGAAATAGTGGACAGACATTGAGGGATTCTGGTTAGTAGGGAGGTGATATCTGGTCCAGAGATGTAGATCTGGGTGTCATCAGCATAGAGGTGATACTGAAAGCCATGAGATTCTATGAGCTGTCCCAGGCCAAAGGTGTAAATGGAGAAGAGCAGGGGCCCAAGGACTGAACCTTGCGGGACTCCGACAGATAGGGGGTGAGGTGAGGAGGTGGTGTGTGAGTGGGAGACGCTGAATGTCCGGTCTGTTAGGTATGATGAGATCCAGGATAGGGCCAAGTCTGTGATGCCAAGGGATGAAAGGGTCTGTAATAATAGGGAATGGTCCACTGTGTCAAAGGCAGCCGACAGGTCGAGGAGGAGGAGAACAGAGTAGTGTCGCTTGCTCTTGGCGGTTAAGAGGTCGTTGGTGACCTTAGTTAGGACAGTTTCAGTTTAGTGGTGTGACCGGAAGCCAGATTGTAAGCGGTCAAAGAGGGAGCAAGAAGAGAGATGGGAGGACAGTTCAAGGTAGATGTGTTGTTCCAGTAGTTTGGAGGCATAAGGGAGAAGTGATATAGGGCGATAGCTAGATACAGAGGATGGGTCAAGAGAGGTCTTTTTGAGGATAGGTGTGATGGAGGCATGTTTAAAGCTTGAGGGGAAAACACCAGTTGTTAGTGATAGGTTGAAGACATGGGTTAGGGTTGGGATGAAGACTGTGGTGAGGTTTGGGATGAGGTGGGATGGGAGTGGGTCAAGTGCACAGGTGGTGAGATGCGATCTTGAGAGTAGAGTGGAGAGTTGATCTTCTGTAATGGTGGAGAAGTTGGTTTTGGAGGTGGAGGGCTGGGAAGTCGGGAGGAAGGGCTCTGGGGCTTGTTGACCAAAACTGTCTCTGATGCTATCAATCTTCTGCTTGAAAAATGAGGCAAAGTCTTCAGCTGAGATAAGTGGGGAGGGAGGAGGTGCTGGGGGACGGAGGAGAGAATTGAAGGTGTTGAATAACTGTTTAGGGGGTGAGACAGGGAGGATATGAGAGATGAGAAGTAGGTTTGTTTACCTGTGGTGAGTGTGGTCTTGAAAGTAGTGAGGGACTGTTTGAATGCGATGAAGTGGTCGTTGGAGTGGGATCTTTTTCATCTGCGCTCAGCAGCCCTGGAAGCTCGCCTCAGTTCTTTGGTCAGGCTGGTGTGCCAGGGCTGTCTGTTGATTTTGCGTGCTTTGGTATGTATAAGTGGGGCAGCAGAAAATTAGCAGTTTCGCACAGTGTAACAGGATTGAATGCATACAAAAACAAGATTGTCACAGGGATAATACTAAGGTCTGTCCTAGATTTACATTAGTGTCCAATTCCATCCTGGGTCGCCAAGTCTGGTAAAAGATGTCCCATGTGTCATTCCTTGTGGCTTGGATTCGTTCGTAAAGTAAAATCGTGTTCATTCTATCCACCACTAATGACAGAGAGTGAAGGGTTCCTCCACCTCGACGCAATATGGAGCTTTGCTGCCATGCAAAGTTGGCTGACTAAATTGTGAAGCTTATTAGAGAAGCCTGGAACGCTGGCTCCCAGAAGGAAGACAGAAGGGCTCAACGGGACCGTATTGCCATACATTTTCTCCACAGTGGATTGAACCTTCCGCCACGGAGTCGAAACCACTGGGTACTCCCACCAAATATGTTTCAAGTCACCCCACGCCCCGCATCCTCTAAAACAACGATCTGAAACATTCGGATATATGGTGTGTAGCTTACTTGGGACTTGGTAGGTTCTATGTAAGAGTTTAATGGATGTCTCAACCAACGAGGTCTGACAGCTACCCCTGGAGAGTGTATTGCAACTTTTGCACCATTCCTCCAAAGACATCGACATATTCAGATCTGTCTCCCACTGTTCCATGAATGTAAGCTTTTTGCCTTCTTGAGTGTTATTTAAAGATGAGTAAATAAGGGATATGGTTCCTCTACCCAGGGGATCTGCCAAACATTTCTGTTCGTAATTGGTAGGGCGCGGGAAAACTTTGTTGTAGAATCTGGTTAGCGAAGTGGAAAATTTGACATGTGCGTAATGCCTCTTCGGCTGGTGGAGAGAGTTTTTGAATAAATTCTTGTCGGTAAAGTAGTGTATGGAAGGGGGTGCAGAGCTGCTTCAAGGTGGTTATGTCATTAGAGGTCCACCAAGAGAAAGGACGGGGGTCCAGCCCTGGTATAAAATCGGGATTATGGAAGAAGTGGGTTAGTAGGGAGGATCTAGATTGTAAGTCATGCTTAAACCTCACTTTTCGCCAGATGATCAGGGAGTGGAAAGAAAATGGTGCTGTAATATGAAGACCTTTTGGAAGTTTTTGCATAGTCCAGAGTAAGCCTTGTAGAGAGAAGGGTTTCATAAAGGAAGATTCCAGATCAATCCATCTGGGACAATCCCCCCAATCTTCTGTGTATTAATAAGGTTTTCTGTCGGATCCGGGGTTTCTTACCCTGCCATAGGAATTTTGAAATCATGGTATGGATCTCATGCAGTGTCTTGGATGATAGCGGGATAGGTAGAGATCGGAAAAGATAAAGGAATTTTGGAAGGGAGACCATCTTAATGGCGTGCAACCTACCGAGCCAAGAAAGAGTCATGGAGGACCATCTGGCGAGGTCCGACTAGAGGCTTTTTATTAATGGGAGGTAGTTCCATTTAAAAAGGATGACCTATGGGAGGTCAAATTAACTCCCAGGTAGGTCAGGTAGTGTTCTTTTTTAGTAAATTTAAATTGGGAGACTATGTTAGTTTGTGCTTCCTTTGGGGTATTGATAAACAGGGCCTCCGATTTGTCTACATTCATTTTGAGACCTGAAATTAGCTCGAATTCATGGAGGACAATGAATAGATTCGGGAGCGTGGTAATTGGATTGGTAAGGGTCAAAAGTAGGTAATCTGCGAAAAGGCTTGTGTTATATTGCTCTCCCAGGCCTCGAGGTCCGTGGATATTAGGGTTGACTTGAATGGCTTCCGCCAGGGGTTCCATAGCGAGGGCGAACAAAGCTGGCGACAACGGGCAACCCTGCCTCGTGCCTCGCTGTATGTCAATGGAGATAGGTTGGTTGGAAGGTAATTTTAAATAGGCCGTAGGGCGATCATATAGTAATTTAAGGCTTGATATAATACTTGGTGGGATGCCAAATTTTGCTTAGACTTCAAATAAGTAAGACCATGAAACCGAGTCAAAAGCTTTTTCTATGTCGAGAGCCAACATCAAGAGGGGACTGTTTGTGATGGTTAGCTGAGTGTATGAGATTCAGGTTCCTTCTAATGTTGTCTGGGCCCTGTCTTTTAGGTATAAACCCCACTTGATCACGGTGTACCATTGTAGGTAGGATTGTATTGAGCCTGGCTGCAATGATGGATGTAAATATTTTTAGGTCTACGTTCAAAAGGGAAATAGGCCTGAAATTTTGGGGGTATAAATGATCTTTCTTAGGTTTGGAGATTATTGTCACATGAGCAATATAAAATTCGGACGGCATTTGAGTCCCATTTAAAAGGGCGTTACAGAAGTGTTGAATGTGAGGTGTGAGTATGTCCTCAAATTTTTTATAATACAATGCCGTGAGGCCATCAGGTCCAGGGGCTTTACTTTTCTTGAGATTCTTAATTGTTGATGTTACCTCCTCTGCAGTGATGGGCGTTTGACGGTAGTCAATGGCTGAGGCAGGTACTTTAGGGGGTGTCAAACCTTCCAAGAAGGACTGGAGGCACTGCGGGGGGGGATCGAGGGGCGGTATAAAGTGTTTGGTAATATTGGTGGAATGTATTGTATATAACTTCTGGGTGGGCTGTAATTTGGCCAGTTGGGTCTTTAATAGAGGGGATACTGTTTAGGAGTTCTTTATTTCTGGGCTTACGAGGTAGCATGTTGCTAGGTTTGTTAGCATGTTTGTAAAAGGATGACTTGGTCCAAGCTAATGCTTTTTCAGTTCTGTTCGTTAGTAACGCATTTAATAGTAATTTAGTGTCATGGATCTGTTTGATCACGTAGAGTGATGTGAGGGTTTGGTTTGCCTGTTCCAACCTAGAAAGTCTGTCCTCCAGATATAACTGTTGCTCTGATCTTTGTTTTTTCTTGGTGGATGCAATTTTAATTAATGATCCGGTTATGAACTTTTTATGTGCCATCCACACAGAACCGGGTGAGACGTCACTAGTGGTATTGGTCTCAAAGTAAATATTCAGGTCTTTTTTGACGTTTGTTAAAATAGAGGGGTCAGTAAGTAGAGATTCATTCAGTCTCCATTTGAAGAGTCTAGAAGAGATGGTGTTGAATTTGAACACCGATAGGACTACATCGTGGTCTGACCATGATGATGGAATATGCTGGGAGAATAGAACCGAGGGGAGAGTTGCGGCAGAGGTTAGGTGAAGATCTATTCTTGAGTAAGATTTTTGTGCTGGAGAGTAGTAGGTATACCCCCTTGTGGGCCCATTCATTTCTCTCCATATGTCTGCAATATCATATTCTTTCATCAGTTGGAGGATTTTTTTCCTATCAGTTTTTGTTATGTCAGTTCGTTTCAGGGAACTGCTATCAAGTGTTGGGTTTATGGTAAGGTTGAAGTCTCCACACCAAACAAGGTGGTGGTATGTGAGTGAGGCTAGTTTTGATAAAATTAGTTGGACGGTGCGGGTCTGAGTAGTTACGGGGGAATAACTTTTGACGATGCATATATTAAGACCTTGAGACGTTCCAAGAAGGATGATGAATCTACCCTCGGGGTCTAAGTATGTGCTAGTTTTTTGGAATGGGAAGCTATTTTTGATAAATACGGCTACACCTCTCCTCTTGCGGTTCCAGGACGACAGGTAACGTTGTGAATAATGGGTATCAAAGTACCTGGGATATGAGGAGTTGGTGAAATGGGTCTCTTGTAAGCAGATAATATCGGGCTTATGTTTCTGGTAATCAAGGAAGGCCTTTTTACACTTTAGTGGCGAATTGAATCCCCGGACATTGTGAGAGAGGACTCTACACATAATTGAATGTATAACTATTGCTAATGAGTGTGATTCTTAGGCTACGTTCACATTTACGTTGTGCGCCGCAGCGTCGGCGCCGCAGCGCACAACGCAAACAAAAATGCGGCAAAACGCACGCTAAAACGCTGCGTTTTGCGCCGCATGCGTCCTTTTTGGCCGAAAGTTGGACGCAAAAAAAATGCAACTTGATGCGTTTCTTGCGTCCAACGCTTGCGGCCATGCGGCGCAAAACGCAGCACAACGCATGTCCATGCGCCCCCATGTTAAATATAGGGGCGCATGACGCATGCGGCGCCGCTGCGGCGCCCGACGCTGCGGCGCTGACCGCAAATGTGAACGTAGCCTAAGGGTACGTTCACACAGGACTTTTTTGCTGCTTTTTTTTGCTGCTTTTTTTTATGCTAATTTTCAGCTGCTTTTTACAGTACCATTAAAGCCTATGAGATTTCAGAAATCTCATGCACACACGTTGGTTTTTTGTTTGATCAGTATTTTCTGCTTTGCTGCTTTTTTTGGACATAGGGCATGTCACTTCTTTCAGCGTTTTTGCTGCGTTTTTGCAGCGTTTTTTCACCCATTGACTTGAATGGGTGATGAAAAAAACGCTGCAAAAACGCTGCAAAAACGCATGTAGCATTATTTGCTGCGTTTTTTGTGCAGAAAATCATGGCCAGCAGGAAGGGATCTCACAGCCAAGAGCTTAGGGGTGTGGTTAGTGAGGTGTGAAGAGCCATTGTGAGCCATTGTGAGGTGTGAAGAGCCATTGTGAGGTGTCCTGATTGTGATCTATTGTGAGGGAGTTCCTGGTAGTAAGGTGTGAAGAGCCATTGTGAGGTGTGAAGAGCCATTGTGAGGTGTCCTAGCAGCTGAAAATTGGCATAAAAAAAAACTGCAGCAAAAATCTGCAGCAAAAAACTGTAGCAAAAATCTGCAGCAAAAAAGTCCTGTGTGAACGTACCCAAAAAACGCACCAAATACGCACCAAAAAAACGCACCTAAATTAGCATTAAAAAAAGCAGCAAAAAAAAGCAGCAAAAAAGTCCTGTGTGAACGTACCCTAAGGCTGGTTTCACACTTGCGTTTTTGTCTGCAGCGTTTTTTGCACAAAAAACGCATGCGTTTTTTCCCCTATATGTAACATTGAAAACGCATGCGTTTTTTGTTTGCGTTTGGTCGCGTTTTCAAACGCATGCGTTTTTTTCTGCATGCGTTCATTTTCAAAAATGCAACCTGTAGTATTTTTTTGTGCGTTTTTTTTTTTGCCGTGAAAAAACGCATGCGTTTTTTCGCGGCAAAAAAATGCATTGCTGTCTATGTAAACGCATGCGTTTTTAAGCACATGCGTTTGTTTGCGTTAAAAACGCATGCGTTTTTATAGAAAAAACCCAGAAAACAGACTGAAAAGCCACCCACCACCATCAAGGTGATAAAAGGGATCCAAACCCTAACCCTAACTCTACCCCTAACCTCACCCCTAACCGTTTAATGAACATTTTCTGACAGTCATAGTGCCACGTATTTCAGTGCCACGTATTTCAGTGCCACGTACCACGTATTTCAGTGCCACGTACCACGTATTTCAGTGCCACGTACCACGTATTTCAGTGCCACGTATTTCAGTGCCACGTACCACGTATTTCAGTGCCACGTATTTCAGTGCCACGTATTTCAGTGCCACGTACCACGTATTTCAGTGCCACGTACTTCAGTGCCACGTATTTCAGTGCCACGTATTTCAGTTACGTTTAGGGGTTAGGGGTAGGGTTAGGGTTACGGTGACCAGGACATTCTTCTAATAAAAAGCTACCCCTAACCCTAACCCTAGTTAATTCTACTATTAGTGGATTTTCTAGTTGATTTTTTCATGGGAAAAAAAAAACGCATGCGTCTAAAAAACGCGGCGTTTTGCCGCGATTACATGCGTTTTTTCAAAACGCATGCAGATAAAAACGCAAGTGTGAAACCAGCCTAAGGGCTAGAGGCATAGCTAAAAACACCCTGTCACAGCATTTGAATGGTCTGTAATCAAAATAGTTATTTCTACAAGGTAACAATAGGTGAGAGACAAACAGGGGGAAGACAACAACAATCAGAACAAATAACATTTTCAAAAGGACATTAAGTCCAACAAAGATGGCGATCTGGGTTCCCATATTAGATAGTAGACCAGGGGTCGCCAGTTTTGGGCAGCATGTCATATACCCGCAAGTCCCAACCCCTGATATAATAGTAAAAGAGAAAAAAAAAAGGGGGGGGGAAAGAAAGGAGGGGGTAATGGGGAGGGGGGAATGGGGAAAATATGGAAGGATGGGGGGAGAAGCGAAAGACAAAGGGTGGGGTAAGGGGAGAGAAGGGGTAGTTGGGGTTTGGGTGGGTGGGGGTGATAGGCTTGTGAGAGATAACTCAGGCACAGATTGGTTAAATACTCATCCGGATCCAACATATATTAAGCAGGAAGAATTCGGGTAAGAAAGAGGTCGCAGTTTTCAAGGACTTCGTCAGACGTGATCTTCTTTTATTTTACTGATCAGACGGGTCAGGTGATCCGAACATTTTGACTTCTTGTTCTGGGAGAGTCCTTCCATTCCCTTACCGGTCTAGGTCTTCTTTGCGGAAGAGAAGGAGTATCGGTAGTGATCGGTAATCCTGCTTTGGCTAGTGCCTGTTTTCCCTCCTCCAGTGACCGGCAGGTGAATGATTGGGAGTTCGCTGTGAAGTTTAGGGCAAATGGGAAACCCCAACGGTATTTAACTTGGGCCACCTGGAGAGAAGTGGTGATGGGTCTGAGGGATCTCCTCCTGGCAAGCGCGGCTGTAGCAATATCAGCATATATATGTACAGAGTTTGGTAAGCCAGGTAAAGAAGGGCGGTCTCTGGTCGCCATCAGGATCATATCCCGTGTTTCCTAATAGTGCAGCTTTAATATTACATCTCTAGGTATGTCATTAGAGCGAGGCTTACCCAAGGCTCTGTGGATTCTGGTGATGTGGAGGAGGGTCGGGTCCAGCTCAGGCAGGAGTGCTGTAAAGAGAGCGGCCGCTGTATCTTTGAGAGCCACTATATGCTCAGGGAGCCCTCTTATTCTTAAATTGCTCCTACGGGACCTATTTTCGTAATCTTCGCATCGGAGTTCCAGTTCAGTGATGCGGTCTGTGTGACGCTTAAGTGCATCATGATCCTCTTCTAAGGCGTCTGTCATGGCCTCCATTTTCTCCTCCAGGCTGTTTGTGCGCTGCATGATGTCTTGCAGCTGTGATGCTATGCCCTGCATAGCAGAAGAGAGCTCTGCCCGGAAAGTCTCCTGTAGCGATTTTGTGGGCGTCGCTGTGAATATCATAGCCTCCATGTTTGAAGCAGTTTCTTCCTGCTCTGCATCCCCCTCGGCTTGTAGTGCTGTAGCTGGGGATGAGACTGTTGCGGCGGCCATCTTGGGTGTATTGCCGCTCAGAAGAAGATCCGTGATGGTGCGCCCTGCAGGCTGAGTTGTGCTTCCCTTTTTCGGCATCACCGACGGCGCCACTCCTGGGAATATAGGTGATCCGATGGTGGTGAGTTTGTTGTTCTCTGACCGCTAAATGGGGTTGTTTGGGATCGTTTGGGTAGTGGAGCTCAGCACGACATGTCCGTCGCTACCAAGGTCCACGCATGCACCCACCGTTCACATGAGTTTTAGTAAAATTTATGAAGGCTTGGCTATAGCGGCATAAGAAAGGTGCACAATTCTCTACATTATGCATGTAATTGTGTGCAGGACATCAGCGTATGCTGTACATGGCGCTTTAATACAAAGTGAAGTGAACATTACTGATGAAAACAACACAGATAATTACGTGGTTTAACATATCAGGTCGCCGGGATTCAGATAGAGCCTCTCCGGCATGTGGCGACAAAGCGCTTGGCATTTTCGCACATCAGTAACATTATTTTTGTATTCACTTCATAAGTTACGGCTGATGATGATGAACTGTGAGTACCGCTGAGAAATTCTCTCATCAAGTCCTGAATTGCTTGGAGCCCTCCATGTGCAAGCTAAGCAAACCACCAACCAGATGTATTCAATCAAAAATTGGAGATTAGCCCTTGGAAGAATGGAAAAACAATGCAAGGCTGGCAGGAAACCGAGCCTGTTACTCTATGCAATGTGCAATACTCCCTGGAATGTCCATAATATCGAGAGCAATATGGAAAAGCACAGCAGCTGACATAAAGCAAGTGTTCTTGGTTCATTCTATAATATTTCCTGTAAGATAGTAATGGAAAATGAAATACCCGATCATCTTACAGGAAGACTTAAAAAGGTCGGTCACATAAAAGACGAAAAAAATAAAAAAGGACAATCCACTTGGACGTATGCAGCATGTAAAGTATGGGCGATCATATAAAGCATCTGTCCCCATCTTTGTGCAGCTAGTGGACGCACTTGTGCATACAATCATAGCCAAAAGTGTTGGCCCTCTTGAAATGGTTTCAGAAAATGAAGTATTTCTCCCAGAAAATTATTGCCATCAGACATATTGTGTTACACACATTTCCTTTCTGTTTATTGGTACAACAGAAAAAAATCAAAGAAAAATAAAGGCAAATTGGACATAATTTCACATAAAACCCCAAAAATTGGATGGACAAAATTGTTGGCACCCTTAGCTTAATATTTGGTTGCGCACCCTGTGGAATAAATAACTGCAATCAATCGCTTCAGATAACCATCAACAAGCTTCTTACATTTCTCATCTGGAATTTTTGACCTCTCTTCTTTTACAAACTACTCCAGGTCTCTCATACTTGAAGGTGCCTTCTCCCAACAGCAATTTTAAGATTTCTACACGGGGGGTATTCAGTGGGATTTAATTCCAGAGTCTAAAATCCATAGCTGAACTAGAGGATGCAGAGAAGAGCAACCAAGGTTATTAAGGGAATGGGTAGACTACAATACCAAAATAGGTTATTAAACTTGGGATTTTTCAGCTTGGAAAAGTGAAGGCTTAGGGGCTACGTTATTACAATGTACATTTATATGAGGGGACAGTGCAGAGATCTTTCTAATGACCTTTTTACTCTTAGGCCTGTGACGGGGACAAGGGGGCATCCTCTACGTCTGGAGGAAAGAAGGTTTCATTATAATCACAGACGCGGATTCTTTACTGTAAGAGCAGTGAGATTATGGAACTCTCTGACACATGATGCTGTAATGAGTGATTCACTACTGAAATGCAAGAAGGGTCTGGGTGCTTTTCTTGAAAATGATAATACAGGTTATGGTCATTAGATTTTGTGATGTGGCATTGATCCACAGAAGTAGCCTGGTTGCCATATGTGGAGTCAGGAAGGAATTTTTCCCCTAAATTGGAGCTATTAGCATCTGCCTTATAGGGTTTTTTTCCTTCGTCTGGATCAACATGTTATGCTATGACTTGAACTCAATGGTATTCCCATCTACAAGATCCCATCCCAATATCTATTAGGTATAATACTAATAGCAATTACCTCCAATTTGAAATGTATTCTGGTTCTCCTGATAATATATGTCACTTACCCCCATGTGCAGGTATTGTAGTAGTTTAGGTATACAAGGTAACGGGAGTGCAACCAAATATTAAGCTGAGGGCCATAATTTTGTCCTGACCGTCTTTGGGATTTTGTCTGAAATTATGTCCAATTTGTCTTTTTCTAGTGGTGTTCCAACACACAAAGAAAATAAATGTGTATAACAAAACGTGTAATTGCAATAATTTTCAGGGAGAAATACTTCCTTTTCTTGATCAATTTCAAGGGTGCCAACACTTTCGGCCATGACTGAATATAGATTCACAACATTATTGTCGTTATGAGCATCTATGACACTTTTAATGTATCCCATGATATTGTTTGCCTTGGCAGCAGCTGCCTGACACTCGTCACTAAAGTGGAGTTTGCTGTCCACCCATACACCCAAGACTTTTTCAGTGATAGTTTTACCCAGCGTTTTACAATTTAGTACATAGTTATATATTTTATTTTGTCTGCCCAAGTGCATGTGTGGCACCCCAGGAGTTTGGGCACCACAGTGGTGCTACCTTCCTCTTGGGGAGGGTAATGCCATGCCTGGAGACAGGAGGGATCCCTTTGGCAGGTAAACTGTACACACAACACATTCTGAATCCAGGCTAGGAGGGGGAGCTCAAAACCCGGTTTTAGGGGAACTTCCCTGATTTACATCCTGGTCTGGAGGAGTTAAGCAGTCTGTGAGAGAAAAGAGACAGGGAAGGAACAGAAGAGTGATTCGGAGCTTGAGGAGGGCTGTGATTAAGCTCCTCAGAGCTGAAGCGCAGAGACCGGGAACCTGAGGTTGTGGGCAACTGCAAGTCCCACAGCAGAACCGGAGGGCAGAGAGCTGAAAGTAACCTGCCCCATTAAACCCGAGGTACAGCAGCATTCCAGAGCCCGGAGTCACCGTATACAGAGACCCCAGAGGAACGGCTCCAAACCTGACCTGTCAAGAGGGCTTCCACCAGTCTTCAGGCTGCCTGGACTCCATCTACACCTGTTGCCGGTATCCTGGACTGTGGCCTGCTACCATCAGTAAACCAGGTAAAATCTGCAACCCTGTGTCCTCTGTTTATTTACCGGCAATCCACCATCCTTGCCCACTCCACTGGGAGCACTGGGGACCCCAATTCACCTGTAGGAAGCGTCACCTTCTATGCTGCAGTAACATCACCCCAGAGGACCCCTTTAAGCAGCGTCGGTTCCCTCTGACCGAGAACCACAGGTGGAGTCATGAATACAAACTTTAATAATCCCTTTACAACCTTATTTCCCTTTTAATTGAGTGCCCAGGGCCACGGACCTGGTCGCAGCCACTGTGACATCCCCTTTAAGTGCGACCGGACCTGGTAGCGAGTATCCCCATTGCCCTTTTGGACGACTCACATGTCCTTACATTTATCTACATTTAACTTCAACTGCCATTTCTCAGCCCAAGCCTCCAGGTTACATAAATCCTTCTGTAATATTAAATTTTCCTCCTCTGTGTTGATTACCCAGCAGAGTTTAGGATCATCTGCAAATATTCTAATTCTACAAGGCCATTAATAAGTATATTAAACATAAGAGGGCCCCATACTGACTGCTGTGTACCCCACTGTTAAATGTGACCCAATCCAAGCATGTTCCATTAATAACCACCCTTTATTTGCTATCACTGTGCCAGTTGTTAACCCAGTTACACGTATTTTGTCCCTAAACTGAAATGGCTGTATGCAGCTTAACAAGAAAGCAGGAGCAGAAAAGCAAAGACCCTCTCCTAATTCCTGTAGTACTTAGTGGCCAGAGTGATTTGCCAGGTGTCTAAACTAGAGATCAACTGTTCCTCTGATTGTGAAGGGTTAGGAGGACATGTGTAAAACCTGGTGTGGAATAAAGTAGAAAACCTGCATATTATACATATGTAAGATGCCCAAGCGGGGTAGTTGTGGGCGAGCTTTGGTTCCCACTTGCTCTGGCCTACTACAGTCAAGGAATGTCTCAGTCCTGGTGTACTGCTGTGTATGCGGTGCTTTCTACTTACTTCTGGCCTGTAGGTCTTTTCTTAGTACAGGAAACCCTCTTCTGGAACCAGGGCAGCAAAGAGTCCAGGAGACACATGGTTAATAAAAAACAAACTTTTACTTAGAGAATGGCAGTCTGTACAATATTTACAAGCAGGTTTAAAGGATAAGGCCCAACTGTGTCATGATCTCAATGGCAAGAGAACATAGCATAAGCATATATAGGAACTAGCTCTTGGAAGATGGGAACTAAGCTGACCATGAACTAAACCTAACGCACAACTAGCAGTGGCCGAGTAGCATGCCTACGTTGATTCTAGATGCCCAGCCCAGCCGGAGGACTAAATAAAGCTAGCAGAGGAAAATATTAGTCCTAGCTAACCTCTAGAGAAATACCCCGAAAGGAGACAGAGGCCCCCCACATGTATTGGCGGTGAGTTGAGATGAAATAACAAACGTAGTATGAAAATAGGTTTAGCAAATTTGAGGTCCACTTACTACATAGCAGAAGACAGAAAGGACACTTTCATGGTCAGCTGAAAACCCTATCAAAAACACCATCCAGAAATTACTTTAAAACTCTGGCATTAACTCATAACACCAGAGTGGCAATTCCCGTTCACAAGAGCTTTCCAGACACAGTAACGAAACTACAGCTGTGAACTGGAACAAAATGCAAAAACAAACATGGACAAGAGTCCAACTTATCTAGTAGTTGTCTAGGAGCAGGAACAAGCACAGAGAGGCTTCTGATAACATTGTTGACCGGCAAGCAACTAACAGAGCAGCAAGGTTATATAGCGACTCCCACATCTTGATGGGAACAGGTGAACAGAGAAGATGAAGACACCAGTTCAATTCCACCAGTAGCCACCGGGGGAGCCCAGAATCCAAATTCACAACACAACTGGTTGTCATCTTTCCCACAGGTACCGGATACAACTTTAGCCCTGGTTCTCGGGATAGGTGGCATATCCCCCTTTCTGGCTTTCCTAGCCCTTGCTTCGCAAGCTGAGTGTGCCCTTGGCCCTCGATGTTCATCTCGAGGTTGACCTTGGCCATTAGATGGAATCACACGGAAGGTATTTACGGCAATCTGCTGTTCCAAATATTGAGCTCACATCGTCCCTAGCAGCCCACTATTCCTGACGCATATGCACTCCTGTCCTCGCATTAACTGAACAGTCACTTCCTGCCTCTTTCTCTAACACTCAGTTCCCCCCTCTCATCTGTGTTGGCCACTACAGTTAATCCTGTCCCAGCTAACTGCAGCCTCATGGGGTATTCTACCTGTACCACATACAAGTACATAAAATACATTTAACCCTTAGGGGTCTGGAAGCAATCCATGAGCTTCCACCACCATTACACGTAAATTCATTTACTTTGGAAATTTGGTGCAGTTTTCATAGACTGATATGTACAGATACATTGTATACAAATTTGAACTTTTTGCAATTGTGAATCTTAGTTCATATGTACAAAGCCACCGATATATATATATATATATATATATATATATATATATATATATATATATACTAGCTGTACTACCCGGCTTCGCCCGGGGTAATAACTGCTGTTAACAAAATAGAATATGTTAACAAAAATTTATTCTGCACAGAAAAACCACAAAACAAATAGATAGAAATGTAATTATTAAAAGGCAAAAACTAAGCTAATAGAAGCATTTTACAACATATATTTCAACACCAGAGATATTCCACACAGATTTAACTAAATTGGCCAAGTAATGTGAAGTAATCTTCTAATACTTATTCGAGAGCCTTTTGATAAACGACATTCTTAGTTTTTCCTTCAGGTGCAAAGACAAACAGATTTTTGGCTGTTCCAACTCTTGAACAGGCCACATAAAGTTGACCATGAGAAAAGCATGGAGATTGTAAATCTAAGCTAGCTGAAGAGCCCGGCATTGCCTGGGCATAGTAAATATCTGTGGTTAGTTATAGCACCTCACTTCTCTTATTTTCCCATCACGCCTCTCATTTTCCCCATCACATCTTTCATTTTCCCCCTCACATCTCTCATTTTCTCCCTCACACCTCTCATTTTCCCCCTCACTCCTCTCATTCTCCCCTAACACTTGTCATTTCGACCTCACATCTGTCATTTTCCGATCACTCCACTATTTTCCCTCACTCCTCTCATTTTGCACTCACACCTTTTCATTTTCACCTCACACCTCTCATTTTCACCTCAGTATATACATGTTTGTCATCTCCCTTATATATAGTATACACCTGTATGTCATCTCCTGTATATAGTATATACCTGTATGTCATCTCCCCTGTATATAGTATATACCTGCTGTGTGTCATCTCCCCTGTATATAGTATATACCTGTGTGTCATCTCCTCCTGTATATAGTATATATCTGTATGTCATCTCCTCCTGTATTAGACCTCGTTCACACGTTATTTGGTCAGTAT
Source organism: Ranitomeya variabilis (assembly GCF_051348905.1). Lineage (NCBI taxonomy): Eukaryota > Metazoa > Chordata > Amphibia > Anura > Dendrobatidae > Ranitomeya > Ranitomeya variabilis. The sequence goes on along the minus strand of NC_135235.1, from coordinate 81,564,215 downwards.
TTTTACCTCAGTATTTGTAAGCTAAATTGGCAGCCTGATAAATCCCCAGCCAACAGTAAGCCCACCCCCTGGCAGTATATATTAGCTCACACATACACATAATAGACTGGTCATGTGACTGACAGCTGCCGGATTCCTATATGGTACATTTGTTGCTCTTGTAGTTTGTCAGCTTATTAATCAGATTTTTATTTTTGAAGGATAATACCAGACTTGAGTGTGTTTTAGGGCGAGTTTCGTGTCAAGTTGTGTGTGTTGAGTTGCGTGTGGCGACATGCATGTAGCGACTTTTGTGAGATGAGTTTTGTGTGGCGACATGCGTGTAGCAACTTTTTGTGTGTCGAGTTGCATGTGACAGGTTAGTGTAGCAAGTTGTGTGCAGCAAGTTTTGCGCATGGCGAGTTTTGTGCGTGGCGAGTTTTATGTGTGGTGCCTTTTGAGTATGTGCAAGTTTTGTGCGAGGCAACTTTTGCATGTGGTGCAACTTTTGTACATGTGGCAATTTTTCCGTGTGTGCAAGTTTTGCATGTGGCGAGTTTTCCATGAGGTGAGTTTTGCATGTGGAGAGTTTTGCGCGTGGCGAGTTTTGAGCGGCAACTTTTGTGTTTCGACTTTTATGTGGCGAGGTTGGTGTATGTGTGGTGAAATGTGCGCTGAGGGTGGTATATGTGTTCGAGCACGTGGTAGTGTGTGGCGCATTTTGTGTGTGTGTTCATATCCCCGTGGTGGTGGGGTGATTATCCCATGTCGGGGCCCCACCTTAGCAACTGTACAGTATATACTCTTTGGCGCCATCGCTCTCATTCTTTAAGTCCCCCTTGTTCACATCTGGCAGCTGTTAATTTGCCTCCAACACTTTTCCTTTCATTTTTTCCCCATTATGTAGATAGGGGCAAAATTGTTTGGTGAATTGGAAAGCGCGGGGTTAAAATTTCACCTCACAATATAGCCTATGACGCTCTCGGGGTCCAGACGTGTGACTGTGCAAAATTTTGTGGCTGTAGCTGCGACGGTTCAGATGCCAATCCCGGACATACATACACACACATACACACATACATACACACATTCAGCTTTATATATTAGATATATATATATATATTTTTTTTTTTACTTGCTGATATTAATTAAACATTAATTTCCACAGCACTTTTCAGACATTAACATTGGTCCCATTGGGGCTCACAATATAAACTCCCTATCAGTATGTATTTGGAGTTTGGAAAGAAACCGGAGTATCTGGATGAAACCCACACAAACATGGGGAGAACATACAAACTCCTGACAGATGTTGCACTTGGTGGGATTTGAATCAACAGTGGTATCCACTGAGCCACCACACTGCACAAGACTTGTCATATAGTCGTTGTTTCAGACATGTTACAGCTGTGTAAAATGTCTAAGTTTAATTGTCCCAAATGTATCATAAGATTCATGGGCGAGGTTCTTAAAAATAAACCTGAATCTTGTATGAAAATAATGGACTTAAATAATCCTGGCATGTGTTTGGCGGTGAAATATTTATTTCTGTACGGTAAAATAGTTAACATGTCCCATAGCAGTTATTTTTCCTATTAAACCCAAATGATCTTGTTGGTGCTTGGAGGCTGAAGTACCATATGTGCATCCTGTCCTGTTGCATTAACGTTCTGCAGGCAATGGGGTGTCAGCTTTGTGCAACCTATTCTTGTTAGAAAGGTCTCCTGAAAATACACTAATTAAAGGGTGCATCTCTGTTGAGATCCAAAGTCATCACCTCTAACCTGAAGGGGAACCTGGCATTAAGTGAAATGATGGAGCATTTGAGAAGCTGGAAAAGAAAATAGTTAGCACATTACAGCAAATATGCAAATCTCTTGTCAGTGGTCAAGTGACAACTGTACATGTAAGGAGTTAAAAGCACCAGAAGAGTCTGGGGGCGGTTACCTTCTCGGCTCTGTGCCCGGAACCTTTGAGCTGTGCCGCAGGTTCCCTAGGGGAGAGACTTGTAGACTGGGACAGGAGGGAAGCAGCCAGGGAGCGGGAAAGAGACGCATGCAGGAGAGAGAGCAGCTTGCAGAGCAGCGTGCAGAGCCGGGTGCAGCTGCGCTCCAGAAGAGAGAGAGAAAGAGACTGCCCAGAAAGACTGCATCTTGTAGAGACTGCCCAGAAAGACTGCATCCAGTGAGTACTTAAAGCGGACTCTGCTGTGACTTTAGGGGGGCGCTTTGAGACCCGTTGAGAGACTACTACACCCTGGCCCCTGACTCCTGGTACAGAGACTTAACAGTGCAGAGCCCCTGTTTTCCTGGTACAGAGACTTAACAGTGCAGAGCCCCTTGTTTTCCTGGTACAGAGACAACCGTGCGGAGCCCTGATTTTCTGGCTGTGCTATAAAAGTTAAAGACTCAGAGCCTGTGCATACCACATTAACTCCCGAAACCCCAGGCAGCAGGCTCTCAGAGACTACTCTGCTCACGGACCACAGAGGGACGACAAGTGCCACTGATTCTCGGCGCCTACGTTGGAGAAGACGACCCTCCAAGCAAGTCCTCATGAGACTGATAAGTGTTCTTTTCTCAAGAAATCCTGTTTAATTCTGTTTTATTGTTTAACTCCCGTATTTTTGCATTGTTTTATTGTTAGTTATTTTGCATTGCTTTCTCCCTGCGAGGAGAACCATATCCCTGTTATTAAACCCCTTAACTGTTGGTCTGCCTGTTCCGTGGTGACATACTCAGTACCTGCACGTTATTGCGTTTGGCGTAGTCGGCAGGATGTCACACGGTAGTGCGGATAGGGCAGACCAAGCAGCGGGGGAAGTTCCCAGGTCTAGCATTTCCCTGGGAGCCATGTTGAATAATTTGCCAAGGTTTACTGGGAACAATGTAATGTTGTGGAGTTGGACAGAGCGTATCCGGGGAATGATGCGGATGCACCCCATGACACCAGCCCTGGAGGCAGAAATTGCATTGATGGCTCTGGAGGGGGAGGCGCGGGATTCTGTCATGCATAGGTCCCTCCGGGAGAGAGATACCCTGGACAAAGTGCTGCGCATACTTGAGGAAACGCATGGGGGGACCCCACTGACGTAGGGGAACTTCGCATGCGACTGTTTCACTGGGTACAACGGGAGGGGGAGACCGTGACCCAATTCATGAACGCCCTACAAGAGCTTCACACTGCTATCAGACGAAAGGACGGTGTAGGGGTAGGGTCAGTTGATGTGGTGCTCAGAGATCAGCTAGTGACAGGACTGCGTGACGCAATGATGAAACAGGCACTGCGAGAGCGCATGCGAGTAAAGCCAGACATGACTTTCTCTGAGGTTGGCAGTGAGGCGCGTGTGCGAGAACAAGAACAGGGAGTGACGGGGCTGGTAGGAAGGGTGCAGAGCGGGGAGGTAACCACCACCGCAGGCAATATTCCCCAGTGGGTGGAGGACCTGAGAATGGAGATTAGACAGGTCCGTGAAGAAATGGCGGCCTCCAGAAGAACTCTGGCAGAGGGGCCCGGCCCTCTGGTGCAAGACAGAGAAGCTGCCCCCCGAAGGGAGGGTGAAACTACCAGGAGGAGAAGCCCTCTAACATGCTACACTTGTGGAGAGTCCGGCCACATTGCTCGATGGTGTCCCCGGCGGAGCCGACCATCCCCGCATCCTCCTTTAAACTAGGTGGCTCTGGGCTTGAGGGGCGCCGCTCAGAGCGTGAAGAACAGAGGAGGAGGAGTAAAAGTCCCCACAGCCTTGTTTCCACGTGCCCTCTGGTCTGGGCAGAAATCAATGGAAGAGCAGTGCGATGCTTGATAGACACCGGCTCACAAGTGACCACCATGCCTGAGAGATATTTCCGCCATCACTTCACAGAGGCGCTACGGCCCGAATGGGGTCCTGTGATCAAACTTATGGCAGCCAATCACTTGCCCATCCCGGTCGCAGGGGTGGTATGAATGAACATAGAGGTCTGCGGAAAAGACCTCGGGAGGAGAGGAGTGGTATTGGTGGATGGAGAGGTAGCTAAAGACCATACCGTGACCCTGGGCATGAATGTGTTAAAAGACCTCGGAAGCCTCGTTTTCAACGAGTCCCCGGAACAGTTCCTACAACAATGGAGCGACCAAACTCCCCAGAGAAGGGTCTTCCAACAACTGATACGGACCGCCCAGGTCCGGGAAGCATACAGCGATGGAAAGGAACTCGGCAAAGTCGTCGTCCCCGCCTCAGTCAATCAAGTGTTGCCCCCTGGGCAGACAGTGCTTCCCCTGCCTGTACGAGCTGGCATCCCGCTGGAGGGAGTCGAAGTCCAAATTGAGCCCAGCAGAGCCGACCAGCTGCCGTCAGGAATATTGGTCGCACGGTCCCTGGCTACCGTGCGGGATGGAACTGTCCTTGTGCGCTGCATCAATTTGGGGGAGACAGATATAACTTTGCCCCCTAGAAGCAAAGTCGCTCAAGTCCTGGGCCTTCCAGACGAATTGGTCCCCACTGAGGCGGTACAGCTGACAGCAAGGCCAGAAGATCCGTGGCTGGTGACCGTCAAGGCGGAGGCAGCTCCGGACCCCAGGTTAATGCAAGAAGGGCGCCAGATACTGGAACGCATGAGGGCAGAGCTCTCGGAACTTACTCCGCAGCTGGTACCTCAGGTAGAAGCTGTATTGGGGAAATTTCAGGATGCGTTCGCCAAAGATGAAGATGACTTTGGACGTACCACGGCCATTACCCACGAGATACCCACCGGGGATGCGGCGCCAATCCGGGAACGGTACCGCCAAATACCTCCACAGATGTACCAGGAGGTGAAGGGAATGCTGTCACACATGCTGAAGAAGGGAGTTATACGTGAGAGTCAGAGCCCGTGGGCTGCCCCTATCGTCTTGGTGAGAAAGAAAGACGGGTCCCTGCGGTTCTGTGTGGACTATCGGCGGCTCAATGCTTGCATAGTGCGGGACTCGTACCCACTGCCCAGGATAGAGGAGTCCCTGACGGCACTAGGGAATGCCAGATATTTCTCCACGTTAGACTTGGCCAGCGGCTACTGGCAGGTGCCTATGTCTGAGCAAGACCGAGCCAAGACGGCCTTCATCCTTCCGATGGGACTGTATGAGTTTGACCGGATGCCCTTCGGCCTAGCAAACGCCCCAGGAACATTTCAGCGACTCATGGAGAGATGTCTGGGAGACCTGAACTTTGAAGCCACTTTGATCTACTTGGATGATATCATCGTCTTTGCCCCCACCTTTTGAGGAGCATCTGCAGAGATTAGAGCAAGTTCTGAGTCGGCTACAGAAGTATGGCTTGAAAGTGAAACCCCAGAAATGTCACCTCTTCCGTACCGAGATTGAATACTTGGGACATGTTGTCTCCGCTGAAGGGGTGAGGCCTTCCCAGGAGAAGATCGCTGCGGTACAAGAGTGGCCAACTCCAAAAACGGTGAAAGATGTGCGTGCATTCCTGGGACTCACGGGATACTTCAGACGCTTTGTAAAAGACTTTACCCGCCTTGCTAATCCACTCCAGGAGTTGTTGAGGGGAGTGCCCTCTTGCGCCAAAAACAGGAACATACAGTGGGGGAAGCATCAGGAGGAGGCATTCTTGGCTTTGAAGAAGGCATTGACGGAGGCCCCCGTGCTGGCCTACGCTGACTTCACACAACCGTTCATCTTGCACACTGACGGGAGCCTGCAGGGCCTCGGGGCTGTACTGTCGCAGATGCAGGACGGGAAAGAGCGCGTCATCGCATACGCCAGTCGGTCTCTGCATGACTCAGAAAGGAATCCAGAAAATTACAGTTCATTCAAGCTGGAGTTGTTGGCGCTGGTGTGGGCAATGACTGAGAAGTTCGCGGAATATCTGGCTGGCTCAGAAGTTCATGTACGCACCGATAACAATCCGTTGGCCCATCTCGAGAATGCCAAGTTATGCGCCCTAGAACAACGTTGGGTAGCCCGAATGGCCAAGTTCCGATACAGAATTTCGTATAAAAGAGGAGCTGAGAATGTACATGCGGATGCCCTCTCTCGAGTAAACTATCGCAAACCAGCACCCAGCCAGGATGAAGAACTGGAAGATGTAGAGGTTCCAGGTTTTGGAAAGACTGCCAGGACGGTGGCAGCGGCGCGGGAAATTGAACAGGAAGAGGCCTGTGTGAATTTGCTGGAGCAGCCCCGCGATGAGTGGGTCCGAGTACAACAGGAGGATCCGGAGCTAGCTCAGTTGAGAAGGTGGGTCGTGTCTGAACAAATGCCCAATCGACGTGAGAGGAGGTCCATGTCACCTGAAGTACTGAAGATGCTACGCCAGTGGGAGAGGCTCGAGTTGCGGGATGGTATCCTGTATCGGAAGGTATTCCTGCAAACAGAACTCAGTCTTGTATGGCAGACAGTGATTCCCTCGTCCATGATAGACCAGGTGGCTAAGGAAGCACATGAGAAAGGAGCACACTTTGGGCCAGAAAAGACTTTCCAGTGGTTACAGCGCCTATTTTATCACCCCCACTTAAGGAACACTGTGGATAAAGTATTACAAAGTAGAAACAGAAGGTGCTCCAGCTCCAATAAAAGAGATTCTTTATTAATGGTTAAAATCCAGTGACATAATAAATCCTTGCTGTAATACAAATGTGGGGGTACAGAGCCCATGCAACGCGTTTCGATCGCTGCCGATCTTAATCAATGCATGCTTCAACAAAGAAACAGTGACTATTTTATAAAAATAATGAACCAATACAATGCTGAGTTCAGATCACATGACTTGTACCACAGATTTGGCAAATGAAATAGTCCTGCTCAAGCAATGCAAAAATGGAACATTCATATAAATTTATAAAACATTAAATACATGAAAAATTATTATGATTTAAAAAAAAAAAAAAAAAAAAACATAGAAAAAGAAAAAGGGAAATGGAAAGTTAGCAATAATGGTACATAATTTCATTTTTTCTGTTTAAACCACCAGGGTGTCTCGTTTGTAAATTATACACCCAAAACGCTTCCCTAGTTAGCAGACGTCTTTTAATGTCTCCACCTCGTTGTGGTAAACTAACTTTCTCAATTCCCTGAATAGTCATGTTGGACACATTACCAGAGTGATATACATTAAAATGTTTGGCAACAGCTGAAGTATTTCTATTTATGGCGTTACTACTGGTGAGATCCCTTAAATGCTCCGTTATTCTGGTTTTTAATTTTCTTGTAGTGCATCCAATATAGGATACATTACACACAGTGCAGTCTACTTTATAGACAACATTGCTGGTATGGCAATTAATGAAATCTTTAATTTGATAAGTTTTTGTTTTTTCTTTATTTTGAAAATTATTTTTAGTTAGCGCATGACGGCATGTGCTACATGCGGTAACGCCACATTTATAGAAGCCTCTACATTCTAACCAGGTTTTCGAAAGCGATTTTGATGGAAGAGAGCTGGGAGATAGGGAGCTGCCAATAGTTGGCGCTCTTCTGGCTACCACATTAAGACCATCTTTTAAAATTTCAGAAAGTGCATCATCTTCTCGCAAAATAGGCAACCTGTTATATATTATCTTTTTAATTTCATTAAATTCGGTACTGAATTGAAAACAAATATATGGCTTTTGTTTAGTTCTCTCTTTTTTGTTTTTATTTTCCGGATTAAATGTTAGCAAACTGTCTCTTGATTTATTATTTACTATTTTATGTGCTCTCTTTAATGTCCAGTTTGGATATTTTCTTTCTTTTAATCTGGCTTCTAATCTTTCGAATTCGAGATCCCTGAATTCCGTCTCACTACAATTTCTTTTAAGCCTTATATATTCGCCTACTGGAATCGATTTGATGGTGTGCCTAGGATGGCTACTTTTTGCATGTAATACTGTGTTCCCACTAAGGGGTTTTACATGCGTTTTACTTCTTATGATTTCATTTTCCAGGCCCAAAAGAACTAGATCCAAAAAGGATATCTCATTATGATTCCATTTATAGGTGAATTTAATTCCATAAGTATTGGCATTAATGTATTTAATAAAATCTGGCACGGCAGATACATCACCCCCCCAAATTATCAGGGTGTCATCTATGTATCTGCCGTACCAGATCAGGGACTCACAGAATGGATTGTCAGTGGAATAAATATATTTATGTTCCCAAAAAGCCATCGTAAGGTTTGCCATTGAGGGGGAATATTTCGCCCCCATTGGAACACCGGTTTTCTGTCGGTATATTTCGTTTTCAAATGAAAAAATATTATGTTCCAATAAAAAAAACGCAACCTGTAGAACAAAATTTATGAGATCCTGAGTACATGCGCTATGATGTTCTAAATGAAATTGTAAAGCTTCCATGGCTAGCGTGTGTGGTATGCAGGTGTAAAGTGACACCACATCACAGCATAGCCATGAAAAGTTTTTTTGCCATAATTTGTTAGAAAAAATTCTTAGTACTTCTCTGGAATCCTTTATATAACCAGGCAATCTAATTACAAGTGGTTGGAGAATAGAATCCAACCACTCGCACAGATGTTCGTTCATAGAACCAATCCCGGCCACAATGGGCCTCATAGCAGGTAAGCCTTCTCCTTTGTGTACTTTTGGTAATCCATAAAGTATGGGCATTTTTGGACACGGAACATACAAATATTCAGCCTGTTTTTTATTCAAAACACCCAGACTGAGGCCTTCATCAATGATACTTTGAATTATTTTATTATAATCTTTAGAGGGATTTCCCTTCAATTTTCCATAAGTTTCATTGTCGTTCAAAAGTTCCAACATTTTTTCTATGTAATCTTTTTTGCCCATGACCACTATCATGCCCCCTTTATCACTTTTTTTGAAAACAATTTCTTTCATATTTTTTAACTCTCTGAGGGCTTTTCTCTGCTTTGATGTAAGATTTTGATTTCCTTTCTCTTTATTATTCATTTTTTTATCCTTTAATGTTTTTAAATCCTTCTCTATTAACTCTTGGAATTTATCCATACAATCTACCCTAGATTGTATCGGATAGAAGTAAGGATTTTTCGTTTTCAGAGTTATTGATTGATTTTCACATGCATTACTCATTGCACCCTGTGTAGACAGATCTTGTAAACACAGGAGCGCTAATTGTTCCTTAAAATCCATATTAGTGAATTCATTAATTTGTTGTTTTGTAATGTTTTCACTAAATTCATCCTCATTTTTAAGAAAATGTTTTTTTATAGTAATGTTACGAATAAATTTATTGACATCTAAGATAGTCATGAACAAATCAAATTCTACATCTGGCACAAAGTTCAATCCTAAAGACAGAACATCCAACTGGTCATTCGTTAATTTTGTAGATGAAAGATTGACCACAGTGCATTTAGTTATTTCTTTTGCTTGCCCCTGTATCTGGTTACCATTTTCGGAGTGTTTTTTATGTTTTCTCCCACTCCTTCTTTTCCGTTTTTTGGCAGTCTATATATTTTTCTCCTGTTCTCCCACGTGTTACTCTCCACAGAAATATCCGATGTACTTGCATTTGCATCTGAGGACTCTGCATCTGATGAAAAAAATCCAACCTGCGGTTTTTTGATCGGTTTTTTATGAGCTGAACCATTTTTTAAAATAGATCTCGGGGATTTGTAGATTTTGTCCCACTGGCCCCATTCATAAACCTTATCTGAGGCATAGTCTTTAAGATCCCTCTCAAACCTGCGTTTTTTTCGCTCCATGATTTCTGTTTCCAATAAACCAACATTGTCCTTAATGGTTTTCATTGTGAGCTCAAATTGAGGTAGATCTTTATATTGTTCAATAGCGCTCATAATTTCCTTGATACTATTTTCAGTCTCTTTCAATTTTGTTTCATTTTTTATCAGTAATCTCATCAGATTGAGAGAACAATTCGTTAAGATTTGATTCCACTCTTTTGTGAAGTCATCTGAATAAGTTGTAGTAGAAATTTTCTTTATTCTGAGACCTCGTGGGATCATATCTTTCATAAGGTAATATTGTAAGGTGGTATTATTCCACCAAATCTTCATTTCTTGTTTAGACAATTTTTCCAAGTCTGACATATAGTTTGAGAGCTCTGTGTTTTCAGATGCAACATTATTCGCGTTACCGAAAACTTGTGCAGCTTTTGCTGATCTCTCATTAGTGTCCATAATGACTATACAATGCTCACAGTACCCCCAACATAAGAAATTGATTATAAAGCAGGATATGGTAGATCAGGAGATCACGGCAAAAAAAAAAAAAAAACTTATCAAATTAAAGATTTCATTAATTGCCATACCAGCAATGTTGTCTATAAAGTAGACTGCACTGTGTGTAATGTATCCTATATTGGATGCACTACAAGAAAATTAAAAACCAGAATAACGGAGCATTTAAGGGATCTCACCAGTAGTAACGCCATAAATAGAAATACTTCAGCTGTTGCCAAACATTTTAATGTATATCACTCTGGTAATGTGTCCAACATGACTATTCAGGGAATTGAGAAAGTTAGTTTACCACAACGAGGTGGAGACATTAAAAGACGTCTGCTAACTAGGGAAGCGTTTTGGGTGTATAATTTACAAACGAGACACCCTGGTGGTTTAACCCCTTCACCCCCAAGGGTGGTTTGCACGTTAATGACCGGGCCAATTTTTACAATTCTGACCACTGTCCCTTTATGAGGCTATAACTCTGGAACGCTTTGACGGATCTTGGCGATTCTGACATTGTTTTCTCATGACATATTGTACTTCATGTTAAAGGTAAAATTTATTCGATATAACTTGCGTTTATTTGTGAAAAAAATGGAAATTTGGCGAAAATTTTGAAAATTTTGCAATTTTCCAACTTTGAATTTTTGTGCCCTTAAATCACAGACATATGTCACGCAAAATACTTAATAAGTAACATTTCCCACATGTCTACTTTACATCAGTACAATTTTGGAACCAAAATTTTTTTTTGTGACGGAGTTATAAGGGTTAAAAGTTGACCAGCAATTTCTCATTTTTACAACACCATTTTTTTTTAGGGACCACATCTCATTTGAAGTCATTTTGAGGGGTCTATATGATAGAAAATACTCAAGTGTGACACCATTCTAAAAACTGCACCCCTCAAGGTGCTCAAAACCACATTCAAGAAGTTTATTAACCCTTCAGGTGTTTCACAGGAATTTTTGGAATGTTTAAATAAAAATGAACATTTAACTTTTTTTCACACAAAATTTATTTCAGCTCCAATTTGTTTTATTTTACCAAGGGTAACAGGAGAAAATGGACCCCCAAAGTTGTTGTACAATTTGTCCTGAGTACGATGATACCCCATATGTGGGTGTAAACCATTGTTTAGGCGCATGGCAGAGCTTGGAAGGGAAGGAGCGCCATTTGACTTTTCAATGCAAAATTGACTGGAATTGAGATGGGACGCCATGTTGCGTTTGGAGAGCCCCTGATGTGCCTAAACATTGAAACTCCCTACAAGTGACACCATTTTGGAAAGTAGACCCCCTAAGGAACTTATCTAGATGTGTGGTGAGCACTTTGACCCACCAAGTGCTTCACAGAAGTTTATAATGCAGAGCCGTAAAAATAAAAAATCATATTTTTTCACAAAAATGATCTTTTCGCCCCCAATTTTTTATTTTCCCAAGGGTAAGAGAAGAAATTGGACCCCAAAAATTGTTGTGCAATTTGTCCTGAGTACGCTGATACCCCATATGTGGGTGTAAACCATTGTTTGGGCGCATGGCAGAGCTTGGAAGGGAAGGAGCGCCATTTGACTTTTCAATGCAAAATTGACTGGAATTGAGATGGGACGCCATGTTGCGTTTGGAGAGCCCCTGATGTGCCTAAACATTGAAACTCCCTACAAGTGACACCATTTTGGAAAGTAGACCCCCTAAGGAACTTATCTAGATGTGTGGTGAGCACTTTGACCCACCAAGTGCTTCACAGAAGTTTATAATGCAGAGCCGTAAAAATAAAAAATCATATTTTTTTCACAAAAATGATCTTTTTGCCCCCAATTTTTTATTTTCCCAAGGGTAAGAGAAGAAATTGGACCCCAAAAAATGTTGTGCAATTTGTCCTGAGTACGCTGATACCCCATATGTGGGTGTAAACCATTGTTTGGGCGCATGGCAGAGCTTGGAAGGGAAGGAGCGCCATTTGACTTTTCAATGCAAAATTGACTGGAATTGAGATGGGACGCCATGTTGCGTTTGGAGAGCCCCTGATGTGCCTAAACATTGAAACTCCCTACAAGTGACACCATTTTGGAAAGTAGACCCCCTAAGGAACTTATCTAGATGTGTTTTGAGAGCTTTGAACCCCCAAGTGTTTCACTACAGATTATAACGCAGAGCCGTGAAAATAATTTTTTTTTTTTTCTCAAAAATGATTTTTTAGCCCCCAGCTTTGTATTTTTACAAGGGTAACAGAATAAATTGGACCCCAAAATTTGTTTTCCAATTTGTCCTGAGTACGCTGATACCCCATATGTGGGGGGGAACCACTGTTTGGGCGCATGACAGAGCTCGGAAGGGAAGGAGCGCCATTTGGAATGCAGACTTAAATGGATTGGTCAGCAGCCGTCACGTTGCATTTGCAGAGCCCCTGATGTACCCAAACAGTACAAACCCCCCACAAGTGACCCCATATTGGAAACTAGACCTCCCAAGGAACTTATCTAGATGTGTTTTGAGAACTTTGAACCCCCAAGTGTTTCACTAAAGTTTATAGCGCAAAGCCGTGAAAATAAAAATTCTTTTTTTTTTTTCACAAAAATGATTTTTTAGCCCCCAGTTTTGTATTTTCACAAGGGTAACAGGATAAATTAGACCCCAAAAGTTGTTGTCCAATTTGTCCTGAGTACGCTGATACCCCATATGTCGGGGGGAACCACTGTTTGGGCGCATGACAGAGCTCGGAAGGGAAGGAGCGCCATTTGGAATGCAGCCTTAAATGGATTGGTCTGCAGGCGTCACGTTGCATTTGCAGAGCCCCTGATGTACCCAAACAGTACAAACCCCCCACAAGTGACCCCATATTGGAAACTAGACCTCCCAAGGAACTTATCTAGATGTGTTGTGAGAACTTTGAACCCCCAAGTGTTTCACTACAGTTTATAATGCAGAGCCGTGAAAATAAAACATCTTTTTTTTCCCACAAAAATGATTTTTAGCCCCCCAAATTTTTATTTTCCTAAGGATAACAAGAGAACTTGGACCCCAGAAGTTGTTGTTCAATTTGTCCCGAGTACGCTGATAACACATATGTTGGGGTAAACCCCTTTTTGGGCGCACGGGAGAGCTCGGAAGGGAAGGAGCACTGTTTTACTTTTTCAACGCAGAATTGGCTGGAATTGAGATTGGACGCCATGTCGCGCTTGGAGAGCCCCTGATGTGCCTGGACAGTGGAAACCCCCCAATTCTACCTGAAACCCTAACCCAAACACACCCCTAACCCTAATCCCAACGGTAACCCTAACCACACCCCTAGCCCTGACACACCCATAATTCTAATCCCAACCCTAATCCAAACGTAAATGTAATCCAAACCCTAACCCTAACTTTAGCCCCAACCCTAACTTTAGCCCCAACCCTAACTTTACCTCCAACCCTAGCCCTAACCCTAACCCTACCCCTAACCCTAACCCTAAACGTGACTGAAATACGTGGCACTGAAATACGTGGCACTGAAATACGTGGCACTGAAATACGTGGCACTGAAATACGTGGCACTGAAATACGTGGCACTGAAATACGTGATACGTGGCACTTAAATACGTGGCACTGAAACACGTGGCACTGAAATACGTGGCACTGAAATACGTGGCACTGAAATACGTGGCACTTAAATAAGTGGCACTGAAATATGTGATATGTGGCACTTAAATACGTGGCACTGAAATACGTGGCACTGAAATACGTGGCACTGAAATACGTGGCACTGAAATATGTGATACGTGGCACTTAAATACGTGGCACTGAAACACGTGGCACTGAAATACGTGATACGTGGCACTGAAATACGTGGCACTGAAATACGTGGCACTGAAATACGTGGCACTGAAATACGTGCAACTGAAATACGTGGTACTAAAATATGTGGCACTGAAATACGTGATACGTGGCACTGAAATACGTGGCACTGAAACACGTGCCACTGAAATACGTGATACGTGGCACTGAAATACATGGCACTGAAATACGTGGCACTGAAATACGTGGCACTGAAATACGTGGCACTGAAATACGTGGCACTGAAATACGTGGCACTATGACTGTCAGAAAATGTTCATTAAACGGTTAGGGGTGAGGTTAGGGGTAGAGTTAGGGTTAGGGTTTGGATCCCTTTATCACCTTGATGGTGGTGGGTGGCTTTTCAGTGTGTTTTCTGTTTTTTTTCGATAAAAATGCATGCGTTTTTAACGCAAACAAACGCATGTGCTTAAAAACGCAAGAAAATACTGCAGGTTGTATTTCTGAAAATGAACGCATGCAGAAAAAAACCGCATGCGTTTGAAAACGCGACCAAACGCGTACAAAAAAACCGCATGCGTTTTCAATGTTAAATATAGGGAAAAAACGCATGCGTTTTTTTGTGCAAAAAACGCTGCAGACAAAAACGGAAGTGTGAAACCAGCGACGCTTTTTATAGCAAAAAAGTTTTTGCGTCTCCACATTTTGAGACCTATAATTTTTCCACATTTGCTCCACAGAGTCATGTGAGGTCTTGTTTTTTGCGGGACGAGTTGACGTTTTTATTGGTAACATTTTCGGACACGTGACCGTTTTTGATCGCTTTTTATTCCGATTTTTGTGAGGCAGAATGACCAAAAACCTGCTATTCATGAATTTCTTTTGGGAGAGGCGTTTATACCGTTCCGGGTTTGGTAAAATTGATAAAGCAGTTTTATTCGTCGGGTCAGTACGATTACAGCGATATCTCATTTATATCATTTTTTTTATGTTTTGGCGCTTTTATACGATAAAAACTATTTTATAGAAAAAATAATTATTTTGGTATCGCTTTATTCTCAGGACTATAACTTTTTTATTTTTTTGCTGATGATGCTGTATGGCGGCTTGTTTTTTGCGGGACAAGATGACGTTTTCAGCGGTACCATGGATATTTATATCAGTCTTTTTGATCGCGTGTTATTCCACTTTTTGTTCGGCGGTATGGTAATAAAGCGTTGTTTTTTGCCTCGTTTTTTTTTTTTTTTTCTTACGGTGTTTACTGAAGGGGTTAACTAGTGTGGCAGTTTTATAGGTTGGGTCGTTACGGACGTGGCGATACTAAATATGTGTACTTTTATTGTTTTTTTTTTTTAATTTAGATAAAGAAATGTATTTATGGGAATAATATTTTTTTTTTTTTTTCATTATTTTGGAATATTTTTTTTTTTTTTTTTTTTTTTACACATTTGGAAATTTTTTTTTTTACTTTTTTACTTTGCCCCAGGGGGGGGACAATACAGATCGGTGATCTGTCAGTTTGCATAGCACTCTGACAGATCACCGATCTGATTGAAGTGCAGGCTGCTTCACAGTGCCTGCTCTGAGCAGGCGTCTGTGAAGCCACCTCCCTCCCTGCAGGACCCGGATCCGCGGCCATCTTGGATCCGGGTCTGGAGCAGGCAGGGAGGGAGGTAAGACCCTCGCAGCAACGCGATCACATCGCGTTGCTGCGGGGGGCTCAGGGAAGCCCGCAGGGAGCCCTCTCCCTGCGCGATGCTTCCCTGCATCGCCGGCACATCGCGATCATGTTTGATCGCGGTGTGCCGGGGGTTAATGTGCCGGGGGCGGTCCGTGACCGCTCCTGGCACATAGTGCCGGATGTCAGCTGCGATATGCAGCCGACACCCGGCCGCGATCGGCCGCGCTCCCCCCGTGAGCGCGGCAGATCGGCTATGACGTACTATCCCGTCGGCGGTCATACGGGCCCACCCCACCTCGACGGGATAGTACGTCAAATGTCGGGAAGGGGTTAAACAGAAAAAATGAAATTATGTACCATTATTGCTAACTTTCCATTTCCCTTTTTCTTTTCTTTTTCTATGTTTTTTTTTTTTTTTTTTAAATCATAATAATTTTTCATGTATTTAATGTTTTATAAATTTATATGAATGTTCCATTTTTGCATTGCTTGAGCAGGACTATTTCATTTGCCAAATCTGTGGTACAAGTCATGTGATCTGAACTCAGCATTGTATTGGTTCATTATTTTTATAAAATAGTCACTGTTTCTTTGTTGAAGCATGCATTGATTAAGATCGGCAGCGATCGAAACGCGTTGCATGGGCTCTGTACCCCCACATTTGTATTACAGCAAGGATTTATTATGTCACTGGATTTTAACCATTAATAAAGAATCTCTTTTATTGGAGCTGGAGCACCTTCTGTTTCTACTTTGTAATTATCCCTCGTCTGGATCCGAGACGAAGCTCCGTGCGCCTGCAAGGATCGGTGAGCTGGCCATGGCTTTTTAGCCATCATCTTATTTTGTTTGTGGATAAAGTATGTCGGCAATGCAGAAGTTGTGAGCTGGTCAAACCACCAGAACAAAGAGCTCCCACAGAGACGGTGAGGTCTTCTGGCCCCATGGACCTACTGGCAATAGATTACTTGACAATTGGACCAGCACATCAAGGTTATGAGCATTGTTTAGTGATGATAGACCACTTTACTAAATTTGCCGTAGTGACGCCCACGCGGGACCAAACTGCCGAGTCTGCAGCTCACGCAATCTGCAAACACTTCATTCAGGTGTACGGGTGTCCCAAGCGCATCCATTCTGATCAAGGGGCCTGCTTCCTCGGAAGAGTGATGGAGGAGCTGCACCAGCTGTACAAAATAGATAAGTCCCGGACCACCCCTTATCATCCACAGGGGAATGGGGCTTGTGAAAGATTTAACCGCACTCTGATTCAAATGCTGAGGACTCTGGAGGAGGACCAGAAGGCGAAGTGGACTGAGTCCGTCCCTGAATTGGTGTGGGCATATAACAATCGTAAACACAGCACTACCGGATTCACCCCCTACTCTCTGTTCTTTGGCCGACCCGGGAAGGGACTGGCAGAGCTGGCGCTGGAACCCGAGGAGGACTACCCACGGACGGGGGTGTACTCCTGGGTTCAAGAACATCGTCGTCGGCTGCGGACAATTCAACGTCTAGTGCAGGACCGGCTACAAGAATTGGAGCATCCCCAGGTAGCTCCTAAAAAGGGGACAGCCCTGTGGCCTGGAGACCGAGTCTTAGTGAGGGAAAAGCGCCCACACAACAAACTGGAGTACCGATGGGAGAAAAGGCCGTACCGAGTGAAGCAGCGGCTCGGCAACGGGGGTCCCGTTTATGAGGTCCAGCCCGAAACGGAAGAAGGGACTCCCACCCGCACGCTGCACAGGAATATGTTGCGTCCATGTTTGTCTCGAGATCCTGAATCAGTCCAATTGGCTCCAGCACCCCCACCGGCTGCGCCAGTGATCAATGTAGATGTGGAAGATGAGGAAGACTTCGAATCTCCTCCAGTGAACCCAGGAACAGGGCTGGAGCCAGATTCTACCAACGTATCGGAGGAAGCCTCGACTCCTCCCACAGCAGCTGACACCACCGCCCCTGCTGGTTTTAGACGCTCTGAACGTTCAACGGCTGGTGTACCCCTTGTTCGCTACAATCAGGATGAGTTCATCTGGCAGCAGATTGTGCAAGGACTAGAAGATTGCCAACAGGAGCTCCTGAAGATCTCGCCCGTGGAATGGTGAGCAGAAAGAGGGGGGGAATGTAAGGAGTTAAAAGCACCAGAAGAGTCTGGGGGCGGTTACCTTCTCGGCTCTGTGCCTGGAACCTTTGAGCTGTGCCGCAGGTTCCCTAGGGGAGAGACTTGTAGACTGGGACAGGAGGGAAGCAGCCAGGGAGCGGGAAAGAGACGCATGCAGGAGAGAGAGCAGCTTGCAGAGCAGCGTGCAGAGCCGGGTGCAGCTGCGCTCCAGAAGAGAGAGAGAAAGAGACTGCCCAGAAAGACTGCATCTTGTAGAGACTGCCCAGAAAGACTGCATCCAGTGAGTACTTAAAGCGGACTCTGCTGTGACTTTAGGGGGGCGCTTTGAGACCCGTTGAGAGACTACTACACCCTGGCCCCTGACTCCTGGTACAGAGACTTAACAGTGCAGAGCCCCTGTTTTCCTGGTACAGAGACAACCGTGCGGAGCCCTGATTTTCTGGCTGTGCTATAAAAGTTAAAGACTCAGAGCCTGTGCATACCACATTAACTCCCGAAACCCCAGGCAGCAGGCTCTCAGAGACTACTCTGCTCACGGACCACAGAGGGACGACAAGTGCCACTGATTCTCGGCGCCTACGTTGGAGAAGACGACCCTCCAAGCAAGTCCTCATGAGACTGATAAGTGTTCTTTTCTCAAGAAATCCTGCTTAATTCTGTTTTATTGTTTAACTCCCTTATTTTTGCATTGTTTTATTGCTAGTTATTTTGCATTGCTTCCTCCCTGCGAGGAGAACCATATCCCTGTTATTAAACCCCTTAACTGTTGGTCTGCCTGTTCCGTGGTGACATACTCAGTACCTGCACGTTATTACATACAGACTATCAAAAACCTGTTGCATTTTTAGGATTCAGCATGATACATTCCCAGGCAAAAAAATTGTTCTCATATGGAGAAACCCTTTAGGTCCATGTAGATGGGAGCATGGAGCATGTTGCTGCTTTCTGGTAAATGTATATCTCTCAGCATAAAGCTGGATTCACAGCTACACTGCTTAGTACTGCTGTATGATGTTTTCCATGCTGCTACTGAAGGTGTGCTAAATAGAATAAAAGAGTAGGAATCCCTTATTTCTGTGTGTACTATATGCTAAAAACATTACCACCTAGTCTTCATCTACCAGCGCAGAGACTGCTGAAAAGTAGAGAGAATCTATAAAGGGAAAACTTGTGAAAAATGCAAGATACAAGTCATGTAATGGGCCAACACTGTGTCTCTATATGACAGCTTATTCTGAAAACTCCACAAAAATTATAGGTATATTTTAAAAAGCTGTGTAAGTTGAAATTAATACCTATATAATTGTAGACTGCACTTTACACGAATGCCTCAATAATGGATTTCTGCTTTTCAAATGCTCTCATGTTAACAGAGGGGTATCCTCTTCCAGGTCCCTCTATTAGCCAAAGCAGAAAATAGTAACAAATAACTAGGAGGACCCAGCAACCCAATGGATTACATAAAGTTCAATGATTTCACTATGTACCATATAATTCTTGGTTCTCCCATGGTGGAGCTATAGGGTGTTGAACACTTTTTGCAGGTTCCGAAGAACATCTGACTGGTGATGGCCCACCCAAGTAATTAGCTTATAGCGTAAGCAGATTTGAAGAAAAAAAATGCCCAAAGCGGCAAACTTTTTGATTAATAGACAATTGAGGCATCAACCAATACATTTGTTTTGAAAGTGATGATCTGTTTTATGACGATTTATAGTTGCAATCAAAATGATGAAACCCCATTGCAAATTACGCTTATTGTCAACATTTTAAAACTTTCTGATATTTGCAATAAACCCATAACTTTGACCAATTTACATAGCTCAACATAACTAAGTGGTTTCTCCAAATTTAACACAAAATGTCAGTTTTAATGCATACTGCAGCCTCAAAATGATTTAACCCCTGAATGTAATCTTTCAGAAGAACACTCATTTGTAAATATGATGTTACCTGAAGCAGCTAATTAAGGCCTTCATTTGTTAACACACCAATGGCTTTGTTGTAAGGTTTGATTGCATGTTAGAGATATGGCTAAATAAATCAAGAAAGTGGTTCAAGAAGTTAAGAAAAGAGATCATGGCACAAACAAAGAGCGGTATACAAAAAATAGTAAAGGAGATGAATGTTCCCAGAGATACGAGTGGAAACAAAGTTTGCAAGTTCAAAGTTAAAGGAAGTCATCATCGACTCCCACCAGACTCCTGATGAGGTAGGTGGTGAAAAAACATCAAATGACTGCAGAAGACCTGCAGGAAGATTTGGTGGCAGCAGTCACTTAATTTTTAGTTTGCACAATGAGACGCTGAAGGTCTATATACTTGAACTTCAAGACATAACTTACCCAAAACCATCAGAAGAGATGGCTCTGAAATCCATATACATAAGCCACAGAAATTTTGTGATTCTGTTTTGTGGAGCAATTAAACAAAACTAGAGCTTACTGGGCCTTTAGATCAGGGTTTAGTTTGTAGGAAGAAAAATAATGCAAATGCCAAAAAGACCCTTCTGCCTACAGTGAAGCACGGTGGAAGTTTTGTGATGCTCTCAGGCCACTTTGCTTCAACTGGCACTGGATATCTGCAGCGTGTGGAGGACAACATAAATCTAATTCAAGTATCCGGAAATCCTAGGAGAAAATGTTGTACCTTCTTTGAGGAAGCTGAAGCTTGGTCACCATTGAACTTTCCAGCAGGAAAATGATCCAAAGCATAGCTCTAAGTCCACCAAGGCTCGGTTTCAGAAGTCCTGCAAGATTCTGCAGAGAACTTCACTTTTTCCTGACTTTAACCCCACAAAAAAATCCTAGGTGGTATTTGAAGGTTTCATTGGTTTATTAAACAGCGGAAAGTTGCCGTAGTCATTTTTGCTATTAAACCAAATTTGTTTTGTTATGCCAGTTGAAAAATATTTAGAATTGAGAGTCCTCAGTGGTTGATAGCTTTTAATGGCTAACTGAAAAGATGGTAACAAATTGCAAGCTTTTGAGACTACTTAGGTCTCTTCATCAGGCATAGACTAATAGAATCACATATTTATGCAGAATACAGCACAGAAAAATGCCATAGATAAGACAGGTGACGTTAAGCAGAATTACCATTATGTGAGGGATAAGCAGTTATATCCATAGATATTGGAACAGTTCATAGATAAGGAGTGTGAATGTTTTATTGTCCTCTGATTGGGATACCACGGTACCAAGATATATATCTTTCCTTATGGCAGTTGAGTAATTTTGATTGTAACTGCACTATAGTATGTACTATACTTCTGTGTCTTTCAGTTAAGGACTTTGTCTTTCTTTCATCTTATAGCACAATAACCAATGTAACCCAGAATCTAAAACACAAGTGTTATAATAAAGACACCGTATCATTATATCCATGATATATTTTAGAAAGATCTGATTGGAGTCATTTTCTTGACATTTTTATATCTGTGACTAATTTGAAAATGACTCGAAAATGACTCAATTTCTCCGATCGTAGTTAGAAATTTAGGTTTCAATAGTTAGATGCCACGGTTTCAGTTCCTTCAGATTTTTATGCTAGAATGAATCTAATTGGAGGCGATAGTGTATGGCCATGAGCTCCAGGCAAAGAATAAAAACCAACTGCTCTGATGGAACGTACTACTAAGCAAAGTCATTCAGAAGATTGCGTCTTGACATTTTTAAAATCCCCCAGATGGTTCCTCTTCTGCTATGTGGTTATTTGGAGCTATATACTAATAAACAACTGTATGCATGCTACAGTATAGAAGCAGCAAATGGCTATTCTTTGATCATACTTGTGTATAAAAGACACACCAATTAATTGAGTTCATACTGGTGGCATAATCTGTTTCCTCCTGGATAAGTGGCAGGTAGGAAATGAAACACAATAAATTTGGAATCATCTCATTCACTTGAATCCCAGGATAACAATGATGTTCTTAGAGATCCTGCTTTTCTGTTAATAATGTGTCTGCCTGTTTATTCTGGAATGCCTTCACTTAGTCAATTGCAAAGTCCAAAAGTGTTGGTTCTCAATTTGAGCCAAAGCAGACTGTAATGTCTTCATACACATTTCTTTAAACTTCTTTTACAGGTTATGTAGCCAAAGTCAAGGATAGGGACTGAGAGACTTGGAAAGTTGTTTTTAGAATTAGAGTGTTTCTGCTGATGTTCAGTACAGAAAGTACGTCTGAAAATGTAGAAATTATGGAGTACTGGAAAAGAATAGGTAAAGATAAACCACGAAAACTGTTATGTCTGAAGGTGTACATACCATAGCTGGTCCTATCCTACTGTGTCCCTAGCATTGACCAGCATAAAATTCAGGTGGGCCTATGTTTATTTTTCCCCTTAGGTTTATCATTTAAGGTATTTTCAAGGATTTTTAGAACGTTGCCTTTTGTGCAAGAAAAATAGTCATTACACACCTCTAACACTCCATTTCATTGCTTCAGTGATCCCCACTAGGGATGAGCAAGCACTAAAATGCTCAGATGCTTGTTACTCGAACCAAGTAATTTATAATGCTCTGTTGCTCGATTCAAGTAACAAGCATAATGGGAGTCAATGGGAAATCTGAGCATTTTCCTGGCAGACCATACAAGGAGGTCTATGGGGGGCGGTGATAATGTTGAAATGGAAAAAAGTGCTGAATGGAAGGAGAACAGCATGGGGAAGACCCCTGGAAGCATCTCAGACTCCCAGATCACTGCTGAGAACAATGGTGTCACACTTTTACTCCACTTTAAGGACTGACAATAAAACATTCAAAATCAACAAGAAATTGGAGTTTACAGGAAACAATGTTTTTTTTTTTTACCTGTATAATGACTTGTATATAAGGCTAAATTTAAAAAGGATTTTTAAAAATATATAATTTAAGTAAACTAAAATTGAATTTTTTATTAAAACATTGGAAATTTCAATATAATTTATGAAGGAAGCAAGAAGTGCCAAAAATTAGGGTTTCAGATACACCCTATATTAGAGCTAAAGGAGGACATCATACAGATTCTGTTCAAATTGTGATGTAGTGGTTCTCCTAGGTTCATAAAGGCTATGCACTAAAAGCAAATCCTGCCCAAAATTACAAGCAGGGTCATCCATACACCCATGAATGCACAAACTGTAGTGCCTCATAAAAAAAAAATTAGAAAATTTGCTTGTGGAACTTCTACACTCATAAAGGCTTTGCACAAAGTGCAAAGCCAGGAAAAAAGTTATAAGTATGGTCACCCAGTCACTCATAGACCCTAGAAGGTAAAACCTGGTGAGCCTCACTCAAATATTGAACATTGAAAACACTTTATGTGCTTCTGGCATCTGGTGGTGTGGAAAAGTCGGGTCTAATCCAGGCTTTGCTCATTATTAGCAGAGTGAGTCTGTCAGCAATTTCTGTTTTCAGGCAAAAATGCCTGTCTGTTATGACCCCTCCAGGGGTACTAAAAACTCACTCAGACAAGACATGCTGCAGGGCTGCAGAATACCTCCAAGGCATACAGGGATAAATCATGCCATGTGTCCAGCTTTGAGACCCAACTCTGTTCTGCTGGTGCATGGGTTGATCTAATATATGTGTGAAACAACTCACAGAAGTTGCTTATGCCACTTATGCTGCTGCTGCTAATGTTTTTGCGTTGACTGTCCTGGGGTTGGAAGTCTATAACTGTGATGCACGCTGTGTGCCTCACTGCTGTCTTGGGATAAACCACACTTAGGGTTGCCTATGTGTTTTGATACTCCAGCATTCATGCTTCTCCTTCTGGGGGGGGGAAGCATCTAAGAAAAATTTACTCTTGTACCATGGATCTAACAGAGGAAACCCAGTAGTTGTCACTATTTCTAATCCTCACAATACAAGCATCAAGTTGCAGATAGCACAGCAAGAAGGAGCTCATGTGTCAGGTGCTTTCATGAGGTCCAACTCTATGGTGTGTTGGTGGCGGGGTAATTCTCTAGCTTGCTTCCTCTGTCCCCTCCAACTATGGACAACATAGAGGGGACCATCATCCTCTTCATCTCCTTGCTGTTATGTGCCCATCACCTCTTTCTCCTTGCCCTCCTCCATTTGTTCCTCGGCTCCTGCACTTTCAGTAACAGATTGTATGGTAACATGAGCCCCCTCGATTGTTGTAATCCACCCTCCCATGGCACCTGCCTGTGCAACAACAGTCCAGAACTAAGATGTATTGTTATTAGTGTTGAGCATTCCGATACCGCAAGTATCGGGTATCGGCCGATACTTGCGGTATCGGAATTCCGATACCGAGATCCGATACTTTTGTGGTATCGGGAATCGGTATCGGGATTAATATCAATGTGTAAAAGAAAGAATTAAAATAAAAAATAGGGATATACTCACCTCTCCGGCGGCCCCTAGACTTTACCGCCGTAACCGGGAGCCGTTGTACCTAAGAATGCGCGCTTGAAGGGCCTTAGATGACATCACGGCGCTCTGATTGGTCCGTAGCGGTCGCGTGACCGCTACGCGACCAATCACAAAGCCGTGACGTCACCTAAGGTCTTTCAAGCGCTTGAAAGACCTTAGGTGACGTCACGGCTTTGTGATTGGTCGCGTAGCGGTCACGCAACCGCTACGTGACCAATCAGAAGCTGCGGACGTCTTCTATGGTATTTCAAGCGCTTGAAAGACCTTAGGTGACATCACGGCTTTGTGATTGGTCGCGTAGCGGTCACGCGACCGCTACGGACCAATCAGAGCGCCGTGACGTCATCTAAGGCCCTTCAAGCGCGCATTCTTAGGTACAACGGCTCCCGGTTACGGCGGTAAAGTCCAGGGCGCGTCAGAGGGTGAGTATATCCCTATTTTTTTTTTAAATTCTTTCTTTTACACATTGATATGGATCCCAGGGCCTGAAGGAGAGTTTCCTCTCCTTCAGACCCTGGGAACCATACAGGATACCGTCCGATACTTGGTGTCCCATTGACTTGTATTGGTATCGGGTATCGGATTAGATCCGATACTTTGCCGGTATCGGCCGATAATTTCCGATACCGATACTTTCAAGTATCGGACGGTATCGCTCAACACTAATTGTTATCCCTTTTGAATCCTCCTTTGCTTCCAGCTCTTCCTCTGGGACCACCACCTCCTCTCGCAGATTATTCAAAGTGATATTGATTGCGCATGTGCCGTTTCATGCATGTTGTAGTCAAATGACTGCAATTTTTGCCTCTACTGAGTCATTTTTTGCAACGTTTGCAGATAACGTGAATTAGGTCATCCTTTGCGGTCTCAAAAAAGGCTTAGGCTGCCCTTGCCATCCAGAACTGCAGACTCACAACCGTTGCTGGCCACAACCAGAGTTGTAGTCGAGGATGCTTGTCGTGGTTGCATCACTCCAGGTTTGTGCGGCAAGCCACAATGTAACCTCCTCGTCTTCCTCCTCCACCTCCTCTGATGAGTTACTCAGCTGCATGCCTCTGGGTTCACACCAAGTGGGATCTACAACCTCATCGTCATTCTCTCTGGATTCTGCTCGGAGCCTACTTCATCTGGCCCTGTATTCAACACTAAAAAAATTTGGGCATTGGTGCTGATGCTTTCCTCTGGATTCTGTGAATCTTTGGAGCAGACCTCTGATACTCATAGAATGGAATGTGTGAACAGCTCTGCATACTGGACCATCTGTGATTCCCCACAGTCAGTTGGGCTGTTGGTAAGTTGTGACAATGGAGGAAACAAGGTTGATTGGGATGCCACCTTTGAGGATTGTACTGTGTGTGATGTTAAAGTTGAGGAAGAGGAGAGGCGACTTAATGCAGTGCTTGTCTTCCACTGGAGCACATGCTCTTTCTGACCCTCATCTACAAGGTTTACTGCTGTGTAGCTGCCCAAGAAAGGGAGTCAAGTAGCCTGTCCAGTAACAGATGTCTGTTGTCTTTGGATAGGACGAGACTGTGTTTGTTCAGTAGAGCTTTCACTAACATAACCACCTAACCCACGTACATGTCAAACACCAAGTCTATTCACCCCTTCCAGAAGAAACCTGGCACTCAACTTAATGCTCGTGTCAATTTAATGTAGTACACAAAACGTTTCGGTCCTATGTCCGGACCTTCATCAGTTACGTACTGCGAGAATGGAGGGTGACAAATGACAACACGTGTCAAAATTACCCTGTGGACTGCGCCTGTCAAATGCGCTGTAAGAGCATGAATGGAAGGCTTAAATGCTGGCCGTGGAAGCGTGCACCGGTATCCAGACGCGGTATCCACCGCTGGTCTCATAGGACCGAAACGTTTTGTGTACTACATTAAATTGACACGAGCATTAAGTTGAGTGCCAGGTTTCTTCTTTATGTGTCACAAGGTGTGGGAACCTACCTCGGCACCTATCTCAGTAGTGCACACGTTGTTTTTTCTATTCACCCCTTCCATCACAACCTCGCTTTTTCTCTCTCATGTTGGATGTACCCTTCCCCTCTTTTAACCAGCTGTTTCACAACCCTGGGACCAGACCTGTCAGTCACCTGTCACTAAATGAACAATCAGTATTTAATTTCTGAGTGTGCCTGAAAAACAATTTTAGCCCTAATGATTTTGATTAGAAAATGGGGCCTCCTGAGTCATGATTGCAACACTGTATTAGCGCAAACGATTTTGAGTAGTAAATGTGGACTCCTGGCTGCACAACACTATGAGCCCTAACAATTTTAATTAGCAAATTGGGCCTCTTGACTGCACCCCAATATTAGCCCTAATGATTTTGATTAGCAAATGGGGCCTCCTAAGTCCTGACTGCAGCACAGTATTAGCCTAATGATTTTGATTAGCAAATGGGGCCTCCTGGCTGAACCCCAATATTAGCCATAACAATTGTGATTACCATTTGGGGCCTCCTGGCTGCACCCCAATATTAGCCATAACGATTTTGATTAGCAAATGGGTTTCACTGAGTCCTGACAGCAACACAGTACTAGCCCAAATGATTTTGAGTAGAAACGTGGATTCCAGCCTGCACAACACTATTAGCCCTAACGATTTTGATTAACAAATGGGGCCTCCTGGCTGAACCGCAATATTAGCCCTAACAATTTTGATTAGCAGGTGGGGCCTCCTGGCTGCACCCAAATATTAGCCCTAACGATTTTGATTAACAAATGGGGCCTCCTGGCTGAACCCCAATATTAGCCCTAACAATTTTGATTAGCAAATGGGACCTCCTGGCTGCACCCAAATATTAGCCCTAACAATTTTGTTTAGCAAATGAGGCCTCCTAAGTCCTGACTGCAACAGTGTTGGCCAAAACGATTTTGAGCAGGAAATGTGGACACATGCCTGCACAACACTATTAACACAAACTAGTTAGATGCAGGAATGTTGATTTCACACAGGACAGGATCCTATCTAACTATATGACAACTTGCAGGATTAACCTGTCTGCGCTGTTACACTGACAAAATGGCGCCATCAAAACAAAATGTCTACTTCTTATATGGAGAGTGACATTTGATTTCAGCAGCCAATGACAGAAGCCCTTGTGTTATGACGTTTTGGATGGTTTCCGCTCCCTGATTGGCTGCCGGAATGTACACACATTAAGTTATTCAAAAAATTACAATCCACCGCTCCTCTGACCTACTCACACCACCTCCCCTCATAAAACACGTTCCCCCAGTCACCATACAGAACCACTATCCTAGACAAAGTCCTAACAAAAGAATTAGTGGAAATGCGATCATTTACTGAACCGTGACCGAATTTTGTTGACTTTTCCTAAGGAAAAATGCTTGGGAAACCGAACACAAATCCAAATGTGCTACGTTCGTGTCGAATTTGAGATTGGCGAATATTTTTCGGACAAGATTGCTCATCTCTAGTTATATAGCACCATAATGTAACAAGAAACACGTTGGTGTATTGGTGAATCACTGCATTCATAAATAGTTTTGGAAGAGTTTTTTCAAGTTTTATATAGCATTGAAATGTAACAAGAACCACGTTACTATATGGATGAATCATTGAATCCACAAAACATTTTGGAAGGTTTTTTTAGTTTTATATACCACGGAAATGTAACTGAAAGCATGTAATGCTTTATGGATGACTAATTGAATTCAGACAAATTTTTCAATGCTTTTTTAGAGTGTTGTATAACATAAATCACTTTAAACTTTTTCACCCCACCAAAAAAAATCTGGTCACGTGCAGCTGCTAAATATTTTGCATAGGACTGTGAAGCCCTCAGCCCTGCATATAGCCTTTATTCTACCAACTCTCCCTGTAACTGTCCCTAAGCTAAATGCATGATATATCTGATACAAACAGCAAAGCACTGGATTAGCCCTTAGAAGGACTGTTATTATGATGGTACAGCATCAGCAACAGTATCAACACTAGAAGACTTTGTGTTCAACTGTGTATACACAGGCATGTAAAAACTCTCTCCAATACGAACTGTCCCTGAGCTGTGTAATTGCCAAGTGCAATGGCACCTTTCCTTTTATAACCTCTGATTGGGTAATGTGGCCAGTCAGTCATAGTAATGCCACTACCAAGATGGCTATGGCATTACTGTGATTGGCAGGGAATTCCCGCATGTTTATTGGCTGTGTACAAGGCGCCAAACATGCAGGGCAGGGATTCGAGCATTACATCTAAGCACCAGCCAATGCTCGAGTGTCGAACACATCTGAGCACCCAGATACTCGAATGATATCCAAGTATCACCGAGCACAGCACCTAACTATCATCATCGAGCTCACGAGCACAACCCTTCACTGGCATCAGCGCCCATGTGCTATACATGAAAAGGTCTGAACTGAGGCCAATGAATGGATGCAGCGGTCTCGTGGATGATGTAGGGAACTTGATTCCTGAAGGGGAGGAAATTAATGGTTGTTTTTCTTATTTATTCTATTTTCTGTTCTTAGGCAACTTTCTTACAATCAGGGACACTTATTAAGATATTTAACCCCTCCTTCTATTAGATGCCCAGATTTACTAATACGCCCATGTATTTTAGAATAGTTCTCAGATTTGCTAGCTGCACCCTCTCATTTTGGTTATTATTATTTTGACAACAAATGTACTTTTTCATTCTACGGATACAACTGCTATTCCTAAACTAATCATTGGAGAATTGTAACACCATTGCCAACCATCTATTGGTGAAAGACTATGAACGGTGGGCGGTGGAGGTCCACAGGGCACCACGCTCTGAGTCAGGAACCACCCAGGTCAGAAAAGAAAAATCGATTTATTCAACACACAACGCATTTCAGGGACGATCCGTTCCCTTCATCAGGTGTATAAAATATATACCATGCTCAGTGCTTTAAAGGGACAGGCACTGACGTGATTGGTTGATAATTGTATATAGGGTTTAAAAATCAATAATATACATAACACACAATTACAAATCATATAATACAAAACAATATTAAAAATCAAAAATACACTAAACATTAATTGTTAGAATGGGGAGAAAACATAATAAATAATAGTTAGGTATTATTAAATTACTCCTAAGATCCCATCCCCCTCGGTGGCTGTATGAGATCTGGATCAAAAATAGTTTGTCAGGACTTATTTGTGTTAATAGACAAAACCAATAAATTTAATACTATAATTAACCAGAACCAGTAACCAACCATAGCCTGCCTAGGCATTTTTAATGTATCACTAAAAAAAAGCCTGATCATTTACGTTTAACCATTCTTGAACATATACCCGAGACTTCTCGGGATCAGATACAATGGCTGAATAACAGAGAATTCTTCTTGGTATGTAAGTTGGCTAGTTTGTATCCAGAGGGATTGAACATTAGTACTGAGCACACCCATTGATTGAACATCATATAGCTTAGCTAGGTGAGGTTCTAATTAACCCCTTCATGACCGTGGGATTTTTTGTTTTTCCGTGTTCGTTTTTCACTCCCCTCCTTCTCAGAGCCATAACTTTTTTATTTTTCCGTCAATTTGGCCGTGTGAGGGCTTATTTTTTGCGGGACGAGTTGTACTTTTGAACGACATCATTGGTTTTACCATGTCGTGTACTAGAAAACATGAAAAAAATTCCAAGTGCGGTGAAATTGCAAAAAAAGTGCAATCCCACACTTGTTTTTTGCTTGGCTTTTTTGCTAGGTTCACTAAATGCTAAAACAGACCTGCCTTTATGATTCTCCAGGTCATTACGAATTCATAGACACCTAACATGACTAGGTTATTTTTTACCTAAGTGGTGAAAAAAAATTCCAAACTTTGCTAAAAAAAAAAAAACATTTGCGCCATTTTCCGATACTCGTAGCGTCTCCATTTTTCATGATCTGGGGTTGGTTGAGGGCTTATTTTTTGCGTGCCGAGCTGGCATTTTTAATGATTCCAATTCGGTGCAGATACGTTCTTTTGATCGCCCGTTATTGCATTTTAATGCAATGTCGCGGCGACCAAAAAAATGTAATTCTGGCGTTTCGTTTTTGTTTCTCGTTACGCCGTTTAGCGATCAGGTTAATGCTTTTTTTATTGATAGATCGGGCGATTCTGAACGTGGTGATACCAAATATGTGTAGATTTGATTTTTTTTTTTATTGATTTATTTTGATTGGGGCGAAAGGGGGGTGATTTAAACTTTTATTTTTTTTTTATTTGTTTCACATTTTTTTTAACTTTTTTTTTTTTTACTTTTGCCATGCTTCAATAGTCTCCATGGGAGGCTAGAAGCTGGCACAACACGATCGCCTCTGCTACATAGCAGCGATCTGCTGTTCGCTGCTATGTAGTAGAAAATCAGGTGTGCTGTGAGTGCCGACCACAGGGTGGTGCTCACAGCTACCGGCGATCAGTAACTATAGAGGTCTCAAGGACCTCTATGGTTACAATGGAGAAGCATCGCCGACCTCCGATCATGTGACGGGGGTCGGCGATGCCGTCATTTCCGGCCGCCCGGCCGGATGCGGTAGTTAAATGCCGCTGTCTGCGTTTGACAGCGGCATTTAACTAGTTAATAGCGGCGGGTGAATCGCGAATTCACCCGCCGCTATTGCGGGCACATGTCAGCTGTTCAAAACAGCTGACATGTCCCGGCTTTGATGCGGGCTCACCGCGGAGCCCTGCATCAAAGCAGGGGAGCTGACATCGGACGTACTATCCCGCCCGATGTCAGTAAGGGGTTAATAATAGTATTACATTTTTGGGTTCTGTCTTTTAACACAAATACGTTCTGCCAAACTATTTTTGATCCAGATCTAGTGGTGCTGCCCAGGGTTATGGGATCTTAAGAGTATTTTTTATATTGTACCTACTTATTATTATTTGTTCTCTTTCTAACAATTAATGTTTAGTGTATTATTAATTTTGAATACTTTTTTGTCTTATATGATTTGTAATCATGTAAATTGTATTTCTAGTCATGATTTTTAAAGCCTTTATTCAATTATCAACTAGTGATGAGCGAGTATGCTCGTTACTTGAGTTTCTCCGAGCATGCTCGGGTGGTCTCCGAGTATTTCGGCGTGCTCGGAGATTTAGTTTGTCGACGCAGCTGCATGATTTGCAGCTGCTAGACAGCTTGAATACATGTGGGGGTTTCTTAACAAATAGGCAATCCCTACATGTATTCAAGCTGTCTAGCAGCCGCAAATCATGCAGCTGCGTCAACATAAACTAAATCTCCGAGCATGGCGAAATACTCTGAGACTACCCGAGCATGCTCAGAGAAACCCGAGTAACGAGCATACTCGCTCATCACTATTATCAACCAATCACGTCAGTGCCGTCTTTTTAAAGCACATAGCAGTACTGACCCTCCTCCCCCTAAATGCTCGTATGCAAGGTTACAAACCATATACAGTTAGGTCCATATATATTTGGACAGAGACAACATTTTTCTAATTTTGGTTACAGACATTACCACAATGAATTTTAAACAAAACAATTCAGATGCAGTTGAAGTTCAGACTTTCAGCTTTCATTTGAGGGTATCCACATTAAAATTGGATGAAGAGTTTAGGAGTTTCAGCTCCTTAACATGTGCCACCCTGTTTTTAAAGGGACCAAAAGTAATTGGACAGATTCAATAATTTTAAATAAAATGTTCATTTCTAGTACTTGGTTGAAAACCCTCTGTTGGCAATGGCTGCCTGAAGTCTTGAACTCATGGACATCACCAGACGCTGTGTTTCCTCCTTTTTGATGCTCTGCCAGGCCTTCACTGCAGTGGTTTTCAGTTGCTGTTTGTTTGTGGGCCTTTCTGTCTGAAGTTTAGTCTTTAACAAGTGAAATGCATGCTCAATTGGGTTGAGATCAGGTGACTGACTTGGCCATTCAAGAATATTCCACTTCTTTGATTTAATAAACTCCTGGGTTGCTTTGGCTTTATGTTTTGGGTCATTGTCCATCTGTAGTATGAAACGACGACCAATCAGTTTGGCTGCATTTGGCTGGATCTGAGCACACAGTATGGCTCTGAATACCTCAGAATTCATTCGGCTGCTTCTGTCCTGTGTCACATCATCAATAAACACTAGTGACCCAGTGCCACTGGCAGCCATGCATGCCCAAGCCATCACACTGCCTCCACCATGTTTTACAGATGATGTGGTATGCTTTGGATCATGAGCTGTACCACGCCTTTGCCATGCTTTTCTCTTTCCATCATTCTGGTAGAGGTTGATCTTGGTTTCATCTGTCCAAAGAATGTTCCTCCAGAACTGTGCTGGCTTTTTTAGATGTTTTTTAGCAAGGTTCAGTCTAGCCTTTTTATTCTTGATGCTTATGAGTGGTTTGCACCGTGCAGTGAACCCTCTGTATTTACTTTCATGCAGTCTTCTCTTTATGGTAGATTTGGATATTGATATGCCTACCTCCTGGAGAGTGTTGTTCACTTGGTTGGCTGTTATGAAGGAGTTTCTCTTCACCATGGAGATTATTCTGCGATCATCCACCACTGTTGTCTTCCGTGGGCGCCCAGGTCTTTTTGCATTGATGAGTTCACCAGTGCTTTCTTTCTTTCTCAGGATGTACCAAACTGTAGATTTTGCCACTCCTAATATTGTAGCAATTTCTCGGATGGGTTTTTTCTGTTTTCGCAGCTTAAGGATGGCTTGTTTCACCTGCATGGAGAGCTCCTTTGACCGCATGTTTACTTCACAGCAAAACATTCCAAATGCAAACACCACACCTCAAATCAACTCCAGGCCCTTTATCTGCTTAATTGAGAATGACATAACGAAGGGATTGCCCACACCTGCCCATGAAATAGCCTTGGAGTCAATTGTCCAATTACTTTTGGTCCCTTTAAAAACAGGGTGGCACATGTTAAGGAGTTGAAACTCCTAAACCCTTCATCCGATTTTAATGTGGATACCCCCAAATGAAAGCTGAAAGTCTGAACTTCACCTGCATCTGAATTGTTTTGTTTAAAATTCATTGTGGTAATGTCTATAACCAAAATTAGAAAAATGTTGTCTCTGTCCAAATATATATGGACCTAACTGTAGACACCTTTCTAAAGTCTTTTAAGTGCAATTATTTCACATCTACAACTCAAAGAACCAATATATCGACGTGCGGCGAGTTTATCTTGTTTTATTTCCTCTTACTGTTTAACTATAGTTTTGTGATTCTTCACTCGGAAGAGAGAAAACTGTGGGAAATTGCTCCTCATCTCATATTCCCAGGAAACATCAATACAAGGTGATATTGATTATAACAGACCTGCGACTAGAAGAACAGTGATTGTTCATTTTATTCAAGCGTAATTGCTTCATTTCTTTAACCTTCTGTAGGTCATCCATCAACGCAGTTCCTGCACAGTACACGTGTTTCTTTTAATTGCTGGAGAGGACTGGCGTTGTGTCAAATATTTTAGGGAAATGAATAGAGAGCATGTGTTTTACATTTCCTCTCTGTTGAGCTTCTGCTTTTCATAGATTAACAAGCTATTCGTAATAAAGCTCTGAAGCCTGACACTTGTTTTAGGGCTCTACCTTTTTAACACTGCTGTCTGTTTTGAATAATCAATTTCTGTTAAAAGTTTCCTCTGATCGTAAACTCAGCACAGAGTGTTCCCACTGCTCCGAACCCCAATGATCAGTTACTATTTGATGGATCCTTTCTGCTATCAACACAGAACATTGTAATTACAGGTGAAGATTCACATCATGCCTTTTCTGCCAAGAACCGCACATTTACACTCTTATCAGATTGGCACAGTAGTTGTACTCCCATAATCACCAGCTCTTCAGGAGGGTGACTGATACTGATAAACTACCCAAGTATATATATATATATATATATATATATATATATATATATATATATAATCTCACATGTGGTTTTTCCTGAAGAAGTAACCATATACCTCTATACACGCTGAAATAAACCACCACCTTACTGTACCGCACTGGAATATATGTCTCAATTCTGTCAGCAGCGCGGAATTTATTCACTTACTCCTTTTACCGTCTGATATCCGAGGGTCATTGCTGACCCGTAGATCTGCTGCAGCTAATTTTCTACATGATATGCTATTTTAACAGACTGAACAGGTGAGTTTAATCTGAATGTAAAGCTTACTGTAATTCTCAGATAAGACCCTATGTGCACTGATCTCTCGTATAGCTTCTTTTTTTATCTTCATCATCCTAGTAGATGCCAGCTGATTTTTATCAAGAATATATCTGTTTATTTGTCCATTCAGCCTTCCTTCACTCATATGAGGCTTGCCAGTACCCTTTGCGGAAAAATAGCCCCACACAATGATGTTTCCACCTTCAAACCTCACTGTTGGTATGGTGTTTTTGGGGTGATATGCAGTGCGTTTTGCATGGTGCATATTAGCATGGTGTATATTATGGCATCAAAAGAGTTCAATTTTGGCATCACCTGACCAGACTATGTTCTCCCACTGTTTCACAGGCTTGTCAAAATGTTGTTGAACAAACGTTAAACGCGCTTGAACATGCTTTTTGTCCAGCAATGGAGTCTTGCATGGTGAGTGTGCATACAGGCCATGGAGGTAGAGTGCATTACTTTTGTTTTTCTTTCAAACAATTGTGCCTGCTGATTCCAGGTTCTTTCTGTAGCTCTCCACAGGTGGTCCTTGGCTCTTGGTCAACTCTTCTGATAATTCTTTTCACTTCTCTGAAATCTTGTGGGAAGCACATAGCCATGACCTCTTTATGGTGAAATGTTGTTCTTTCCACTTCTGGATTATGGTCCTAACAGTGTTTACAGGAGCCTTCAGTAGTTTAGAAATTCTTCTGTAACTAATGCCATCAGTATGTTGTGCAACAATAAGGTGGGAAAGGTCTTGAGAAATCTCACAGGTTTACCCATCATGACATGTTTCTTGTGTGGTACCTTGGTAATGAGATACCATATTACAAGCCATCAGTTGATATTATTTTTTCACTCAGTGGCAGGATTGCTTTCTAATTACTAATAGTTTTCATCTGGTGTCATGACTTTCCATGGCTTTTTGCACCTGACCATGTGTTCAATACTTTTTCCCTATGTAATTTCTCATTATTACACACAACTTAATTTATGGACAGCTATAGTTTGATTTCTTTGCTTGTGTGGATCGGATGGGTCATCACTAATATCTGATGAGAAGTTCTTGTCAATTGTACCTTTAGAAATATATTTACTTAGAAAATTGGTGACGTGTTCAATAATTATTTCACCCTGTGTGTGTGTATGTATATATATATATACATACATAACTGCAAAAATCTTAAAGGGAACCTGTCACCCCCCCTGGCATTTGTAACTAAAAGAGCCACCTTGTGCAGCACTAATGCTGCATTCTGACAAGGTGGCTCTTTTAGTTTGGGTCCCTGGCACTGCTGCGATAATCGCTTTTGAAATTTGTCCCTCATACCTGTGAAATTGTCCAGGGGCAGGTCTTTCCCCCTAATCCAGACACCTCGCAACCGTCACTCATGGCCTCTGCGCGCCGGGCGTCGCCTCCTCTTCAGTAGCCTCCCCAGCGCTTGTGCTGTAAGTTCAAAGGGCAGCGCAACTGCGCATGCCCGAAAAAAAAAATAACAGTGCAGGCGCCGGGGACGCTACTGAAGGAAGAGGAGGTGGCACCCGGCGCGCAGAGACCATGAGTGACTGATGTGAGGCGTCTGGATTAGGGGGAAAGACCTGCCCCCCGGATGATTTCATAGGTATGAGGGGCAAATTTCAAAAGCGATTATCTCAGCAGTGCCAGGGACCCGAACTAAAAGCGCCACCTTGTCAACATTAGTGCTGCACAAGGTGGCTTTTTTTAGTTACAAACGCCAGGGGGGGTGACAGGTTCCCTTTAAGCGGGTGTGCAAAAAAATTCTTAAAAGTCTGAATACTTTCAAGAATAGATTTGGCAATAATTTATTTTTAGAAATTAGCAAAAGCAATAATGAATGAACAAAAGTGAAATCTAAAATAAATCAATTATATTCTTCCTGATATACATGCACACACAGGAGGAACTTGGCACACAAGGTGTTCCAAATATCTTGCTTAGAGGTTAACTTGAGTATCTTTCAGATCTCATGGACTAATACACTCCTCATCTTTGGAGTGATGTTTGTTGGCTGACCACTATTGGGGAGGGTAATAATGGATTTCAGTTGCCTCCATTTATAAACAATCTGCCTGTGGAATTGTGGAGTCCAAACTTTTTAAATATGGTTTTGTAACTTTTTTCAGCCACATGAGCATCAACAATTCTTCTTCTCAGATCCTCAGCAATCTTATTACACTTCCACAAATGTGATGTGAAGATCAGACTTTGATAGATCTCAGTTCTAAACAGGTCACCCACTCACAACTGATTGACATCTCATAGAAAACACCAGACTCTAATTTCATTTCATTTTTTTAATTACAAATGTCAACATTTTTGACTCATTTGTTTGATTTAGTCCTTTTTATCTACTTTTAGGACTAGTGTAGAAATCTCATATAGTTTTAGGTCAAATTTATGAAAAAATTTGAAAAAATTGGAAAGGTTCACAAGCTTTCAAGCTCAACTGTTCCTAGAAGAATTGATGCTTTGATGCTGTTTTGATGGCAACACCAAATATTGATTTGATTTAGACTTTCGTTTTATTCATTCACTTTGGATTTTGATCATTGATATAATTAGTAACATCATTGATAACTATGAACACTTCTATTATTTAAACAATCCTCACCTTCCATCAATTTTCTCAAGCCAATTTGTTCACCAAATTACACGTCAGT
Organism: Ranitomeya variabilis; assembly: GCF_051348905.1. Taxonomy (NCBI): domain Eukaryota; kingdom Metazoa; phylum Chordata; class Amphibia; order Anura; family Dendrobatidae; genus Ranitomeya; species Ranitomeya variabilis. The sequence goes on along the minus strand of NC_135235.1, from coordinate 81,527,313 downwards.
CCACAAAACTAAATACTACAAAGATAGAATTTCTTTTAAAAAATAAATATGATATGTAAAGTATATATATGTTGTGTATTATGCAGAAGAAATGTCTAAAATCATATTAAAACATAATTGTACCCCTGTAGGTCTGTAACCATTTTTCCCCTTTCTAACAAAGTAAGACATTTACTTTACTAAAATCCATTTCCAACAAATCTGAAGATGGACTTCTCCACTGAAAAGAGTTCAAGTATAAACCTTAGTGGGAAATGTGGGTTAGGAACATATTGATGTATGAGGTGACAGGGAAGAGTTTCCTCCTATTCCTGGTTAACCAAATTCAAGGCTTTGTGGCTCTGGAGCCTTTTTTTCATGGGAATTTATGTTTTCGTCTAACCAAATTAGATTTTAATAATGGACTCTTAAAGAATGATTGCTACACTTGCAGTCAATGCTTTTTCAACTCAACCGTGATACTATTCCATTGTGGCTTCATATCCAAGGACTTTGAAATGACTGCTGACCTGAACTTAAACTTGGAATATTTATATTACTTTAATAATCTTTTTGACTTAATGCTTTCAAATGTAATATTTATTTTTCCTGCCACATCAGTCTTGAACTTGAAACACGAGGGGAGAAAAACATTGAGATGATGTTGATATAATTTTTCTTTAACCGTGAACTAATCACACCACACTTTTGGGGATGTTAAATTTGGTTATTTCTATTAATGTAACTTTCAAAGGGGAAAATCCAAACTGGGTCTTGACTGTATGTAAATAAATTTGAATTCCTCTTTTCTCCAGGGTTATTTATTTGCTCTTAGTCCTCAATTACCAATGTATTTAATGATCTTGTCTTTAGGCGCTAGATGAAAGAGTGCAGCATAATAATGGAAACAGATGTTAGATGGAAGAAGTTTTTTCTTTATCAAATGGAACATAGATCCACATGTGTCAAATACAGCAAGAAATAGATGTAGTTGATGCAGTCCTTACTTGTGCACAAAATTGAGGTAAATACTTTTTGAAAATCCCTGAGCTTTCCTTGCCCTGCTGCTTTTTTGCTTTGTGTTGAGTCACACCATTGCAGAGATATTCACATTTTTCTCCTGGAGAACAGTATGTGAAATCTCCACTTGCAGTCCCACTGGGTGTTTCTTCTCAGTCTTCTCTTGGGGCGTGAATTTCCACAACGTCCTCCCAGGAGCTGCCAATCACAGCTCAGCAGTGTATGAGACTGATAGACTACTACATCAGCTTCTGAGCTGCGATTGGCAGCATCTGGGAGGGAGGGGTGAAAATCCATGCACTCAAAGAACAATATGATGAAATGTCCAAGTTGTCTGCAAGGAGTGCTTTCAGGCACTGCTCTCTAAAAGAAAAAAAGGTAGATAGTTATGCATTGGAGCGACGCAGCGCAAAATGGATAAATGGGAATTTTTTACAGGGTATTTTGGTTCAACGTTTTCTGAATAAGTGACAGATCCTCTTTAAGGAAGTTGTTTCATATAGACAGCCTTTTTTAAATTTAGCCAGTCCACTGATCAGCTGATTAATTCAGGGCTTGCTTCAGAAACTTCAATTGACAAGCTTGTAATATACTGTACAAGAAAGGAGCCAAAGATCTATCAGTCACAAGGGACCATAGGACAACTGGATCCACATGAAGGCACAATACTTGACAGTGAAACTTCTAATAACAATTTGAATTTTATTTACAGCGTCTTCCAATATGGAGTTACAAATCTTAAGATGTTGAAATAGAACAAACAACTTTGGGGCATGCCCTCTCTTGAATTAGATCCAGCTTTCACCAGCTGTGTGCCGAGTTGAACCATTGCTTAAACTTCTCTTTGCCACAAATTCCATATGCATTGTACTACACTGAGACCGCCTTAACTTACATCATGGCTTCCTGGTGGACAGACCCTACAACACATGCCTGCTTCTTTCCTGCATTAACTAACAGTCTTGAAAAGTCAACCATTCACCTGTCTTGGATACTCTGGGCCCTTTCCTGGTTTCTGCCCCTCAAGTACTGATGTTATTAGTTCATAGATCCTCATTAGTCTGAAGACATCTTAGGTCATCCAGGTACCCAAGCTTTGTACAGTACCGGGTATTCTTTGAGTAAAATTCATTTTTCCATGAAGTGGCAGCCTTCACCAACAATGCTTCTCTTGCATCAGTGCTACTCCATTTTCATTTTCCTTGGAACACTAGTTCCTTATCTACATGGCACTAACATCCTGCATCCGTGTACTTCTTTTACGGTGCACACATCAGACCTTTTCAGAAGTCACTCGTGTACACAAGTGCTGTCCAAATGCCATGTCAGTGTCACATGCTATCTATAGCTTAATAGCCACTGAGTACCCAAAGTGATTGTCACATAGTGACTAGGTATGGTGGGCACCTCCCTGATCTCTTGAACTAGGGGGCTCCCTAGTCTATCCCTGTCCCCCGAATTATCCCGTGGAGACACTGGGGTCATTTACCTTGCTGTAATCGTATCTTAAACCTTAACTGTTCTTTCCCCCACCCAAGGATGTGTGAGGCTGAAGTGTATAGGATTACACTAAACAGACAGACAAGGGTAGACAGACAATGAGAAAATAAAACTACAATCATACAAATATACTCACAAAACAACAGAGTGGAACACAAGGGGAGGGATAGGTAGGAGAAGCCAAATGCGAGAGGATGAGGATAAGCATGCAAACCAACTGCAAGCAGAAATCTCCTGAACAACTCTTCAACCGCCTACTCCAAACACTGAACTTTGTCCCCAAGACATGACCAGGAAGTAGATCTATCACTGGCAACTCCAGAGTGCAAGTAGCGAGCATATATACCAGAGGGGAGTGGTCAACACAAAACAGTTGAGGCAATTTAGGATGTAGAGCTCCAGGAAATCAACTGAACTGATTAACCCTGGCAATGACAGCGCAAGGATAACACCTGCACTGTTTAAAAGGACAGTGAAGCAGTTCTAATCAGTTCAAGATTTTGTGTGACCAAGCTTCGCGATCTGTTTCACTGCCCTCCAGACCTCCTTGAAGGGTCTGCCGGGAAACTCCTTGGATTTCACATTAACTCCCATTATACTCATTACGCGAAAGGAGCACCAGAGCTTTACAAATTGTTTGGCTTCAGTAATGAGCATCCAAACATTTTAGTGCTCGCTCATTTCTACATATAATTTATTGTCCCTGAGTATTTTTTCTACCTGTCTGACATGATCCTGATGTGACTTAAGGTATGGCTAATAAATTAATGCAATCCAGATAACTACCACAAATCTTCCTGCCAGATGACAAAAAATGTGAAAGTGATGAAAGGTGCTGGGAGCATTACAGACATGACTGTGTAAAGGTCAACTTCCCGTGACTCCCCCCAACATACCTCCCACTTCACCGGGGGTCCCTACCCCCTTTTCCAGAATAAATGACAAGCCACAACCATTAGCTTTTGGATAAGAATGGCCACAGCAGCCAATTTATTAATAATTAAAGTATTAAAGTCACTTGGTGGGGTCCTCGAAGTCGCCATAGTCTGGTGATTTTCCATGGTATTGCCCCTTCCCACCCAGCCATACTTCCAGCCGCATTTTCCAGGCTCGGAAGCACCTTGAACCGAGGGGAAGATGTTGCCTCCACACCATTACCATGCACCCGACTTCCATCATCGGATACCCCCAAATCTCATACCGATGTGACCCCGACATTTCATCACCGGGTATCACCCAAGTCTCACCAGACTACCACCAACACATAACCATTCTATGAAGGGGATCCCTGCAATGCAAGAATCCCCAATTCCAAAATTTTTACCAGCTTCGAGGACCCACCAACGCTCAAAATATCAATGAATCCAATGTAGCAAAACCTTCGGATCACAAAGTCATCTGACAGCACTCAGGAGAGGAAATACCTCCGGTGGGGGAAACCTATAGGGAACCATGGCTGACGGATTGCCCTTCCCCTGGGTTTAGAAGGTAACTGCCAAAATAACTCCACTTGTAAATGGTATTATTAACGCCACTGATGATCGCCACTGTGACCCGGTAGTTCTCCTCCTGGGGTGGGTCTTGCTGTCCAGAAGTCCTTGGTCAAAGAGGGCAAATCGACCTCGCCGCATCCTTTTTGTCTCTGAAACCCCACCTCTGCCTGTCACTTTCTACCTACCCTGTTGTGAATTCTGTTCTCGAACTCCCTCCTGTGGTCATGAATGATACTTCGGCGAGTTCTGTCCGTGAACTCCCTCTGGTGGCTGTGAGTGGAACTGCTGGTTCTTGAGGCTGCTTCCTCAGCTGCCCTCGTTTATTGCCAGGCTGGCTTCTCTATTTAACTCCACTCAGATCGTTACTCCATGCCAGCTGTCAATGTCTCAGTACTGGTTCAGATCTCTCTTGGATCTTTCTGATGACCTGTCTACTCCAGCAGAAGCTAAGTCCCTGCTAGTTCATTTGTTGTTCATTGTGTACTGAATATATTTCTTAATACTTGCTAAGTTCTAGTCCAGCTTGCTATCATGATATTGCTTTGCTAGCTGGAAGCTCTGGGGTGCAGAGTGGCACCTCCACACCGTGAGTCGGTGCGGGGGTCTTTTTGCACACTCTGCGTGGCTTTTTGTAGTTTTTTGTGCTGACCGCATAGATCTCTTTCCTATCCTCTGTCTATTTAGTGAAGACTGGCCTCCTTTGCTTAAACCTGTTTCATTCCTGTGTTTGTGCCTTTCCTCTTAACTCACAGTCAATATTTGTGGGGGGCTGCATTTTCCTTTGGGGAATTTCTCTGAGGCAAGGTAAGGCTTTATTTCCTATCTTTAGGGGTAGTTAGCTCTTAGGCTGTGAAGAGGCGTCTAGTGTCATGATTCTCAATGGCGAGAGAACATAGCCCAGCATATATAAGAACTAGCTCTTGGAAGATGGAATCTAAACTGACCATGAACTAAACCTGCCGCACAATTAACAGTGGCCGGGTAGCGTGCCTACGTTTTATCCCTAGACGCCCAGCGCCAGCCGGAGGACTAACTAATCCTAGCAGAGGAAAATACAGTCCTGGCTCACCTCTAGAGAAATTTCCCCAAAAGGCAGACAGAGGCCCCCACATATATTGGCGGTGATTTTAGATGAAATGACAAACGTAGTATGAAAATAGGTTTAGCAAAATCGAGGTCCGCTTACTAGATAGCAGGAAGACAGAAAGGGCACTTTCATGGTCAGCTGAAAACCCTATCAAAACACCATCCAGAAATTACTTTAAGACTCTAGTATTAACTCATAACACCAGAGTGGCAATTTCAGATCACAAGAGCTTTCCAGACACAGTAACGAAACAGCAGCTGTGAACTGGAACAAAATGCAAAAACAAACAAGGACGAAAGTCCAACTTAGCTGGGAGTTGTCTAGTAGCAGGAACATGCAAAGAAAGGCTTCTGATTACATTGTTGACCGGCATGAAACTGACAGAGGAGCAAGGTTATATAGAGACTCCCACATCCTGATGGGAACAGGTGAACAGAGAGGATGATGCACACAAGTTCAATTCCACCAGTGGCCACCGGGGGAGCCCAGAATCCAATTTCACAACAGTACCCCCCCCTCAAGGAGGGGGCACCGAACCCTCACCAGAATCACCAGGGCGATCAGGATGAGCCCTATGAAAGGCACGGACAAGATCGGAGGCATGAACATCAGAGGCAGTCACCCAAGAATTATCCTCCTGACCGTATCCCTTCCATTTGACCAGATACTGGAGTTTCCATCTGGAAACACGGGAGTCTAAGATCTTTTCCACAACGTACTCCAACTCACCCTCAACCAACACCGGAGCAGGAGGCTCAACGGAAGGCACAACCAGTACCTCATACCTGCGCAATAATGACCGATGAAAAACATTATGAATAGAAAAAGATGCGGGGAGGTCCAAACGGAAGGACACAGGGTTAAGAATCTCCAATATCTTGTACGGGCCGATGAACCGAGGCTTAAACTTAGGAGAAGAAACCCTCATAGGGACAAAACGAGAAGACAACCACACCAAGTCCCCAACACAAAGCCGAGGACCAACACGACGACGGCGGTTGGCAAAAAGCTGAGTCTTCTCCTGGGACAACTTCAAATTGTCCACTACCTGCCCCCAAATCTGATGCAACCTCTCCACCACAGCATCCACTCCAGGACAATCCGAAGATTCCACCTGACCGGAGGAAAATCGAGGATGAAACCCCGAATTACAGAAAAACGGGGACACCAAGGTGGCAGAGCTGGCCCGATTATTGAGGGCGAACTCCGCCAATGGCAAAAAAGCAACCCAATCATCCTGATCCGCAGACACAAAACACCTCAAATATGTCTCCAAGGTCTGATTAGTCCGCTCGGTCTGGCCATTAGTCTGAGGATGGAAAGCAGACGAAAAAGACAAATCTATGCCCATCCTAGCACAGAATGCCCGCCAAAATCAAGACACGAATTGGGTCCCTCTGTCAGAAACGATATTCTCCGGAATACCATGCAAACGAACAACATTTTGAAAAAACAGAGGAACCAACTCGGAAGAAGAAGGCAACTTAGGCAAGGGAACCAAATGGACCATCTTAGAGAAACGGTCACACACCACCCAGATGACAGACATCTTCTGAGAAACAGGCAGATCCGAAATAAAATCCATCGAGATGTGCGTCCAAGGCCTCTTCGGAATAGGCAAGGGCAACAACAATCCACTAGCCCGAGAACAACAAGGCTTGGCCCGAGCACAAACGTCACAAGACTGCACAAAGCCTCGCACATCTCGTGACAGGGAAGGCCACCAGAAGGACCTTGCCACCAAATCCCTGGTACCAAAGATTCCAGGATGACCTGCCAACGCAGAAGAATGAACCTCAGAGATGACTCTACTGGTCCAATCATCAGGAACAAACAGTCTACCAGGTGGGCAACGATCCGGTCTATCCGCCTGAAACTCCTGCAAGGCCCGCCGCAGGTCTGGAGAAACGGCAGACAATATCACTCCATCCTTAAGGATACCTGTGGGCTCAGAATTACCAGGGGAGTCAGGCTCAAAACTCCTAGAAAGGGCATCCGCCTTAACATTCTTAGAACCCGGTAGGTA